>NC_056732.1:1690517866-1690732866 GCF_019279795.1 Protopterus annectens | reverse complement strand
ACTTCCAGTACCTGTAGTCCAGCTCTATTGAAAATGTTACACAGTTTCTCATAATATGCTGTACCTGGCTGCACGTTGTTGGGAAACTTAAAACAACGTAAGCCCTTAGGCACCCGCTCAACATTTACACATTCTTTTAAATAGTTAATCTCCAATTGGTTACTTTTGTACAAATATAGTCTTTCTTTTAAATTATTAAACTGCTGTTCAATGCCAGTTTTATCAACTTGTACAGTACCTTGTTTGAACCAGAACTGCTGGTCCGCCCAGCATTAAAATTGAATTGTCTATTTGGAGCGTCAAGTTCAGATGAACGCTGAGAAGGAAATATGTCCACAGGATTGTTGCCAGCTTGTTTAGCTGAAAAAAGTCCTTGGTTAAAGTCGTTTTGCGTTCCCTGTTGTGGAACCACTGTTTCACGAGTTGTGCACGTTTTTCTTTGCTCTAACGCCTGTTCTTGGTTACCAGGAATTGGACAGGAAGTCCCGCCTCTGTTGCACCTTAGCGTCTCACTTAATTGGGTTAACAGATCCAAAACTTTGTTGAACTCTGCGCGTGTCACCGGAGCATCCTTGCCCTCTGCTCTTAGCAATTGTGGTGTATTAAGAAAGTCCCCTTGGTCTGCTTCCTCTGCCATGGAAAAAATGTAGACCAATAACAAATGAAAACGAAGCAATGTACACCAAAGCAAAACTTCCACTATTAGAAGAACCAGACCGTTCGAAGAACGATGAAGTGGAAAAGACTTTATTGCTCTTGTCTTGTAAAAAACATTAAAAACTTCGCTATTCAGCGAAAATCTTTCATTTATATCAGAAAAAAACAGTTGAAATCAAGCGCTTTCGCTTGGTCTCAATACCAAGCTTTATCAAGATAAAATGTGAGCTAAATAGGGCTATTATTACAGGACTCACCTACCACCATGTGACAACAGGTAATAATTAGGCTTTAAAGCTATACATTCATTAGCTGACCTAACTACACTTCATTTGAAACATTATACCATTACTATGTATTACATTAATGTTCATATAAATAAAATATAGAGAGTAGAACAAAAATTGTTACAATATTTTTTGATATTAACCTTATTAAAGTATTAAAATATTTGATTCATATTCTTATGTCCTATAATGAAATTAAGTTCACTTTATATCTTTTACCCTAATACTTGGTTATATACCACAAGTATCTACTTCATCAAATGTGTACATAGATATATAAATATATAAAAAAAAAATATAAAAAAATATATATAGATATTTTAATATATAAATATATAAATAAATAGGTGAGCCCTATAATAATAGCCCTATTTAGCTCACATTTTATCTTGATAAAGCTTGGTATTGAGACCAAGCGAAAGCGCTTGATTTCAACTGTTTTTTCTGATATAAATGAAAGATTTTCGCTGAATAGCGAAGTTTTTAATGTTGTTTTTTACAAGACAAGAGCAATAAAGTCTTTTCCACTTCATCGTTCTTCCAATGGTTTGGTTCTTCTAATAGTGGAAGTTTTGCTTTGATATATATATATATATATATATATATATATATATATATATATATATATATATATATATATATATATATATATATATATATATATATATATATATATATACACACACACACACACACACACACACACACACACACACACACACACACACACACACACACACACACATACATCTAGATGTTAAAGTACATTTTCTGTACTGTTGAATGATTGTGCTGGACAAAATGTTTTTGAAACCATCAGATTTACGTTTATCTGTCATGGCTTAGTGATAATTCATATTGGCTATGGTGTGTAGGGTCCTGGGTCTGAGCCTAGTAAAGGCTGTTTATTTTGTTGCTGGGCACAACACGGGCCATTGGATACAGCGTGATTAAGGCACTTTAAAGCAGTTGTAAGTGGGTTTGTATGGGTTTGCATGGAGCTAAGCACTGCTAACTTCTGGTTACAGTGTCTTACACTCCATTAGCTCCTATATTGTTTAACCTGTGTAGGCAGTGCTTACCCCCACACAAACCCGCTTACAACTGCTCAAAAGTGCCTTAATCACTCTGTATCCAATGGGCCATGTCCTGCCCAGCAAAAAAAATTAAACAGCTTCGGCATGGATCAAACCCAGGACCCTGCACACCATAGACAAAGTGATTTACCACTAAGCCATGGCAGATGAAAGTAAATCCAATGTTTACAGAAACATATCATCCATTCCAGACATGCAACAGTATGGAGAATGTATATCAACATCTAGATGTATGTCTGTGTAAATATATTAATATCTAAACAGATACAACATATCTATATATGTAGATATTTATATATTTCTAAAAATATATACATATATATCAATATATATATATATATATATATATATATATATATATATACACACACACACACACACACACACACACACACACACACACACACACAACTAGATGTTAAAGTACATTTTCTGTACTGTTGAATATTTGTGCTGGATGAAATGTTTCTGAAACAGATACAACATATCTATATATGTAGATACTTATATATTTCTAAAAATATATACATATATATCAATATATATGAACATATATACATGCAAATGCCTACATCGACACATATTTATTTTATTTATTTATTTTATTTTATTTTACATTTGTTAACTGGGTTAGTCTGGCTGAGCTTTTGGCTCATTTTCAGCAGAGACCTGGGGAAAAAAGCTCCTGTGGACTAGAAAAGAATTTATTAAATTTTAGTAACATAGTAGTAACAATCAGCTATAGGATCTTACAAACAGAGACCTGGAGAAACAAAAAGCTCCTTGGGCAATTCAATTATGCAGAGTATTAACAACTGGCAGACAAGTATGTGAGTTGTTACAAACAAGGTTTTAAACAATTAGCAGAAGAAAATGTGACTAGTTACAATATTATTTTATCTGCTTAGAGCAAAATGAGTTAATAGTTAGGCAGATGCTTATTTAAAGTGGGTAGGATCTAGTTGTATAGGAGTTTGGAAACAAGAAAGGAAAGTAGGAATGGCTAGTAGGAGATGTAGGGGAGGTGGAGTATAGGAGACAGATATATATGTGTGTCGACACCTATATGTCTACATATACACATCAAGTTACATATGTGTATGCAGATATATATCTATGTAGGTATATATGGATATAGTTATATATACGTTAGCAGATATATATATATATATATATATATATATATATATATATATATATATATATATATATATATATATATATATATATATATGGCCATATATCTGTAGATAGCAATGGCAGATTAACAAAAACATATGTCCTCTTGCACCGTTAATGGGGTTGAGAGGCCCCACACACTATACGTCTTGAATGAATAGGCATCCCCCCACAGCCAAACACGCCCGCCCTGCAATACACTACCAAGTGTTGCAGATCCCATAACCAGGGCCTGTCATAACATGGGCACAAGATGTTACCAGTACTACATCCCAGCTGTATGATGTCAGGCTGGTATTGGTAACATATCATGCAGTACAGTCTGCCTCCCATAAGAAATGTAATATGTGGAAGCCATCAACATCCCCAGGATACAGATACACAGACACAGATATGCAGATACAGATATGCCTATATATACATATATATAGATATCTATATATTTATATATATATATATATATATATATATATATATATATATATATATATATATATATATATATATATATATATATATATAGATATACATGTGACTAAACATACACACGCAGATATATGTGCAGATATATGTACAGTAAGATACATATGTAAAAGGTGCACACAATATGGAACAGCAACTATACCTACAGTTAACACCTGAACAACTGGACACTGTATGGGCCACCCATACAAATGACAATCATTGCCTGCAACATATACCCAAAGAGAGGTCATAGGAAAAACACCGCACACAGGTTTGCAGAAATGGAAGACCTTTAATTGTGTACTATTACAGTTCTATATGCCATGTCAGACACTGAAAACCATATAAACAGAGTAATGCAATTGTGAAACAGTTACACTAATACAGTAGTCTGGAAAGGTTCACAACTGTTGCTGTCCAGGCCAAGCCCTTCAAATTGTACAATAGTGAAGACAAACTGGTCCACATAATACCAAGCAATCAACAGTATGTAATGCAGGTGTATAGTTCAGCAGCCTTTATCTACACTCTGTACAAACTTAGTAGGTGGTAAAGACATCATGTGACCACATGGGTTGTAACTGTAACATAACAAGGCATAACTGACACCATCACGAGCACACCAACAAACAGAACAGTCTATGGCAGGAGGCAGTAGGCTTGCATTAACCCAATTCATGTAAGTAATGTAAATATAGGTGAAGTATATGGTACTGTACATCCAGATACCTTAAGGCAGCTCACCCCTGATACTCCCACATTTTATAACAGCCTAGGTCATTTATGGTGCTCCCCCCTAGACTCAGTAATACAGGGCTATATACCACTGTTACATACACTGGCCTCTGGAGTGCATAACGGCACACATGTATTGTGTAGGAGATGCCCACACATATATGGCCCCAGCCCCACCATATGTGTGGGAGATACAACAGCAGTGGATTGATGGCAGCAATGGCAGTGTTATATACTCACAGCCCACTACAGAACAACCACCGACAGCATGACATATGTGCAAAGCTTGGTATGTAGGTGGAGAACAGAGGCTGGAACATAGGCATATATGTGGACAACTGTTGACATACACTAAGCAAGTTGCTGGTGTTACAGGATAGTCTGCAACATACCCTTAGTCAGGGAATTGAGGTTAGAAACAGAAATGGATGTAGACATGTACTGATAGCACTCAATGCACACACACTGCCAGTGTAATATCTGACACAGGACCTGTGTGGTGGACAGACAAGACATGACAGGCATAGCTCTGGCTGGCATGAGGATAGGCCCACAGTTGTGTGCTATGCAGATGGACTGCATTCCACGGTAAACTAGTATGTACACTCACACCCTGTAACACCAGTACAATACAAAGCATAACACAACTCTACTCACACTCTGTCTGTAGTTCCAAAACCTCCTAAAAATATGTGTCTGCCCTGAGTGTGCCGGTTCTCCTGTAAGAGGTATTGCTACCTGCTGTCAGTAACACTGATGCCCACACACAGAAAAAATGTCCATCACACAGGAAATGTAAAGGGACCACACCCACATGATGTAGGGATTTATAGTGGGTGGTTGCCATGACTGTGGTAACTGGATGTACTACACATGTGTAATCATATATATATATGGCTATCTGGATAAGTATATGTACATATATTTCCATCATATGTCCTGGACATGGAGTGTAGCCCTACCTCAGCCC
Organism: Protopterus annectens; assembly: GCF_019279795.1. Taxonomy (NCBI): domain Eukaryota; kingdom Metazoa; phylum Chordata; order Ceratodontiformes; family Protopteridae; genus Protopterus; species Protopterus annectens. Next base: position 1,690,727,476 of record NC_056732.1, on the reverse strand, counting down.
CTATAGTCCCAAAGTCGTAGTGCAAGGGAATGTCAGGTATGTATAGCAGGTATATTAGTAGACTATTGCTACTGTCATTGGAATTGTCTTCACAGACATGGTGTGTGTGGGAGGTCACATCTGCTTATAACATGTGTGCCATTGGCTACTGACAGACATCCTAAGGACATCACTGTAAAGTACCAATGCTAGCATGTAATATCCCTGTGGAGTGCAGCAGAGATTTGGCCAATATATGTGGAAATTCTGACACACTCTGTACAGTCCAGAGATATACACATAAGCCCTTAGTGCAAAACATGTGCACCATGCCTGACAATATGGATGTAGACAGCCATGTAGATGGGTATAACACATAACGACTGGTATACATTTGCCACCATAGGTTATGCATTCACACACCACTGTCTGGCCTGACACATAATGACCACTGGTACAGGGGTGCCATGGCCACATACTACCCAGTAGATATTGACATACATCTTTACAGCATCCCGCTGCTCTGTCTGACATGCATGACTGTTAAGGGAGGCCCAGCAGCAGAACATCTGGCAGATATCTGCACATGACATCCCACTGGGTAAGTACACTAAGCTGCTAGGCATGTAACTATGTACTGTGCAGGCTACAGGCAGACTGGCTCAATACTGGCCTACATCTCCTATGGGGGAATGCACATGACCTGCATATATAGCAGGCTCAACAGGCATGCCACAGCACAGGGTAAGATACACCTGTGTGAAAGTGCATAACCACAACCAATGTGAACACAGCCACATATGGTAAGCTAGGATAATATTACAGTATATGGACTATCTGTTCTACGCCATCCTCATATGTGCCACTCATAGACTGACCCTACATTTACTGGGCTGCTACACAGTTTGGTCTGATGGCTGTCTGTGGTGTGGGACACTTGTGTGTATGGCCCTACAAACATGTACGCCAATACAGTACCATACAGTGGAGCAGCATGTAACATCAGGTAGGAGGGGAACTAGAACAATGATATCTACCACAGTCTGTACACAGGCTACAGTACATATTAACAATACACACACTGTCAACATTCACCATAAGTACACAGACCTCAGTTCTGTACAAACATCCACAGAATGTCCAGGTTATGTCATGATATATAACCCCTACTGTACATAACATGTGTAGCAGTTGGATTTATCACTGGCTTGTTATTAGATATGATGTCACTAATTATGGTGTACAGCACATATGCACCACTTCATGCACAACATATGTACAAAGGTTGACAGGGCCAATATTGACATGTTTCTGTGATACTCTCATACGTTTACTGTTGTAACAGGGTTTGTTGCATCATATGTCCTATAAGGGCTATGACGTCAGTAACTATCACGGCTTTCACCATCTACAGACTGCAATCCTCACACTACCTTCTGCAGTCCACAGATAGATGCTCCGTGGGTAACACATGAAACCAAAGGCACAACACACTGCCCTGTCTGCAGATGACCCTGCAGATGGGGATTCCTCATAAACATGGAACTGACATGGCAGGTACATGTACAACAGCCATATCCACACAAACACTGTTAAACCAACATTACTCCAAATGCAGTATAGCAGCACTTACAGTCTGTAGTCAGGTCAGGCACATCCTCCTCCTGTTTGTTGCCCTCTTTCCACAGTTTATGTTGTTAAAGGTAAATCCGTAATCCATCTGAGATGCTGTTTGCCAAACAACAGATCTAGTTCCTGCTCACAGTGAATGAAAAGGGCCAACACCACCATGATGTTCCTAGATATTTAAGCGTGTTTCCATGCAACTGGCTATGGGAATATTACCACAGCTGTTGGATGCCATAATGGCTAAGGTGTTTATCTTACAAGCCCAAGGTGCATGGTGTGATTCTCACATGGGGTAACTGGCTAGACTTAAAAAGGCCCACAAAGGCAGTTAGCCTAGTAATAACCTATGACCCTATATGACATGCAATCAGCTAGGGGAGGGCTGCAATTCATGCAGAGGCCATCAGCTGATCATGAGCATCACTTAAAATACACATACTGCTGCCTAAGCATAGCAGGTGTAGGTCTTCACATCCACCAGAGAAGGAGTGGGAGAGGCAGACAGAGGCAAAGACATGTCAGGGAGGGGTGGGAGAGTAACACTGAAGGATGTTTGTGTCTCACACCTACCAACACAGGGTATCAAACCCCTGACAACTATGTAGTGTTATTACAGTCTGATGCAGTTATTGGATGCACCACATGGGTTACCTGTTGTGCAGTGAGTGACATCTGCAACAGGGATACGGTAGCTATACGGTAGGTGGGTGACGTACATGTGCCTGCATGAACAGGTGCCAGTATCAACACAGCCACACATACACACACATTGACACACTTGGCAGGGCTAGGAGTACAACTCATCAGTAGTGGGATTGCCACAACACATCACTGTGCAGGTATCACTTGCACCATATGGAGGTTGTATAGACAAAGGGGCAAAGGGTGTGAGATGTCTAACATCAGACAGCATGCTTCAGTATGCCCATGGGGGTTGTAGTGAGTGTGGATGTGAACATACAACACATAAACACACAGGGTGCCAGTATGGACATGCATGGGTGCATGTCTGCATGGGTGGGTGTGTGGTGGTCAACTGTGCTAGCAGGCTTTATAAGGGTAGGCGATGGGTATACCTTGGCATCAGGCCACATGACAATGGTCTGCATTGTGGCTCAGGGCTGTAGTTTCTGCATTTGTCCACAGGTGGGTATTGTATCCCCCATCCAGTCACCTGGGTGACTATTGTGTGTGGCCAATGCTGTGCATCACTTGCCACCTTAGTCCATGACATGGATGGTGCCTGGGATGTGCACACTTCCCACATGCATTTACAGTGACATGTGGAACTGTACTTGGGGTGCCTGGCCCATGTTGTGAATACAGATTATCATCAGATATGTCAGTTTTGCCCACCTGGGAACTGGTAATGGGCAGCAGGTTTACCCTGCACCTACAGTGATAGCATGCTAACAGCATTCCCTGGTGTCAGTGGCATCTGTCCATACAAGGCATGTTTTCAGACATGGTATGTCCTTTGTGGGTCACATGTGATGGCTGTACGTGTCTGTTAGGGAACATGGGAGTGACATGCCATCTGTACCCACTGCTATCACTCCATAGTTACTATCAGTGGCCAATATGCAGTATACTACCCGCATATTGGCTGTTGCCTAGGCATGTGTGTATGAGACATGGGTTTAGAGTGTGCTCTGGGTAATACTGGGGTTGCTAACTGTGATTGCCTGGCCTTGATGTCACATGTATGGGTATGACTTTGCACCTCAGCCTCTCAGCTATTTCACATCTGTTATCCCTGTAAGGTGGACATTGTGATATATAGTAGGGCCACCATATAGGAAATATGCAAAACCTGCTCCACATTGGTCACAGGTGTCACACATGCACCCCCCATCTGCACAGGATATGAGTTACACACACACGCACACCTGTCATGTCTGGGAGTAGAATCCCTACCTAACTAGTTTATTACACTACGCAGTTATAGTACGTGTCACAGACATTACTGGAGTACTCCTTCCCCAAAGGTGTATTTCACAATGAATGACATCAGCAGGATTGCCAAAGTAGGGCATTTGAAATGTACTGTGAGTGACTAGCCTAAAATGCATTGCTCCCTACACAGACAGTGAGACACACACAAAACAGCGACAACTGACATGTGTGGGTATAGAACCCCTGATTGAGGTCTATATCACACTACAGCATGGAACTGTTATAGGATGCATCAAGGGGATTATTAGAAACCTCCTTCACCAAAGGTGTATTTCACAATGAATGACATCAGCAGGATTGCCAAAGTAGGGCATTTGAAATGTACTGCGAGTGACTAGCCTAAAATGCATTGCTCCCTACACAGACAGTGAGACACACACAAGACATCCACAATTGACATGTGTGGGTACAGAACCCACAACATAGGTCTATATTACTCTACAGCATGGAGATGCTATAGGACACACCACAGGGATTACTAGAGAACTTTTTTCCCCAAAGGTGTATTTCGCAATGAATGACATCAGCAGGATTGCCAAAGTAGGCCATTTGAAATGTACTGAGTGTGACTAGCCTATAATGCATTGCTCCATATACAGACACTGAAACACACACAGCCCATCCAGAACTGCCATGGGTGGGGATGGAACTCTACCACAGTTCTAAATCACAATCCAGCAGTATGCTGTTTCAGGATGAGATACAGTGATTACTGGGCTACAATCTTTGCAGAGGTGTATTTCTAGGTTGGTGACATCAGCAGCCTTGCCAAAGTTGAGTATATGAATTGTAAGGAGTGTGAGTACCCTAAAAAGCATTGCTCTCTACACAGAGAGGGTCAGAAAGACACACACACTTGCCATGTCTGGGATTAGAACACCTACCTTATTACTTTATCACACTACAGCATTACGCAGTTACAGGACATGCTACAGAGATCACTGGGCTACTACCTTCACAGAAGTGTATTTCTAGGTGGGTGACATCAGCAGTCTTGCCAAAGTTGAGTACATGAATTGTAAAGAGTATGAGTACCCTAAAAAGCATTGCTCTCTGCACACTCAAAGACAGACATGCACACAGTTGCCAAATGTGGGGTTAGAGCACCTACCTAACTACATTAACACACTACAACAGTGCACAGTTACTGGGCATGCTATGGAAATTAGTGGGCTGCAATTTTCCCAGAGGTGCATTTCTAGATGGGTGACATCAGCAGCCTTGCCAGAGTTGAGTACATGAATTGTAAGGAGTATGAGTATCCTAAAAAGCATTGGTCTCTACACAGTCAGACACGCACACAAACACTTACCAAGTCTGGGGTTAGACCTCCTACCTAACTAATTTATCATACTACAGCAGTATGCAGTTATGGGACACGCCATGGAGATTACTGGGCTACAACTCTCCCAAAGGTGTATTTCACATTGGATTACCTCAGCAGGCTTGTCATAGTAGGGCTACAGGGAGGGCAATATGTGCATGGGCCATAACCCATTCATGTACGGATTGACACACCACATGCAGGCATGCACGTGGTCATATGTCACAGGTACATGTAGACAGCTGCTAGATGACTACTTCCTTGTACAGTCATGTTGCACAGCTGGCACATGCACCACATAGTCTGTAATGCTGACAGATACTGGTAGCTAGTGTCTGCAGTGAGTGACATCTGCACTTCGTGTTTGGGGCCCTTTGGCTGTGTGCTGGGTGGGACAGGCCTGGATGGCTCCTTGTCACAGTCACCCTCTTCCACACATCTATGTACATCTACCTTTGTCTTATTATAGTGTGTTGTCCTGACATATATGTCTGTATCCCTATCCACTATGCGTGCAAGGCACGAGCGGTGCATACTGATGAGCGTCTGCACTAACAACTGCGACTGCCAGATATGTCTGGTCCACTGGTGTTTGCAGTCATGGCCTTCATGTGTTCAAGTGTGTAAGCATGCCCAGTATGACCTTTCAGTATGTTGTAGACTGACATTGCCTTCATTTCTCTAAGTGTGTGAGCATGTCCAGTGTGGCTGTCTGTATTGAATTTGTGGACCGTGTCCAGGTAGTTTGTGCTGCAGTGCCTACCTTTGTGTTGTACACCAACAGGTAGCATGCTGTCTCTGCAGGGTATTCATCGATCATTTGGCTTTGACTGTTACTACATTTCTGCATAGCAGGGGGGCACACCTGACTGCTTCTACATTTCTACACAGGAGTGGGGGGGGCACACCTGATTGTTATTATAGGTTCATAGGTTCATGGGTTCATACTAGGCTATCTTCCCTAGGGCATTTATAAGCCTAGCCAGAATGTGTTTGGCTTTTGCCACCCATTTTAAATTTATTTTGCTATGCCCTTTTTCGAGGTTAGTATACTGTGCCTCTGTCTAACAGTGACACAGAAGTGATACCCGGGGTAAACCTATGATCTCCCATCCACTCATCAAGATTCCTCTTGAAGAGAGTCAATGAGGGACTCTGCCTAACCTGGACTGGGATTTTATTCCAGAGTGAAGGGAGCCTCTGGGTTATGAATCTGTCCCTCCAGCATGTCCTATTTATTTCAGTGCTGAGGTTCAAGTCTCTCGAGCACGTAGCTCGATGGGATTTGGATTTTCTGAGGTGCAGCATGTCCATTAATTCTGTGTTGGATATGGCTTTAAACGTTAGGCACAGATCGCCTCTGAACAGGCCGTATGCCACTGAGTAGAGCTGGAGTTTCTTTAACCGGGCAGCATATGGCATCTGTTTGAGCCCTTTGATCCTCTTGGTGAGGTACTTTTGGGGACTTTCCAGTTGCTGCAGGTGTCTGGTAAGGTACATCCCAAAGGGATATTGTACTCAATTATGGGCCTGATGAGGGATGAGTAAAGAGGCACATGATGTCCCTGATCTAGATGTGAATCCCTTCATGATTAGGTGGGCTATATAAAATGTTTTCTAACCACTTTGGCCACGTGGTTGTCAAATGAGAGATTGCTATCAACTTGGGTCCCCAGGTCCCTAATTACTTCTTCTGTACTTAATGGATTACCACCTATGTGGTAATTTGTGGCACTTTGTTTTGCCAAAGGGGATGACTATACACTTTTGGCATTTAGCTTGAGGCCATGGCTCTGGCACCAGTTGTCTGTTTCTATGAGGCCCTTTTGGAGGATGCTTGTGTCGGCTGGAGAGTCGATTATGGCACCCAGTTTGCAGTCATCTGAACTTGGTCAGCCACAGTCCTTGCATGTTGGCCTGTACCTCTGAAATATATACCGAACAACAGAGGTCCCAGGACTGAGCCTTGTGGGACACCACTTGTAACTGGTTTGGAGTCTGACATGGCTCCACCAATTCTAACCATGTGGGTTCTGTCCTTCAGCTAGATTGCCATCCATCTAGTGACATAGGGTTTATATTTAAGCTGGTGAGCTTATCTATAATGCCCAGTGGGGTATTGTATCGAAGGCTTTTGCGAGGTCCAGGTAGGCTGTGTGGACCATCTTCCCTCGTCAATGGCCTTGGTGACTGTTTCAAAGAAATCAACCAGGTTTAAGAGGCAGGATCTGCTCTTAACAAAGCCGAACTGGGTAGGATCCAGTGTTTGTAGGTCCCCAATATCTTTATTTATGAGGTCCATGATGATCCTTTCCATAGCTTTGCAGACCAAGCTAGTCAGGCTTATGGGGCGATAGTTTCCAGGATCCGTTGAGGCACCACCTTTATGGAGAGGGACCACTGTTGCTGTATGCCACTCTTTGGGCACATATCCTGTAGTAAGGCTAAGATTGAACAGTAGTTTTATGTTTGGGTTTAGCTCTTCTTGGAGTTCATGTAGGGCAGCCCGGGACACCGTCTGGTCCCATTGATGCTGTGTTTTTGCTTTGGAGAGGCGGCTCTTACCTGAGCATCTGAGATGTCAGGGGCAGCACTCTGCTGGGATAGATATTTGCCCTTTGGTGGGGAGGGGAGAGTTTGCGCTGAACCTGTCAGCTAGGATGTTGGCAATGTCTGTGGGTTCGTGTATTTTTGTCATTTTGGACTAATTCTGAGCATATCTGGGAATTACCACCCAGGTTCCTAACATAATTAAAGAAAGCCTTGTGATTATCCTTAGTGTCCTGTGCAATTTTTTTCTCGAAGCTGGCCTTAGACAATTTTATGTGTGCCCGTAGTTTTTTGCTAATACTGATCAGTGATGCCTTCCTTTGGGATTTTGCTCTATCATTTAGTAGCTTCCTCCTTCTATTGTATAGTTTGTTTATGGCTGGGGTCCACCAGACAGGACGTCTGCCTTTGGAGGATTGGGTCTTGGTTTTATTTGGGATCGCATGATCCATGCATTCCTGAAGGTGTTTATAGAATGCGTTTATAAAGGATTCTGCGGTCTGGGCGTATTTTCCACAGGCCGGGGCTTTGAAGGATTCCACCTCAGTTTTGAGGAGTGTGAAATTTGCTTTAGAAGTTTTTCACTGTGGTTTTCTGGGCAGGGGTGGGGTCGGGATGTGAATATCCAGTGAGATTAGTTTATGGTCTGATCTTACCAGTGAGGGATAAACTTCTGGTCTGGAGCATAGAGTCCCCATGTTGGTGATGATCAGGTCCAGTATGTTTTTCCCTCTTGTGGGAGTGGTAACAAGTTGTTCCATAGCATTTGAGTTTATAAATTCTTGGAACCTTTGGGCTAGGGTGTTGGAGCTAGAGTAATGCTCCCAGTCTATGTTTGGGTAGTTGAAGTCGCCCAATATAATGGTGTTTGGAGAGACCTTCATATTTTCCAGTGTTCTCAGGAAGGCCGAGTGGGGTTCCTGGGTTTGGGAGGGTGGTCTGTAGCAGGCTATAAACTGGAAGGCAGTTTTACCCACTGTTAGTTGCACATGGATAGTTTCTGATGCTTCGTGCTTTGCCACCAACCTGGAGGTGTTGGTATCTTTGATGAATATCGATACTCCCCCTCCTTTTGTGATTCGGTCCAAGTTTTGGGGCCGAAAAGCATGGTATGAGGTATAACCTGGTAGTGCTGGGGTGCTCTCGGGAGCCCTGACCCAGGTTTCTGTTACTGCACAGATATTGATGTTCTCCATGCTAAGGAGAGTTTCGAGTGCATCTTGAGGTTTAGACTTCTGGCGTTGAGTAGCATTACTCTTAGTATCCCTTGTGATACCTATGGAGGTGGGTTTGTCTTTTGAGCCTTGCCTAAAAAAGGCACTATGGGGGGTAGCAAGAGCCTTTGCCAATATCTGAAAGCCCAGGGGTGACAGGTGCAAGCCGTCCCTAGTGAAGCATCGTGGCTTGCCGAGCATATCATCCCAAGCTGACAGGCATTGGATCCCCTTTGAATGACACCAGTACTTAAGCCAATTGTTGAAATTGATCATCTTGTCTTCATATTGTGGCATCATTCTTGGTGAGGGTAAGATGCTACTCAAGGTCAGGGTCATACCGGCCTGGGCTACATGCTCAGAGAGCTCCTTTATGTCTCTTTTCATGTAGTCCAGGGAGGTACATCTCAGGTCATTCACACCAGCATGGACAATGACTGAGTCGTATTTGTACTTGCCTTGGAGTGACCTGAGTGCTTGTGTTATTTGGCGGATCCTAGCGCCCGACAGGCTGCTCACCATGACCCTCTCCTTGTTCAGCCTGGTGAGCGGGACGTCAGTGTGCCTGATGATAGAGTCACCTATTACAAGTGTATCAGGTGTGTTGTTTAGTCTTAAGGGCTGTGACTGTTCGGCACACTGGCTTTGTGAGATATGTGTTGCACGTGTTTTGTTTTGTGGTAGCGGCTGCTTGGGTGTCTACTTTGGAGGTCTCTGCTGCTTTGGCAGATCTTTATTTAGAGCCTCCGAGTATGTTTTTGTGATTATGTGTTTGGTTTGCTGTCGTGGTAGGTCTATGTGAGACTGGAATTGTAGTGAGTGTGGTTTCCTTCTCCTCCTGACTGGTTATGCCAGTACTGAGTTGAGAGAGCTTAGCCTCCAGTTTGGCTATATGGTTGCATCTCTCACATGTGTTGGAATTTGTTGGGAGGAGGAGAGGGTTGTCTGTGTACATGAGGCAGTTGTAACATTGCCTCAAGATTCCCAGATTCACCAGCTGGACCGGAGAGGAGATTGACAACTGACCTTTGGACATGCTAGAATAATATTGGGAATTCCTTAATAATTGAAAACCAGGGCCAGTGGGGATTGAGGGTGTAGTGCTTTTATATTACTATGTAGGATGGGGGGGCACACCTGACTATTTCTACATTTCTGCACAGGGTTGGGGGGGGCACACCTGACTGTTATTACATTACTATGTAGGATGGGGGGGCACACCTGACTATTTCTACATTTTTACACAGGAGTAGGGGGGCATGCCTGACTGTTATTACATTACTATGTAGGATGTGGGGGGCACACGTCACACATGTACACATTTGCTATGAATGTACTGGTATGTCAGGTACTCCATTTCATTCTGTATTGTTAACTATCATGCTGACTTGAGGCATAACAGTGTACTACAGATTGTGGCTTTGATTGCCCCACATATTATTGTATGACTTCCTACCCTTCAGAACTAACATCCCACTGCCTGCCCTGCTGTAGTCTGTCTGTGTAGGCCTGGGGGAGAGGTTAACCATAGCCATCATTCTGGGGCTATGGCACAGGCTTTGTTTGAGTTTGTCTACAGCTGTCTTGCTGGCTGAGACTGTTGTTGGGTATGTGAACCATCCTGACTGGCATGTGTGGGTCATATGGACACATGTCGCACAGCACATTTCCTGCAGTGGGTTTTGTCACCCTGTGTAGTACTGGCTACTATGGTAACTCCAATATGTGTTACAAATGTCATGGTGCCACTATGGGTGTCTACTGTCTGCTGCCATAACATTCAGCCACACAATTCCCTTGCATGCTCACATCCATACTATAACTACAGGTAACAACACATTCTACTCAATTTGGCAATTGGTAGGTTGATTGATTTACCTTGAGGGTGTGCCAGACTTGCGGATGGTGCTGGAGGGCTGCCTATGCCGGATGCACATAGTACACTCCCTATACATGGTTGAGCACAGGTAGTGTCATATTTGGCATCTCTTTTACTGTATGTGCGAGTCAGAGAGAGGTGTCATTCCCTGGGTCTCTACTGTGTCAGTGTGCATGCTATGTATTGCCTCTTTGTGAAAGCCAAGGCATACTGGGCATGCCTCCTTCTGCTTACAGGTGCAGGCTCAGGTTGTTCCTCCTCCGAGTCACTCTGTGCCTGTGCTGGCCTTGGCAATGGTGGGGGGCTGTGTGGCCCTGCCCTGTGCTGTTCCTGCTGCAGCTGCTTCTGCAGGATCATGTTGTATAGCATGGCACATACCATGAAAATTTGGGTATATGTAGCTGGAGAGTACTGCAAGGCTCCACCGGATGTGTCCAGGCACCGGAACTGTGACTTGAGCATCCCAAACACACGCTCTATTATGATTCCTGTTTGTGCATGTGCCTCATTCTGGAGCTCTTGTTCGGGTGTGTGTGCATTTCTGATGGGTGTTATCAACCATGGCTCCAGTGCGTAACCAGCATTCCACCACTAGATGCCCGTATGGGATGTCCCCACTGGCAAATCTCTAGTACAGCTGCATCAGATGCCAGATGTGGGAATCATGATAGCTCCCAGGGCTTCCAGCACACACATTCATTTTAATTCCCTGGGCATTGCACACAACCTGGCAGTTCATGGAGGGGAAGCCCTTGTGGTTTATATAGACCCTGCCCTGCTCATGGGGTGGTGCTTTTATGTGTATATGAGTGCAGTCTATAGCACCCACTACTTCAGGGTATTTTGCTATTTGTTGGAAGAGTCATATTGCTGGCCAACGCCTCACAGGTGTTGAGGAAATATATGTGCTCACCAGCATGTGCTGACATGGCATCAGGAACTGGTGGAGTACCCTGGATGCAAACTCTAGATGAATGGGTTATGGCCCATGCACATACACTGCCCTCCCCGTAGCCCTACTATGACAAGCCTGCTGAAGTCATCCACTGTGAAATACACCCTTGGGAGAATTGTAGCCCAGTAATCTCTGTGGCTACCATACCTTTGAACTGCTGTAGTGTGATAAAATAGGTAGGAATTCAACTCCCAGACATTGCAACTCTTTGTGTGTGTGTGTGTGTGTGTGTGTGTGTGTGTGTGTGTGTGTGTGTGTGTGTGTGTGTGTGTGTGTGTGTGTGTGTGTGTGTGTGTGCATTTGTGTGTCTGTCTGTGTAGACAGCAATGCTTTTTTAGGGTAGTCACACAATTCAAATGCTCATCATTGGCACGGCTGCTGATGTCATCCACCTAGAAATAGACCTCTGGGAAGCTGTAACCTAGTGATTTCCATAGCGCGTCCTGTAACTGCATACTACTGTAGCATGCTAAATTGATTAGTGTGATAAATTGATTATGTAGCTGTTCTAATCCCAGACATGGCAAGTGGGTGTGTCAGTCTGACTCTGTCTGTGTAGAGAGCAGTGCTTCTTGGGTAGTCACACTCCCAACAATTCAAATGCTCGTCATTGGCAAGCCTGCTGATGTCATCCACCTAGAAATACACCTCTGGGAAAAATTAATTTCAGTAATCTCCATAGCAGATCCTGTAACTACATACTACTGTTGTGTAACAAATTAATTAGGTAGCTGTTCTAATCCCAGACATGGCAAATGGGTCTGCCTGTGTAGAGTGCAATGCTTTTTACGGTAGTCACACTCCCTACAAGTCAAATGTTCATCTTTGGCAAGGCTGCTTATGTCATCCACCTAGAAATATACCTTTGGGAAAAATATAACCCAGTAATCTTCGTAGCACATCCAGTAACTGCATACTGCTGTAGTGTAATAAATGAATTAGGTAGCTGTTGTAATCCCATACATGGCAAGTGTGTGTCTGTCTGTGTAAAGAGGAATGCTTTTTAGGGTAGTCACACTCCCTACAAGTCAAATGCTCATCTTTGACAAGGCTGCTGATGTCATCCACCTAGAAATACACCTCTGGGAAGGCTATAGCCTTGTAGTCTCTGTAGTGTGATAAATTAGTGAGGTAGCTATTCTAATCCCAGACATAGTAAGTGTGTGTTTGTCCGTGTGTGAAGAGAGCAATGCATTTTAGGGTAGTCACACTCCCTACAATTCAAATGCTCATCTCTGGCAAGGCTGCTGATGTCATCCACCTAGAAATACACCTCTGGGAAAGATGCAGCCTAGTAATATCTGTAGCGCATTCTGTAACCGCATAATAATGTGGTGCAATATAGAACATGGGTAGGGTTCTATACCCACCCATGGCACTTCTAGATGTTTTGTGTGTGTTCCAGTGTCTGTGCAGAGAGCAATGCATTTTAGGCTAGTCACACTCAGTACATTTAAGATACCCTCCTTTGGCAATCCTGCTGATGTCATTTATTGTGAAATACACATTTGGGGAAGGAGGTCTTCAGCAATCCACGTGGTGCATCCTACAACAGCTCCATGCTGTAGTGTGATATAGACCTCTGTTAGGGGAATTCAAATGCTCATCTTTGGCAAGGCTGCTGGTGTCATCCACCTAGAAATACACCTCTGGAAAAAATGCAGCCCGGTAGTATCTGTAGTGCATCCTGTAACTGCATACTGCTGTAGTGTGATATAGAAATCTGGTAGGGTTCTATACCCACCCATGGTGAATCTGGATGTTTTGTGTATGTTCCAATGTCTGTGCAGGGAGCAATGCATTTTAGGCTAGTCACATTCAGTATATTTCAAATGCTGTACTTTGGCATTCCTGCTGATGTCATTCATTGTGAAATACACCTTTGGGGCAAGAGGTCTCCAACAATCCATGTGGTGCATCCTACAACTGTTCCATGCCGTAGTGTGACATAGACCTCTGTTAGGGATTCTATCCCCACACATGTTGGTTGTGGATGTTTTGTGTGTGTTTCAATGTCTGTGGAGGGAGCAATGCATTTTAGGCTAGTCACACATTTCACATGCCCTACTTTGGCAATACTGCTGATGTCATTCATTGTGAAATACACCTTTGGGGAAGGATTTCTCCAGCAATCCATGTGCTGTGTCCTACAACAATTCAATGCTGTAGTGTGATATAGACCGCTGTTAGGGGTTCTGTACCCACGCATGTTGGTTATGGATGTTTTGTGTGTCACTGTCTGTGTAGGAGATAATGCATTTTAGCCTAGCAACACTCACTCAGATGTCCCACTTTGCCAATCCTGCTGATGTCATCCAATGTTACTTACACCTTTGGGGAAGAGGTACTCCAGTAATCTCCGTGGTGTGTACTATAACTGTGTAGTGCTGTAGTGTAATAAACTAGTTAGGTAGGGGTTCTACTGACATGTGTGTGTGTGTGTGTGTGTGTGTGTGTGTGTGTGTGTGTGTGTGTGTGTGTGTGTGTGTGTGTGTGTGTGTGTGTGTGTGTGTGTAACTTGTATCCTGTGTGTAGGTGGGTGTGAGTGTGTGATACCTGGGCCCAATGTGGAGTGGGTTTTGCAAATTTCTTATATGATGGCCCTAGTATATGTCACAATGTCCACCATACAGGGATAACAGATGTGAAATAGCCAAGAGGCTGGGGTGCGGGTCCATACCCATAAGTGACATCAAAGCCAGGCAATCACAGTTAGCAACCCCAGTATTACCCAGAGCACACACTCAACCCATGTCCCAAACACACACACACACACACACGCACACACACACACACACACACACACACACACACACACATGCCTAGGCAACAGCCAGTATGTGTGTAGTACACTGCATATTGGCCACTGATAGTAACTATGGAGTGATTGCAGTGGGCTACAGAGGGCATGGCACGCTATCTGTCCAAAAGGCACATACATGCAGACAGTGCACCTTCCCCATGTTCCACACTGGACACCTGCAACACCTGTGGTGCCATCACATGTGACCCACAAAGGACATACCATGCCTGAAAACATGCCTTGTATGGACAGATGCCACTGACACCAGGGAATGATGTTAGCATGTTATCAATGTAGGTGCAGGGTAAACTTGTGGTCCATTACCAGTTCTCACCACAGGCGGCCAGGACTGGCACATCTGCTGATAATCTGTGTACACAGCATGGGCCAGACACCCCAGGTACAGTTTCACAGATCACTGTACATGCATGTGAGAGGTATGCACATCCCAGACACCATCCATATCATGGACTAAGGAACACATACATGGCAAGTGATGCACAGCACTGGCCACACACAATAGTCACCCAGGTGACTGGATGGGGCATACAATACCCACCTGTGCTGATCATCATCATGTGGCCTGATGCCAAGGTATACCCATCACCTAGCCTTGTATAGCCATCTGGTACAGTTGGCACCACACACCCATGCAGAAATGCACACATGCATGTCAGTACTGGCACCCTGTGTGTTTACGTGTGTGTTGTATGATGTGTGTGATCACATCCACACTCACTATAACTCCCATTGGCATACTGAAGTACGCTGTCTGATGTCAGACACCTCCCCATACCCTTTGCACATATCACCTCTGTATGACCCCTGTGGTGCATGTGATACCTGCACAGTATTGTGTTGTGGCAATCTCACTAGTGATGGGTTATGTTCCTGGCCCTGCCAAGTGTGTCAATGTGTGTGCGTCCCTGTGAAAATGTGGCTGTGTTGTCGCTGGCAACTGTACATGCGGACAGGCATGTGTAATACACCTACCATATAGCTACTATATCCCTGTTGCAGATGTCACTCACCATCACATATACATTCTGAGGACTCCACAACATGTAACCTATGTGGTCCATCCAATAACTGCATGGAAATGTGATAGCACAACATAGTCGTCAGGGGTTTGATACCCTGTGCTGGTAGGTGTGTGACGCAAACATGCTTAGGTTTTACACTCCTTCCCCTCCCTGATGTGTCTTTGCCTCTGTCTGCCTCTGTCACTCCCTCCCTGGTGGATGTGGAGACCTACACCTGCTTTGCTTAGGCAGCAGCATGTATACTTTCAGTGATGCACATGATCAGCTGATGGCCTCTGCATGAATTGCAGACCTCCCTTAGCTGATTGCATGTGGAACAGCTTTGGTAACATTCCCATAGGCAATTGCATGGAAACACACTCCAATATATAGGAACATCATGTTGGTGTTAGCCTGTTTCATTCACTGTGAGCAGGAACTAGATCTGTTGTTTGGCAGACAGCATCTCAGATGGATTGGGGATTTACCTCTAACAACATACACTGTGGAAACAGGGCAATACACAGGAGGGGGATGTGCCTGACCTGACTACAGACTGTAAGTACTGCTATACTGCATGTGGAGATATGTTGGTTTAACAGTGTGTGTGTGTGTGTGTGTGTGTGTGTGTGTGTGTGTGTGTGTGTGTGTGTGTGTGTGTGTGTGTGTGTGTGTGTGTGTGTGTGTGTGGATATGGCTGTCCTACATGTTTTAATACCTACTATGTCAGTTCTATGTTTATGAGGAATCCACATATGTAGGATTATCTGCAGACTGGGCAGTATGTTGTGCCCTTGGTTTCATGTGTTAGCCATGGAGCATCTATCTGTGGACTGCAGAAGGTAGTGTGAGGATTGCAGTCTGTAGATGGTGAAAGCCGTGACAGTTACTGACTTCATATCCCTCATAGGACATATGTTGCAACAAACCATGTTACAACAGTAAATGTATGATGTTATCACAGCAACATGTCATTATTGGCCTTGTGTTTGTGCTTCCAGCCACAACTCTGTCAACCTTTGTACATATGTCATGCATGAAGTGGTGCATATGTGCTGTACACCATAATTAGTGTCATCATATCTGATAACAAGGGAGTGATATATCAGACTGCTACACATGTTATGTACAGTAGGGGTTATATTTGATGACATAACCTGGACATTCTGTAGTCATTTGTACAATACTGAGGTCTGTGTACCTATGGTGAATGTTGACAGTGTGTGTATTGTTAATATGTTCTTTAGCCTGTGAACAGACTGTGGTAGATGTCATTGTTATAGGTCCCGTCCTATCTGATGTTACATGCTGCTCCACTGTATGTTACTGTATTGGCTTACATGTTTGTAGGGCCATACACACACACATGTTTCATACCACAGACAGCTAGCAGACCAAACCGTGTAGCAGCCCAGTATATGTAGGATTAGTCTGTGAGTGGCACATATGAGGATGGTGTTGAACAGATAGTACATATACTGTAATATTATGCTATGTGGCTGTGGCTGTGTTCACACTGGTTGTGGTTATGCACTTTCACACAGGTGTATCTTACCCTGTGCTATGACATGCCTGCAGAGCCTGTTATATATGCAGGTACATATGCATTCCCCCCATAGGAGATGTAGGCCAGTGTTGAGCCAGTCTGCCTATAGCCTGTACAGTGCATTGTTACATGTCTAGCAGCTTAGTGTACTTACCCAGTGAGATGTCATGTGCAGATACTTGCCAGATGTACTGCTACCGGGCCTCACTTAACAGTCATGCATGTCAGACAGAGCAGTCGGATGCTGTACAGATGTATGTCAATATCTAGTGGGTAGTATGTGGCCATGGCACCCTTTTACCAGCGGTTATTATGTGTCTGGCCAGACAGGGGTGTGTGAATGCATAACCTATGGTGACATATGTATACCAGTTGTTATGTGTTATACCCATCTACATGGCTGTTAACATCCATATTGTCATGCATGGTACACATGTTTTGCACTAAGGGGTTCTGTGTATACCTCTGGACTGTACAGAGTGTTAACAATGTCCACATATATTGGCCAATATCTCTGCTGCAGTCCACAGGGGCATTACATGCTAGCAGTGGTACTTTACTATTATGTCCTTAGAATGTCTGTCAGTAGCCAATGGCACACACGTGGAAAGCAGATGTGACCTCCCACACACACCATGTCTGTGAAGACAATCCCAATTATAGTAACATTAGTCTCCTAATATACCTGTTATACATACCTGACATCCCCTTGCACTAAGAAGTCAGGACTATAGGGCCTGGGGTAGGGCTACACTTCAGATCCAGGACATACAGTGAAAATATCTGTACATATAATTATCCAGATATCTATATATATGATAACACATATACATATCGACATATATAGATGGTTATTGATATGTACATAGATATACATATACACTCTCAGATATATACATATACAGAGCAATATATGTCTACACATATACAGATAGTGATACATCTGCACATATATGTATGGATATCTGCAGATATATCGACAGTAGTAGGTATATCGGAATAGATATGTATTCACATATAGTTTTATATAGATACACACATATATATATATATATATATATATATATATATATATATATACCAACATAACTAGGCATATCTGTACACATAGGATATGCATACATATATAGCTATATACACATATATCTATATGTATATATACGTATACCTATATATATATATATATATATATATATATATATATATATATATATATATATATATACACAGATGTATATATACATATATGTACAGATATGTATACATATGTACATACAAAGAGATGTACACATAGCCATATATATGTAACACCATACAGATGTGTATACAGACATATGTATGTGTATACCTGTGTATGTACATATAGACATCGATACACTTATATGTATACAACCATATACCTGTCATGAGTAAACGCCACGGTTGTGTATACCCTCACACATGTATCCCACCGTATGTATCCACTATGTGTACATTATGATAAAACAACATATGACCACATTAAAAAAATATATTTTTTTTTCTTTTTTTTTGCAATTTAAATATGTACTGCTGTATATGTGAACTTCATCTGAACTGATTGGAGCTTATCTCCCCAGGCCTCTACTGAAAATGGACATATATCCAGCTAGAATAAAAAATAAAATAAAATAAATGTGATGCAACAGTCATATTAATAACAAGGACTACACAATCTAGGAAGTAAAGGCAATTGTTCAGTACTACTCAATATGTGTAATGCAGTTATATTGGTAGAGCAACAGCTGTCTCCACAGTAGTCATGGTGTAGTTGTTAAGTGTTCTGACTTTAGCGTAAAGGGTCCTGAGTTGAAGACCTGCAAGGGTTGTTCATTTTGTTGCTGGGCAGAATAAGGTCTGTTGGATACAGAGTGGTTAAGGCAGTGGTTGTGCAATGTAAGCCACACACATCAGTATCACGACACTGCTAGGTAGGGGTCTAGTCCCAGTGTTGGCAAGTAACAGTGTGCATTTATGTGGATGGGTCTACATCAGGTTGCAGGGTATACATGCCTCAGTAGGTCACCTGTCCATGTGACACAGACAATACCCAGTACAGTAACGTGTGAAATGTGTTTGACTGTACCCCAGATGTGTCACTGACATGGTGTCAGCACAGTGACATACCCCGTTGTGCAATATGATTGCAGACCATACTCGTGCTGACACATGTACACCTACAACACAATCGCATATCATTTTGGAGACCACAACCAAGCAGTGTTACTAACAGCTAGAAGGCATCATTGCTGGATGGCTAGACTACCTGCCAAATATGCCTCACACTCTACTCCCTACAACATGTTACACTGCAGGACTGTAGTACACTGGTGTACAGTCACCATGTGCATCAGAACCATATCAGCCTGTCCCTGTATCAATGGTATAGATGACAGGGATGAGGCACAGGTATCATCATATGCACGGGGCATCCTCATGCTGCCACATATACACCTACAACACAATTGCATATCATTTTAGAGACCACAACCAAGCAGTGTTACAAACAGCTAGAAGGATTGCTGGAGCATTTCTGGAGCCTTCCCGTGTCCTGACAGAGTGCTCTTCAAACTATCTGGAGATATACAGAGCTAAGTATATTTTTCTGGCACTTCAGAGTTGTGTACTTTTAATTGTTGCTTGATTAATTTTATATCATTGCTGGCTGACTTCAGAGTTGTGCACTGTTATTTTTGCTTCACTGTATAGTTTTTCAGATCTCTGCTGAAGGTGTTGGTTTCCCCACCTCCCCCTATTTCTCTGTGTCTTAAGTTGGTATAACTGATTTTACATCCTGTGTGTTATCTGACTATCTCAAGGATTACTTGCATAAAATTAGACCCTCTTAGTAACAGCCTGCATATCATTGCTGGATCCGTCCTGTTTCCTGACAGAGTGCTCTTCAAACTATCTGGAGATATACAGAGCTATGTATATTTTTTCTGGAACTTCAGAGTTGTGTACTGTTAATTGTTGCTTGACTAATTTTATATCATTGCTGGCTGACTTCAGAGTTGTGCACTGTTATTTTTGCTTTACTGTATAGGTTTTCAGATCTCTGCTGAATGTGTTGGTTTTCCCCTACCCATCCTCCATATTCCTGTCTTGTTGTTTAAATTTGGAGGCTTTTGCAGTTGCCCGCCCCCACTGTAGATTTGATCTGGGACACCCCCCCCAGTCCCATCTCTTTACCTCATTCTACCTAATAGACTCCTTCTGCACTTGTTTTTAGTCATTTTTAATTTAATTGCATTTTTTTAAAGGTTTGGTCTAACATTGCTACATACTCAAGTGTGCTAGTTTGCACTGCACTTGAATTGTTTTTACTGCTGTTTTAGCTACTTTTCTGTATAAAAAAAATCTAAGCCTGTTTCCTACCTTTCCTGTAGCTAGTGTAGTATAGATTCAGAATTGCTGTATCCAGGACTGTATGTAAGCTTCTGAGCCCCCCAAGCTTTCTGTGTTGGAGGGAAGACTTCTACCTTATCAGTTGGAGTGGTAAGCACTAGGTAACCTATCTACCACATAAGGAGTGGTTCTGGCCCAGAAATTGCAGTTATTGTTCATTTCGGCAGTTTTTTCCATTTTTCTCAACTTTCCGATTTAAAAGCCCGCATTTGCACTTGTTTCCCCCCTTTCCTGTAACTAGTTTAGTCCAGATACAGATTCTTAGTTTTAGCACTTGAATTTGCTTATTCGTGATCAGCACTTGTTCAGAACTTGTTGTAAGCACTAAATAACCTACTAATTACTACAGCACTCAACCTTCCTCATTACCTAGAGGAAAACAGTTTTGGTACTTACTTTCCTCACCTGCTTAGAGAAAAACAGCTCTTGTACTCACGTTCCTCGCTTATCTAGAGGAAAATAGTTTTTTATTCAGGCATGTCCAAGGGTCAGCTCCCAGTGTTCTCTCCTAACTGATGAATCTGGGCATCTTGGAGCAATGTAGAAATTGCCTCATGTACACAGACAACCCACTCCTCCTACCACCCAACACTACAACCTGTGAGAGATGCACTTATCTAGCCAAACTGGAGGTAAAGCTCTCTCCAATAAAGACTGAACTTGACAGTCAAGAGGAGAAGGTATACACTTGCACAACACCACACTCATCACATAGTCTCAATAAATCTACACCACCAAAATCCACACATAAAAACACAAAAACATTCGCAGAGGCTCTCACTAATAATCTGCTCAAGCAACAGAGACCTCCAAAGCAGAAATGCAAGCGAACTCCACCCCCAAACACAACCCAAATGACACATAGCCCACAGACTCAGTGTGCCACTCAACCACAGCCAATAAGGCAAAACAACGTACCCAACCCACTAGTCATAGGTGACTCTATAGTCAGGCACACTGATGTCCCACTCACCAGGCTAAACAAGGAGAAGGTTACTGTCAGCTGCCTGTTGGGTGCCAGGATCCGCCACATAACCCACACACTCAGGTCACTCCACAACAAGTACAAATATGACTCTGTCATTGTCCATGTTGGTGTGAACGACCTGAGACGTACCTCCCTGGACTACATGAAAAGAGACATGGAAGAGCTCTCTGATCTTGTAGCCCAGGCAGGTATGACCCTAGCCCTGAGTAGCATCCTGCCATCACCCAGAATGATACCACAGTACAAGGACAAAATGATTGACTTCAGCAATTGGCTAAGCTTCCGGTGTCATTCTAAAGGGATCCAGTATCTGTCTGCCTGGGATGACATGGTCGACAGACCATGATGCTTTGCCAGAGATGGCCTGCACCTGTCACCCCTGGGATTCCGGATACTGGCTAAGGTTCTTGCCACCCCTATAGTGCCTTTCTTAGGCAAGGTTCAAATGACAAATTCACCACCATAACAGGAACAGGCAAGCAAAAACTGAGGGTGATGCTACTCAATGCTAGAAGTCTAAATCTCAAAATGCACTCACTCGAGGCACTCCTTAAAATGGAGAACATCGATATCTGTGCAGTGACTGAGACCTGGTTCAAGGCTCCAGAGAGCATCCCTGCACTACCAGGCTATAACTCATACCACACTTTTCGGCCATGTAACCTGGACTGGAACACCGAAGGTGGAGGTGTGTCCATATTCATTAAGGATATCCACACCTCCAGGCTAGTTGCTCAGTATAATGCAGCCAAGGTTATCCAAGTGCAACTAACTCTGGGCAAAACTGCAATCCAAACTGTAGCTTGCCACAGATCCCCCACCATGCCCCAAGATTCCCACTCCTCTTTTCTTGATGTACTGAAAAATATTAGGGTTCAACCAAACACCCTAATAATGGGCGATTTCAACTACCACACCATTAACTGGGAAAACTACTCATGTACCAGCTCCTTAGCTCAACGCTTTCTGGAATTCATAAACTCTAATGCCCTGGATCAACTTATCCACACCCCACCAGGGGCAACAATATCCTAGATCTAGTCATTACCAACATGAGTGACCGGTGTTCCACACCTGAAGTCAACGCCTCATTGGTTCGATCCGACCATAAGCTAATTTCCCTAGATATCCACATCCTACCCCCATCCCCCCATTAAGGAAACCACGGTAAAAAATTTCTCCAAAGCCAACTTCATGCTTCTTAAGACAGAAGTGGTGAACTTCATGACACCCATGCAGATGGACAATACAGTTACGACTACTGAATCCTACACAATTGCACTTTATAAGCACTTACACAACTGCATGGATCGTGCTATCCCAAATAGAACCAAGATGCTATCCTCCAAAAAAAGGAAGCCAATCTGGTGGTCCCCTGCCATAAACAAACTGTACAACAGAAGGAAGAAACTGTTGCAAAAGACAGTAAAATCCCATGAGTGGAGTAGCTCACTGGTCAACCTCAGTAAGAAGCTGCGATCCCTGATAAAATCCTTCAAAGCTAGTTACAAAAACAAAATTGCCACTGATTCTAAAGACAACCACAAAGCATTCTACAGCTATGTCAAAAATCTCAATGGCAACACTCAGATCTGCTCTGAGTTACAGCACAATGGCACTAAATATACAGACCCAACTGATATTGCCAATATCCTGGCAGATAGGTTCAGTGCTAACTTTACCCCCCTCTCACCCCCTAAAGAGCACATCTCTATACCAGAAGAATGCATAGTTCCTGTAATCACGGCTGCACAGGTAAAAACCACACTCTCCAAAGCCAAGAACACAGCATCCATGGAACCAAACAACATCCTAGGCTGCGTTCTACATGAACTACAGAACAAACTGGCACCCCACCTAAGTACCATGTTCAATCATAGCCTCACCTCAAGCTTTGTGCCTGCTGAAAGGTGCACAGCGATGGTTATCCCACTCCACAAGGGGGTAGCCATCAAGGACCCCGGGAACTACAACCCCATTAGCCTGACGAGTCTGGTCTGCAAGGCCATGGAGCGTATCATCATGGAACTTATAAACAAAAACATTGGTAATCTCCAAACTCTGGACCCCACCCAGTTCAGGTTTGTAAAATGCAGATCATGTCTCCTAAACCTGATAGACTTCATTGAAGCAGTCACCAAAGCCATAGATAAGGGTAAGATGGTTCACACATCCTATCTTATTCTTGCCAAGGCTTTCCACACCATCCCCCACTCTGAAATTATAGATAAACTCACTAAACTAGGTATAAATCCCTATGTCACAAGATGGGTTGCCAACTGGCTCACTGACAGAACCCACACTGTGAAAGTAGCAGGCTCCAAATCCGACTTCAGACCAGTGACAAGTGGAGTACCACAGGGTTTAGTTCTGGGTCCTCTCCTGTTTGATATCTACTTCTCTGAAGTACAGGCTAACACAGAAGGTCTTTGGCTAATGAAGTTCACAGATGACTGCAAACTAGGAGCCATAATCGAAACTCCTAACGATGTGGACATCCTACAAAAGGGCCTTACTGAGACAGATGCCTGGTTTCAAAGCTATGGCCTCAAGCTCAATGCCAAAAAGTGCATTGTCATCCCCTTTGGAAAAACTCTGTACCCATCAACTACAACATAGGCGGTAGTATACTTAACACCGAAAGTGTGATAAGAGACCTTGGGACACAGCTGAACAGCACTCTCTCCCTTGATAATCACATCGCCACAGTAGTCCGGAAATCCTTCTACGTGGCACACCTCATCACAAAAGGTTGCTCATCCAGAAAAAAAGAGGTAATTTTTCCCCTCTACTCATCACTCATTAGACCCATTATAGAGTACAATGCCCCTTTTGGTATGTACCTCACAAGACATCTACAACAACTGGAAAGGACACAGAAATACCTCACAAAGAGGATTACCAGCCTCAAACAGATGCCTTACGCAGACCGTCTCAAAAAACTCCAGCTTTACTCCATCGCATATCGCCTACTCAGAGGTGATCTCTGCCTAACATACAAAGCTATGTCAAACCCAGAGCTGTTGGACATGCTCCACTTAAAGAAGTCCCAATCCCTCTGAGCTACATGCTTGTCACCACAATAAACAGAACATGCCAGAGGGATAGATTCCTGTCCCAGAGACTTCCCATACTCTGGAATAAACTACCTATGTATATCAAACAAATCTCATTAGTACTCTTCAAGAAAAATCTTGATGATTGGATGGGAAATAGGAAATTCACCCCGGGGATCACTTCTGTGGCTCTACTCAACAGTGGCACAGGAAAATAATTTTCTTGGTTGGCAAAATCCAGAGTATCTTTTTGGCTGGGCTTGTATAGGCCATAGGGCCGATAGCCTAATACCTACCTATGAACCTATGAAGGCATCATTGCTGGATGGCTACACTACCTGCCAAATATCCCTCACACTCTACTCCCTACAACATGTTACACTGCAGGACTGTGGTACACTGGTGTACAGTCACCATGTGCATCAGAACAATATCAGCCTTTCCCTGCATCGATGGTATGGATGACAGAGATGGGGCACAGGTATCATCATATGCACAGGGCATCCGTGTGCTGACACATGTACACCTACAACACAATTGCATATAATTTTAGAGACCACAACCAAGCAGTGTTACTAACAGCTAGAAGGCATCATTGCTGGATGGCTATACTACCTGCCAAATACGCCTCACACTCTACTCCCTACAACATAATGCACTGCAGGACTGTAATACACTTGTGTACATCAGAACCATATCCACCTGTCCCCGCATCGATGGTATGGATGACAGGGATGGGGCACAGGTATCATCATATGCACAGGGTGGGGTGTTGGTCTGCTAGAGGCTGAGGGTGGGCCATACATTTGACACCATGTGTGTGGGTGAGGGGTGTACTCTGGGGAGCTGGCTGAGGTGATGTGGTGTATGCTACTGCCACTACGGGAGACCCTTGGTGTCCTAGCATGCCCACATTGACTGCTAGCTGTTGGTACTGGCCCATGTCCATGCGGACATCGCCGCAGCCTCACCACACGTTGAAGCACAGACACACCACGGCTGACGAGGGCCATCATCTCATCATGCCCTCTATCCACTTGCTCGGTAGAAGCACAGATGGCACCCAACAGTTCACGGAGGTTTTCGCTTACAGATGTGAGAGCAGCACTCTGTAGCCTAAGGCCCCATCTGGTGTAATGCTCAATACATGCCTGCACCACCATTACAGCCTGAAACATGCTTCTGCTGGTTGCAGCTATGTCGCCTATGCCAGGGGCATGATGTCCAGTGGCCCTACCATGAGCACCCTGGGACATCCACCTATTTGGCAGCCTGCCAGACATCTGGCTATGCCTGCTGTGACCAGACACAGTAGGCATGGTTATCACACTTTCCTGTGCACTGCCACTGAAAGCCAGCTGTCCCTCTGCTATGGCCACTGGTGATGGGGTGTGTATAGGCACTGTAACTCTGTGCGGGGGTGGTGTTGCTAAAAGGGGGATGTCAAATGTTGGTGATGTGTCGGCCCCTGACAACCCCACCTGTGCCTCAACATTATTATCATCATCATCATCATCGGTGTCTGTATGGACACCTACATCAGATTGGATGCAGGAGAGACCCAGACCCACCTCGCCACCTGTGAGAGAAAACAATAACCGCACTTTAAAACCTGTACAGCATTGCTTAACAGTAAACACGCACACACACACACACACACACACACACACACACACACACACACACACACACACACACACACAGATCTCCGTAATACCTACCTGTCCATGGCTTTACAGACAGTCCCACATATATGTCCATGTGTTACCCCATCCTGCATCACACTTGTTAACATACACACATTGATACCACTCATTAACATCACAGTCCTCTAAATGCCCACACAAGCAGCCACAACACAAGGCTTGTCACTACATTACCTGCCTGACCTGTGTGTAGTGGATTTACATGGCCTCAATGCTGTCATTTGGTATGCACCCTCTGTATGGCCGGAATGATGTGCATGGCCCCTATATGTGTGGGCTACTATATTGTACCCATAATAGCTCCCACTGGTGTGTCATGTGTATGTAATGCTCAGTACATGCCAGATATGCTGCTCTATTGGCCCATGTGTCAACAGTAATATTTGGATACACTCCCTGGTGTTGACTATTACTTCCCCAATGCATCTGTAGAGCTGCATACGTGGGATGTACGTGACCTCTCTGCTGACTGCAATATTAAGTGTGTACCTGAAGTCTACCTTCCCTTTGGATGCCTGTTTCATGCTACAGGCCATATTATTTATTTTTATTTTATTTTATTTTTTTATTTTTTTTTTTTTTGATTGCCGGGCCCTTTTTTTTTTTAGGAGCCGGGAGAAAGAAAAAAACTAGAAAGAAAAATTACAGAAACATTTTTACACATTTTAATCAGTATACATACAAATTACACACACACATGTTTACACACATTACAGTGGCGGACAGTACAGTTACAGTGGAGAACAAAAAAAAAAAAAGATATTATAAAAAAAAAAAAAGTAAAATATTTGTGGTTGTGGTGTACAGCTGAACTTGTAATGTAGGTAGATACATTACATAGTACACAGGTACAGTACATACATTGTAGATTAGCCAGTGGTTGTGAGTAAGATTGAAAACTATTATCAATTGCTCTAACTGTACTATGTTATTATACTATTTGCTGTCCTGTGAGTACATGACAGGTATTCCTGGTGTGTAATGTGGCACTCCATGTCCATGTACTGCACAGTCCCAAGGGGGGGTACAGCTGTATAAACACCCCACAAACACACATGTGCATACATGGCCACACACACAAACACACACATGCACACACGCATCATACATGCATCTACCTCCCACCACTTCCCCAGAGTGACCCTGCAGGCAAACTAACTAACCGCTAGGATGCACACACACACACACACACACACACACACACACACACACACACACACACACACACACACGCACACACACACAGGTGAGGTTGCACAATGATCGTACACACAGTCCTCCTGTTACACATCTGCCAACATGCAGAGCATATGGTACAGAACAGCATGCAGTTCAGCTGTAGTTAATCCATGTTAGCAATGGTATACATGTGTATGATGCATGTGCTGTGACTAGATGATGCCCCTTCCCCTGGATACCACTGCACCCATGTACACAGTATCGCTGTGCACCTGTTCTGCATCCTGCCATGTACTGTGCACCACAACTCACAGGTGTACAACCCATTGTGGAATGTATAGTACTGTGTCAGTTATGTCAGCTGTACCTCTCACAGCCCCTATGTGTTTCAGCAACAGATACCTGGGATGATATGTGGACTGTTGTCATTGGTGAATGCCTGATGCCTGATTTACAGCTGTCACCATCAACAGACCATGTATGACCACTGCAGAAATGCTTACACTGACAACCATCAGAGCATACCGTGGCTATGGGGGGGTTACACACCTTTATTGATTTTACACACACATCCATGATTTGCCATGGGACCACAGCACTGTATATCTTAGCAGTACACAAGCCAGGTATATAACATATGTCCTGTACTTTCACATACAGTGTCTACTGATTGTGTTAGGTGTATAGCTGCTGACCACAATGCATACACACCATGTGGGCATATGTGTGCACACCCTTATCATGACAGTTTATCACACCTCTTGTGTGTACTACAGCAGTCACTGCTCATGGCAAGAGTGTACCAGCATGGGCCTTCTCCAATTGCCAGTGTATGTTCAGCCTACCCTACATATGTCCCCCTATTTTGCATGATTCCAATGTCTACTCATGTGCATACCCCATGGTGTTCACACAATGCCATCACTATTGCAGTGTGGGTAGGTTTATGGCTGCCACAGGTTCAGGACCTGTGGCAGCCATAAACCTACCCACACTATTGCAGTGTGGGTAGATTTATGGCTGCCACAGGTCCTGAACCTGACAATATGCAGATAGAGCCATTCCTGCCATCCTTATGATCCCTGCTGCAGTGCACTGGTGTGTCATGCTGAGACCCCTCCTCCCTCAGCTTTTATGCAGATGCATGACAGGTAAGCCCTACACATTTGTGCCAGCTTGCAGTGTCCCATACACTGAACAACACATGTTGCAGCCTAGACCCAGCTGATAATGTGGACTACTGTAATGCCGTATGCCATAGTGTATCTCTGCAGCAGTTGGCATTGCCCTACAGGTATATACACTGGTGTTGCACTGTATATGGGTGTTGTTCAGAACATGTCACTACTGTAGGCCATGTCTACCAACAGTATGTTACTCCCTGTGGACACATTCCGCAATGACAGGATGTTAGTTGTCATGCAGGTGTGTGAAATATCCTTTCAATACCCCATCATGGTCACCCCTGTGAAACCATGCATTTCACAGCAACAATACATGCACATCTACAGCATGCATTCAGGGTAGGTGTGTTAGATGTGTGCATGGAATATACCATCATCGTTACATATCCGGTGTGTTGGCATGCATCTACATAAGACATACTCACCAGCTACAGGCTGCTGCCTTGTTGTTACCCCAGAGGGACCTACATAAGAGGGTGAGAGATGCAATGTCAGTGGCCACACTTGTGGCACTGCTACAGGCTGGGTGCAGTACTACCATACATCAAAGGTAAATTTCCACAATACTACCACATCTGGACATCTGTTTATCACTACAATGCAGCAACATAATATATCTATGATATGTCAGATATGCATGATCTACATGTACCACTGTGGATATTTACACAACACTGGTCTACTGATGTGCCCTGTGTCCTTACCTGCACGCTCCTAGGCTGGTATGTGGGTGATACCCACCTCCACGAAGGGGTCCAGTGGTTGTTGGTGTTCCGGATGGGCAGGTGCCACGAGGCTGGCCAGGAGCTCCTCCACACATGTCAGGGGGGCTGGATGGCATGGCCCCCCCGAGGCAAGGTGATCCCCCCAGACTGCGGCAGCACGCTGCAATGATGCCGGACCTGCTCATAACTCCGGTTATACAGGCCAACATCATTGACCCTGTGGCTGCAATCTCGAATTTCAGTATTTCAAGTCCAAGAAGCCGAATCCACATAATAGTGAAAGTTTAGAAGCGCAGAATTCAAAAACTCGAATACCGGAGGTTTTGAAATTCATGCTTCTAAAGTTCTGCTATGGTCATGTATTCAGGAAAGTGTGTGTGTGTTTTAAGGGGTTTGGGTAGGGGCTGTGGTGTGTGTCAGTGTGTTTTGTTGCTGTGATGTGTGTGTGCGATGAGAAAGTAGCTTGTGTGATGGTGTTTTGTGTGTGTTTGTATGTAGTGGGACCTCAGAGTGAGAATATTTAAGTAGAGGGGTGTGCAGCCCCCCCACATGGGGGTGCAGGGGGGCTTGCCCCCCTGCTTACATGTAGTAGAGTGTTTTTGTGTGTTTGTGTGATGGATGGTATGTGTGTGAGTGTGTGTGGGTGTGTCCGTGTGTGTAGTAAAACTGCAAAATTCAAAACTTCCAGTATTCGAGGTTTTGAATTTCACGGTTTTTAGTTTTCGTTGTTTTGTGGATTCGACTTCTTGGGCTCGAGATACTGAAATTCGAGATTTCAGTATTTTGAGCTTCTGAAGTGAATCCGTATATATATATATATATATATATATATATATATATATATATATATATATATATATATATATAAATAAATAAAGTATGTATATCTGTATCTGCATATATGTGTCTGTATATATATGTATCCTGGGGATGTTGATAGCTTCCACATTTTACATTTCCTATGGGAGCCAGACTGTACTGCATTATATGTTACCAATACCAGCCTGACATCATACATGTGGGTTGTAGTACTGACAACATCTTGTGCCCATATCATGTCAGGTCCTACTTATGGGATTTGTAACACTTGGTAGTGTATTGCAGGGCAGACGTGTTTGGCTGTGGTGGAGGGTTATGCCTATTCGTACATGACGTATATTGTTTGGGGTGTCTCAACCCCATTAACGGTGCATGTGGACATATTTGTTTTTGTCAATCTACCATTGCCATCTACAGATGTGTGGCCATATATATATATATATATATATATATATATATATATATATGTATATATTTCTAAATATATATATATATATATATATATATATATATATATATATATATATATATATATATATATATATCTACATATATAGACATGTTGTATCTGTTTAGAAATTAATATATTTACACACACATACATTTAGATGTTGGTATACATACCAACTATACTGTTGCATGACTGGGCTGAATGTTATGTTTCTGAATATGTGTATCTGGCATGGCTTAGTGGTAAATCACTTTGTCTATGGTGTGGAGGGTCCTGCATTTGAGCCTTGCAGAGGCTGTTTATTTTGTTGCTGGGCAGAACACAGGCCGTTGGATACAGAGTGATTAAGGCACTTTAAAGCAGTTGTAAGTGGGTCTGCGTGGGTTTGAGTGGAGGTAAGCACTGCTAACTTCCTGTTACAGTTTCTTACACTCAGTTAGTGTCTAAATTGCTTAACGTGTGTAGGCATTGCTTACCCCCATGCAAAGAGGCTTAAACCCGCTTACTGCTGCTTACAAGTGCTTGCTCTTGCTTACCCCCATGCTAATTTCTTTAAAAGAAAAGAAAAAGGGGTTGATAGGAAAGTGGTGAAAAAAGGGGCACAAAGAGGGAAAGACAGTAGGGAAAATAGCCAGGGATGTGCAGGAAGGGTGTAGGGAAGGTCCATAGTTGCCCAGTTCTTCTACAGCAACAGCTGTGCATATACACTGGATTTGGAGATAGATTTGGACACTCAAACCCCTGGTTAGGGGTGAGGACAACAATAATACATTGTGATGCCAATTAGACTGGATTACATGTGTCTAGTGGACACGTGTGCAAAATGGACAGCTATCTATGGGGCAAGATTTTTTTTGGGAACAGATTGCTCTTTTTTTTTTCAGGTGAGAGTGGGATGTTGGAGAGGGGTAGTAGGTATATTTGGGGAGGTAGGTTGGGTAGGTTAACAGACAAGACAAACAAGATGCATACAGGGGTGGTGGGAGGTAAACACCTTGGACGGGGAGGGGTGTTTGGAAGTTGCAAGCCCATGTGCCCCTAAATGAAAACAGTGGGACTGAAGTCCCCACCCATGGGAAGTCACCACTGCACCTTCACGGCCCCAAAGGTGGCTGTGCTGGTGGCTGGGTAGAAGGGGCAGGATCACCCTCTAATTTTGCCACATGGCCCTCAAGCTGGAGTAGCTTGTCTCAAATCTCCTATTTGAGCTTGCTATGCACCACGGCCCGGACCTGATGGCAGGTGACAGGTACCTCTCCGCCCCCACTCCCGGGGGGGGGCGAACCCCATCCCCTGCAGCGGTTCCTCCCAAAGGTGGTGCAGAGCCAATGAAGGAGGAGGTCCCAGGCTGAGCCCCAGATGTGCTGCTGGTGCCCAGTGCCATGGTCAACTGAGGTGGGACGGGTGGGTCTGCTGGGACCGGCCTTCCCATACGAGCTATGGTGTTGCAGTTTTAAGGAAGATATCAGTTAGTAATTGTCAACAGCATTCAGGATTAGTTATAACAGCATGCATAGGTATTCCCATTAACCCAAGACACCAGGTTTACAATAGTTGCAGAGTGAGCAGAACACATGCATATATGTGACAACAGTGTCCACTACAACAGCATGCAGGTTTCATTGATGACAACAGACCACCAATATAGGAGTATTTTAACATGGCACATGCATAGAACCAAATTTGAATATTTATAAGCCAACAGGATATATGTCCTAACAAAAGTTTGGAGTGTACACGTACCCACTGAGGTGTGTAATTAGGTTATTGTAGCACATATGTTGGGGGTGAGAGAGAGAGTTCAGTTAACAACTAATATACCCCTGTAGTTTTCACAACCTTCTTAGTTACTGCAGTGATCTGTCCCTTACATGTATTATTACACTACCCAATGTCCTTACTTTATACAATGGTATGTTTGTAGATTAGTATCTACGTGGACTGTGTCTTACGTATAGTCTACACCTCTTACCTGGTATAGCTGTTGAGAAAAATCACTGTTAACACTACCTGACAATTTCTACACATACTCCCAGATTCCATGCTTGTAGACAAGCATATAAGTGAACTGTGTTGTACCTACAGTCTACACCTCTACAAGCATATAAGTGAACTGTGTTGTACCTACAGTCTACACCTCTTACCTGTTATAGCTGTGGAGGAAATCTTTGTTAACACTATCTGACAAATTCTGCACATACTCCCAGATTCCGTGTTGATGTTATACACATACCTAACCATCTGTTATTGCACACACTCTGGTCAAGGCTTGACAGGCTGCAGGTGTTAATGTGACATATTTTGAGAATAGCTGTCATACACTTTGGGTGAGATGCTACAATGACAGGTTTGTTCTCATATACATTCTCTGACTATGTTCAGGTCTGACTATCAGTTATATGTCAGTAAAAGCTGCTTACATTTCTTGGATCATCACACTGATTTGTCAGGGGAATGGGCAGCAGATTTGGGCCATTTATCTGGACATGCTGGACAGATCAGAACAGTTGAGGGGTATGACTATGCATACAGCTTACTACCTGAACATTCTGCCACAGTCTGTACAGTTGATGGTTATGATTATGCTTACAGCGTACTAACTGAACATTCTAGCAAATCTTGTACAGTTGTTGGGTCTACTTATGCATACAGCTTTCTATCTGAACATTCTCACAGATTCTGTACGGTTGTGGGGTATGATTGTGCATACAACTTACTACCAATCCCAGGATTCAAACCCCTGCTGTGTGTGGTAAAGATATTACAGTTGACATCACAGTACACTGTGCTATCAGGTAATTGGTGTGAAGTACTCCAATGTTTTCTGTCTAACTCTCCCTCAATTGTACAATATGACTGACCTCTTGAGACTTCCAACATTGTTATACTGAATTCCTACACATTTTATCTGCGTTCAACAGTGTGGGTAACACTGCTTAATACAACAGTACTATTTATAGAATGCAACACTACAACAACATATGAAAGCAGAATGTACACAAGTACTCCAGGGGTTATACTTTTATTCACAAGATATTACACCTTTATTTACACACAACCTATATGACAGTCTTCCTGCCATATTGTCTAGTTTATTCAGTACATCCCATACACAATGCATTTTTATACTGGTACAACACTTTCTAGAACTGTTATATTTATTCATTATGACAGTACATGCAAGATTATTACTAACCTGCCTCGCGACACATCCTTTGCAGCCTAGCAGCATGGGCTTGCTGATTTGCAGCCCGCTCATCTGCAGCTGTCAGAGAAATACAATGATATTTAGCCATTACCTATCCATAGTATACACAAGCTAGGCAATCATTATCTACATAGTAGAATGAGTACTTACTCAGTGCTGGGGCATCAGCCATCTGTCTTGATTCTTGGATCCACTGCTCCAAGAAATCCCCCTTCCACCGCTTCAGGTCAGCATGGTGATGCCTGACCTGCTCACCAGTCTGGGGGATACCAGTCACACTGGTGACATCACGGGCGAGACTGTCCCAGGCCTCCACTTTATACTGAGAGCTCTGGTACTGGCCCTGCAGTAGTCTCTGCTCATGGTGTTTTACCAGCAGCCATACCATGAATCTGGACTCCTGGGTACCCCAGCACTGCTCTCGAAATCGAATGCCTTCCCCAACTCCAGCCATTCTGCCTACAGTAGGGAGCTACAACCAGTTATAGGAAGTATTCGCGCATGTGGGATTTAAATATGCCCAATTTCCTGCACTTTTCCGTGATTGGATGGTTTTGAAAAGGTTAAGCTATGGGCACACCTGCTTACCTAATGTTGGCATTGCTTAAAGGGGTATACCACTGGGTAGATTGAGTTAGCCAGCCTACACATTGTTTACACTAAGTAAACTGAGCTGTGCAATGCTAAGCATTGCTTAATATTTAATTAGCATTATAATTTCCATTTGGCATTGATTTATTATTCGTTACATGTTATATCTGTGTCTGGTATCCATGATTCATGTGTACGTACACTGTATGGGGTCCTGGGGACTTCAACATTTTATTACAATAACACCTCACATCTGGCCTTACTGCAGTACTCCACTTCAAATATTTATGTTATGTAGCAGGTTATATAACATCACACTGTACATAGATTACTTTCACATGTTCAGTTTGATTTTCATATGGTGAGGATTTGTTTGTTGAAACCTCAGTCTTATGTACTGCTATGATGGCTTAGTTATTAACTACTGTGACCTTAATATAAAGGGTTTTGGGTTTGAGCCTTGCAGAGGCTGTTTATTTTGTTGCTGAGCAGAACACGGGCCATTGGATACAGAGTGATTAAGGCACTTTAAACACGTTGTAAGCGGGTTTGCATGTGTTTGCGTGGCGGTAAGCAGTGTTAACTTCTGGTTATAGTGTGTTATACTCAGTTAGCTTCTACATTGCTTAACCTGTGTCGGCAGTGCTTACCCCCACACAAACGCACTTAAACACGCTTACTAGTGCTTACATATGCTTACTACTGCTTATTTGTGTTTAAACCTGCTTACTAGTGCCTTATTCATTATGACGCTGACACTTTACATGTGCATTTCCTGCAGTACTCCAGTTCATAAGTATATGTTATTTAGTGGGTTTTGCAACAAAAATGTTGGTTGTAACGTGCTTTGCCATGTAAAATAGACTGCGCTGCAGTAGGACTCAAACCGGGAATGCCTGCTCATAAGGCAAATACTCTGCCTACAACACTATTGCTGTGCTGCATCATTTGCATATATCTTCCTTGTTATCCTCTTCAGCCTTTTAAGCTGCTTTAACCGTAGTTAAGCGATGGGCACACCTGCGCACCTATGGTTAGCTGTACTCAGATTAAAAAAAAAAGGGGGGTTTCTTCATTTACTTTCTATGTACTGTTGCTGTTGCACACATGGGGAACTGTTTGTGGGGATATAAGGACACCTATGAGTGGTCTCGCTCATTTCTTACCACTTTCTGCTGTTCTACATTGCAGAGGCGTGTTTATTCTGAGAGCTCTGCTCTCAGACATGCCCCCTGCACTCGTACACGCTCGGTGTAAGCCTAGGAGCTCGGGCAGCACGCCTTATTAATATGCATGGCTCGCTGCCATCCTTCTCTTCAACAGGCGCTTCCATGCAGGACTAAGCTAGTCCTGCATGGAAGTTCAGTAAATCCGGGGGATAGTGTAGTTTGAGAACAATTACCATTGAAATATTTTGACAGATTCTGGTGAGGTTTTTGGTTAATTCCAGTTGTAATGTGAGCTTCTTCCATCCCCCATACAGAAAGATTCTCCCTGATTAAATTATCTGTTACTTTACCTGTTTTAAAATAAAAGTAGTGACTTCTTTTACTAATCGTCTGACTTTCCATGTAGTTCCAACAGCAGGACACTACAGGAACTGATAATTAAGGAGAGCACTAGTTCTTGTGTAATGATGTAACTTGTGTATTTTGGAACCACAATTACACAAGGTACAATATATTACATAACTGCTT
The DNA here is from genome assembly GCF_019279795.1 of Protopterus annectens. Lineage (NCBI taxonomy): Eukaryota > Metazoa > Chordata > Ceratodontiformes > Protopteridae > Protopterus > Protopterus annectens. The sequence goes on along the minus strand of NC_056732.1, from coordinate 1,690,691,589 downwards.
TCTTGCCATTAGTACTGAATATAATTATAACATCAGCAGCGAGGACAGGGATAATTTAAAATTCCTATGCCAAGCCTCAGTACGTATTATGAAACCGGATAAGGGTGGCGGTTTGGCCATTATGGATATTAATGACTATAATAGAAGAATGTCTGCTATCTTAGACAGTGACACTTATGTGTTAGCATCTAGGAATGAATTGTATGGAGCTTATAGAAAAGTAACAGCATTTATAGAAGAATTGTACATAGAGTCAAGGATCGATAAAACACTGTATAACTACTTGGCCCAACCTGCCCCTAAGATACCAATACTATTTGGTATCCTGAAAGTACATAAAAGTATCACTGACCCACCTATGAGGCCATTGGTCGATGGTAGGGATAGTATTACATATACATGTGCCAAAGTGGTCGACAATATCTTGAAGAAATATATAACACATGAAACTCAAATCTCAAAGGATTCATGGTCATTCCTTGAAAATATTAACAATCTTGAGTTCAGTGATAAAAATGTATTAGTCACTATTGATGTGAAAGATCTTTATTCATCAATTCCACATAAGGAAGGGGTAGAATGGGTGGCCCATATGCTAAAAATTTTTGAAGCCCCTCAAAGTGAGATTCAACTAGTTACTGAATTAATTGATACAGTTTTATCCTACAACTATGTCTTGTTTAACAACGTAATTTACCACCAAAAAGTGGGTGTAGCAATGGATTCACCTTGTGGTGCTAGTGTGGCAAATCTAGTAATGGCATACTGGGAAAGGGAATTTGTATTAAAAAACCCGGTATATAAGGAGCAAATATTGTTTTATACTCGTTTCTTGGACGACATTTTTATCCTTTTTCAAGGTAATGGAAAGGAAGTAGATAACATGCTCAAAATGTTTAATTCTTCTACTACATTCCTGAGATTTACATCTAATTATCATATTGATAGAATAGCGTACTTGGATGTTGATTTAAGGAAAGACTACCAAGAAAAGGTGTACATTTCAAAAATCTTTCGTAAAGAGACCTATTCGAACATGTTCCTCCATTATACTAGTTGCCACCCAACCTTTCAGAAAAAATCAGTAGTGAAAGGTCAAATCGTTAGAGCCGCTAGAATGACCACTAGGGATACCGAGTTTGAAGCTGAATGTACACTCTTGCATACTTACTTCTCGCAGAGTGGGTACCCATCTCAGTTCACCTCTGAGATTATAAAAGAGGTGAAACATAAGAGAATGTCAGGGATATACACTCCAATTTTGAATAACAAAGGTATGAATAGGGTGGAGAGCATTGAGAAACACCCTTGTAACCCATACAGCTTTGTTTGCACTTTTAACATGGATTCCTATAAAATTGTTAACATTTTATTGAAAAACTGGGATATCTTAATGAGAGATAGTAAATTCAGGGGTATTTTTCCTCCATTCCCTAAAGTAGTGTTTAGGCGAGGGAATAATTTGAAATCCATTCTAGAATCTAACAGGAAAGTGCAAACTAGTAGAGAAGGCATGTATAAGTGTTCTATGTGCCAGTATTGTAAATACATCGACACGGGTAGTAAATTCACAATAGGTGACACAAAATTTACTACTAATGGGAGATACAATTGTGGTAGTAGGCAAGTAGTCTATTTAGCCAAATGTACACTATGCCCAGCTTTCTATATAGGTAAGACCGATAGCAAGCTGAGCGAATGGATCTATGAACATCTATATAGTATCAGGAAGAATAAACTAGATAATTCATTGGCTAAACATATTAGTGAAAATGCAGGTCACCAATTTAAATTCAGGGTTATAGACCAGTTAAGGTGTGATGGAAGAGGTGGACCTGAGTCACTGAAGTTAGAAAGAAATGAACTTCTCTGGCAACTAAGAGTAAATGCATGTCAATATCCAGGGATCAATGAAATGAGCTCTATAATGTGCATTTTAAGATTAAAAAATTTAATTAGATAGACATGAGCATCATTTCATTAACAGGATGTTTCAATGTGTTAATGTTTTAATGCATTTAATAGTTGCCTCACCTATATATTTTTATACATTCTTCTATATTCTTATTTATATTTATTTTACTCCCAAAACCTTGCATCTATGCACTTATATATTTTAGTTGTATAAGAATTTTATTAATTTTAGTTATGTTATATATATGGTTATATTATCAAATCATATTGTATAATATTATGCATTTATATGTGGAAGGAAAGTTTTTCTCCATATTTATATTTATTTTTATTTTTACATTTTTACACCACCATGACCAATAGCGGGGTGGTCATTAATTATAAATATTCACTATTAACTATCATTATAATACATATTTCCAATGTATTGTCGATTGGTAAATATTCATCCATGCATTCTGCAAGTGTATAACTGTGTTTGTAACTACTTTCCACAGTCTACCTATTCAATCTTTTCATCTACCTTTATTGTTATAGATATATTTCACATGTCTGAAAATGAACATACATATCCATCATTTGCAAACATTCTTTAGGTATGTTTATTTACCTTTTATATATATATATATATATATATATATATATATATATTTTTTTTTTTTTTTTACATATAGCTTTTTGAAGTAAACCATTTATTTAGAGTTTTGCTCAGAGTGTTGGAAAGACAGCGTCTTCCTTTAAATCTTGATTTGATGATCATGTGATAGTTATAATGGTGTATATATTAGTCACCTGTTTTTAATACTTTATTGAATGGTCTCTGAAGAAGTTAAGCTATCTGCCTTGACGAAAAGTGGATTTTATTTCTGTACACTTAAGTAGATTAAAGTATTTAAAATTTGAGCACTTTATGGTCTTAGTGTTTCGTTCTAGTGTGGAGTATTAAGGATTCGTGCTTTTTGGCATTATTAGTGCTGAATAACAAATATTTTATTTTTGACAATTACTTCACAGATCTGTAAATGCAGAGCCAAAACCACTTGCTAGCAAAATTTACAAATAAATGCAAACTGGGGGTTGTTGTTAAGTCTCCCTCATCGCATAAATTCTCCAGAATGAAGTCTCCCTAATAAACTCTTAGTGTATTAAAATGGGCTCAGACTAAATGCTAAAAAGTGTAGTGTCATCAATTTTAGCAGACAACTCCTCCCATCATCATACCGTATAGAAAACGTACCACTACAAATCAAAACTGTAGTCATGGGCCAGGTACTTGGGTTGATAACTCCCTCTCTTTTGATCATCATGTGGCAACAGTTGCCAGGAAAAACTTTATTTAGCATAGCTAATTGCCAGCTTCATATCATCAAGACCTAAAGAGGTCATCACTCCCTTATCTTCAGCATTGATCAGACCAGTTATTGAGTAGAACACCCCTTTTGGGATGTATCTCACTAAACATATCCAACAATTAGAAAGATTCCAAAGGTTCCTAACCAGGAAGATCACAGGCATAAAGTTCCTCAGCCATTGAGACAGGGTGGAATCTCTATTCCTTTATTCACTGTCTTAAAGACTTTTCAAGTAAGATCTCTATCTCACTCACCAAACCATTAGAGACCAGGTTGCCTTGGATCTTCTGTATCTCCATAAGTCCAATATCTCTACCAATACTAGAACCAGGAATCTAAATCTACACCAGCAGATAAATGCAAGGTAGTTGGAGGCCAGATTTATAATCCAGTGCCTCGTAAATCTTTAGAATAAACTTTCCCTGCATGTTAACCAGTGTAACTATCTTTCCTCAAAAGTGAATAACATACTAGATCCACAAATTTTCTCCAGGACTGAAAGGAATGCTGTCTTGTTGAAAGGCAGTGCAGCCAGAGAAAGTGTACTGACAATGTCTAAATGTCTATAAGAAGCAATAGCCTTAGAATAACTATGAACTAATGAAAGTATGAATCAGTTGTCAGAAAAATGTGTTGATAGAATTGTCAGCAATGGTTTCTTGTTCCTGCATAGACAGTACTTTACAGAACTGTGATCATTTTTAATAAAAAATTTGGATTCTCTCTCTGCGCTGTCATACAGTAACATGTACATTAAGAGGATCATTCTTCAGTGAGACACTTGAGTTACGTACAACGTGCTGAAATATTAATACAAAAGTGTGTGTAGAAGCACTGGCACAGAAATGTGCTTTGTCAGATATCCACTATTCTACATGACAAAAACACGATAAGTCTGCTACTAGAGCTTAGATAACAAGTGACTTATGTCTACAGTTTATAACAAGAATGTCACTTTTGAATATGCTATTAGTTAAGAAAGTTTCTGTTTGGAACTGCTCATATCTCTCTTATATATATATATATATATATATATATATATATATATATATATATATATATATATATATATGGTTTCACTTCGTATTACTGAAATGCTGAAATATCGAATTTCAGCATTTCGACAGCATAAAGCTGAAACCATCACAACACCGACACTTCACAATCATGAAACCAAAACATCGAACATACACAATACAGCACACAACACACAAACCATACCACCCACACCACAAAACAATTAAATATAACTAAACACCATACAGACACAGACCTACACTACATGAATGAAGGGGGGCAAGCCCCCCTGCACCCCCCCACACCCCCCTACTTATATATAGTAACTCCGAGATCGCACAAACAGTAAAGAAAAAAATAATCACACACAGCCAATACACACAATCATGCCTCCACCTCCCTACCCTAACCCACTAATACAAGTTAGAAAAACACTCACACACACTCATTCACCTTAAACTGCAGGCACCATCCCAGCCAAACACTTCCACAAAATAACATACATGCATAAGCACGAATTCGACATAGTCCTATTCGCGCTTATGCACTTTCGTTATTTTGAAGTTTCGACTTCATGGACACGAATTTCTGAAATTTGATATTTCAGCAATTCGTGTTTATGAAGTGAAACCATATATATATATATATAGAGAGAGAGAGAGAGAGAGAGATACATATGAGTATCTCAGCAAATAGTGAATGCTCAAAAGAGCATCCAAAAAACACTGATCTAAACTGACATTGACTTCATAACACTGAAAGTCACAATGCAGAAAATGCAGTATGCTCCCTCCCTCTTTAGGACCTATGTTAGTGCTTGTTCCTGCATTAGTAGGGACTTTCTGGATGTGGTGTTTTATGATATTTTGGGTTTCTGGCATTATGACTTTCAATGTTGTGAGGTGTGCAATACTAGATTCAGTAAAGGTAACATTGGATATCTGAGAGTATCCCAATATCAACAACAATTAGTATGATAGCCAGTCATACAACAGCCACTTTATTTGTATAGGAGTCACACTTGCGTTTTGTATAGTCTAAAACAGTATGACATTTATTTGCGGCATGTAACATTGGTGATTACTTACTGAATTAATGCAATACAAGAATGAACTGATTCTTACATAAAAAATGTTGATAATCTTCTCATTCAAGTTATTTACCCCCATCTCACTCATAACGTTATTTACACACAGCAATATGCAATAAATTCGAGATGGGTCAATGCAGACAATTATAAGACCTGTAAGCTCCCCTCCCCCACACAGTTTTCTACTAAAGTAACCGTACTGCATTACAAAATTTGTGTGTCTGGTTGACCTCTGACCACAGTCTGCATTCCAGTAATGCATACTACTTAATGGCAACTAGAATCAAAAACAAAAAGGATGAGTCCTGCTTCTGTGTTCATTATCCACCTATAAATGATGTGCCAACAGGTACAGACAGATCAAGCAGTCTCTAAAGGGGCTCAACGCTGCATTAAAAAAAAGTTCCTAATATCTTCCTGAATCACCTTATGGGCACTCTCATTTCACTAAAAAGGACGTCACAAATTAGCATTTTGTTAAATCAGAAAATGGCATTGAAATAATAACTAACATAAGACAACTTCTGGTAACAGGGACTTTCCCTGTTTGCTATGGCTATGCAACCTCTGAGTTGAAATATTTAAGTAAGGAGGAATGGAGAGAGGGCTTGCCATCTGCATACAACTTACATTTTTTTTTTTATTTTCAGTGTTTCCTTTCTTTTAATATCAGTTCAGAGAGTACTTTGCAGCAAATTGTGTCAAGGAAAGAGATTTGTTGTCCTGAACACTACTTACCAAAATAAGAGACTCTATTTTACAGTATTGTCCTAGAACTTGATACACTTGTTCTTATGATGCAGGATGCCATATTTCTACAGTGTTATCACTTTTAGACCATGCACCTGACTCCTCTCTGCCATACACCTCCTACCCTGGGGCCTGGGCCTGCCAAATGACTGATCCTATGGCTAGCCTTTGACATATAACAAGGGATGGTGCTACAGTGAGGATCTTTCCTCTGTTTCCACAAACAAGGAAATGGAAAACTGGGCATCTTCCATTCAATTCCCACCCTACAGCCTTCAGAATCCCAGTCAGCTGTCAAATGTGGATCACCAACATCACAGATAGAGCCTTAATCTCTGCCCCAGCATACAGACATACAGACTATATGCTGTATTTCAGCAACTGCATTCTAGATTGTGTTTATGTGCCTACATCACTCCCACTCCCACCCAGCAGATACACATGTAAATATGAAAATACATATTTTTGCATACATGCACTACATATGCATATATATATATATATATATATATATATATATATATATATACATTCACTATATACGTATATGGTTTACTGTTGGTATTTCAAATCTGCTTTGGTCGACCATTTAGAATGTCGACCCAAAATGCTGAATCTGAAATGCTGAATAGTAAACCAAAGCAAAAATGAGTACATCGACAATCATGATTCGATGTATTCAACATAGCAGAAGGTGATGTCACTCACCTCCTGCTATGAACATTAATATACTGTTAAACCCCCAACATCCCCCGCACATTAAATATACCAACTCCAAGAACACACTTCAGTCAGGAAATGGGCTAATTCCCTTTTCTTCACTGAACTGCGATCTCCCTGCACAATGTAAAACCCAAATGCTCGAATTACACTACACATTCGCTGTAGTGTAGTCGATACATTTGGTTCAACATTCCGCCGACTTGAAAATTGCAAGTCGATCACATGCCAGTCGACCGATGCAGTTTTAAGGTTTTCAGTGTAAACCTATATATATATATATATATATATATATATATATATATATATATATATATATATATATATGTACATAAGCGCAAACACACACACACACACACACACACACACACACACACACACACACACACACACACACACACACACATGTTTACTATCATTTGATTAAACAGTACTTGACTGAAAATGAAAGAGAGTGATGGAAGACTGCCATGTTTCACATTTTAAGGGCCTTTGGAACCATAATAATACAGTACCTGTATTTTAATATTTTATTATTTTGTCATCCATTGGGCAGATGAAGTGCCCATGGGTATCTGCTTTTGCACAAAGACTGAGACGTGAGAGATGTTTTGAGCACCAGTTCTCTGCCATTTTTCCTGAGATCTGTGAAGGCTAGACAATTATGGCTGGAGAAAGTGAGGATAGTGCTCCCTTTGAAGCACAGAGGTGGTATGAGGAAGAGTCTAATTTTTTTTTAACCTCCTCCATAAGTATTACAGATGGATGTTCCTGCAGGAGGGTCTATACCGGGTCAGAGTATAAGGCTAATGCCTGGAATAGTTAGGCCAAGGCTGACACCCATGCTACTGGCATATAAACACCAAGCATGGGGGAATAGTGCCAACACCACTACAGTGGCTTGAGTCGATGCAAGCCTGAGGTCATTGGCTGATGGGAGGCAGAGTCGCCACCTCAGTACTGTAGGTATGCAAACAGATAATCTGATAATGTGATTGAAAAGAACACAATGACACACAGGAAGACAGGAACAGACTAGAGCACCTAATAGGGCAACAAGGTAAGTATATCTGATGCTGTGGGAGATATGTCTGTTTGCACAGTAACAGTTGTAGCCATTAAAAATAATTCTGCATAACTTTTATACAGCAGTAACACGTCTGTCAGGATTTTTATACCTTAATGGAATTAGTATGACCATACAATGTTAGAAATGTGCTTCTGCATGCCACCCCTTGTATAGGTGGACAAGTGGCTCATCATGTTTGGTCTATCTGCACTGAGATTAGTAAGATGTGTGTGTGGGTTCAATCGCCATCCTTCCCCCCAAAAAACATTATGTCATGGCAGACTTCATTTATCATCCCATTAATATCAGGTTACTGCTATACAGTCCATATGTGTCATATCTATAATTAGCTGATTGGGCAATTGAAAATATGTAGTACATGTATCTGTCTCTTGTCTATCACCTGCGCTTGACATTTTTATTGTGAAATCAGCATGGCTCTCACGTATATGTAGAGTTGTATTATTTTCAAAATTGAAATAACATCACTGGCCCCTGGCACAGATGTACTGGCCTGATACTTAGTTCCTGCAGTTAGTATGCTCTCATGTCAGACTGTGAGCAAGAATGGCTTTTGGCTAAAGCCCCCCCCAACTACATTACTCAGACAAATGAGTTGATAACATGCCTGTGTAAATCCTGCTACTAAAAGGTTAGTTTCCTTCAAGTATTAACATAGTTACAAATGCAGTTTCATTATTTTCTTATGCCTCTCCCACCCACACCTTCTTCATTGTTATCCGTTCTCTTTCATACATTTTTTTCTCTCCATTTCTGTTTACTATTATATGCAACAGTATAGAAATGTACACTGACCACACCATCGTGGTCTGTCCCCCTCCCCCAGACTGGTTAATTATCAGTCCCCCTTTTCAGAGCTTCTGTGCAATCTGATTGGATACAATACCTCTGTACTACCCACGGTCATGAATATCCCCTTTGTTCTTGTGCACTGGCAATAGTATGCTAATTCTCCAGTCATCCGGGATATGCCATACAACTGGTCGCATGTTATAGAACTCCCTCCCAATCCCAGGAATCCCATCAAGCATTCCTGAAAACACTGGAGGATATGAATGTCACACCAAACACCATCATATTGGGTGACTTCAACTACCCCAACATAGACTGGGCCCACTATTCTAGCCCTAACACCCTAGCCCAAAGATTCCTGGAATTCATAAACTCAAATGCTATGGAGCAACTGGTCACTTCTCCTACGAGGAGAGATAATATACTTGACCTGATTATCACAAACATGGGGTCCAAATGCTCCGCACCGGATATAAACCCCTCACTAGTAAGATCTGATCATAAACTGATCACGTTGGATGTACATATCCCACCCCCAGAACAAAAGACTACAGTGAAAAACTTTTCAAAAGCTGACTTTGCGCTCCTCAAGTCAGAAATGATATCCTTTAAGCCTACTGGGTTAATGGAAACCACATACCAAAATGCTGAATCCTTCACAAAAGCCTTCTACGGACATTTCCAAGAATGCATGGATCAAGCAATCCCAACTAAAACCAAGACCCTCTCCAAGGAAAAACGCCGGTTTGGTGGACCCCGCTATAAACAAACTGTACAACAAAGAAGGAAGCTACTGCAGGACAAAGCCAAATCCCACAAGGGAAAGACTTCACTGACCAGCACAAGTAAAAAAATATGTTCTCTCATAAAAACATCTAAAGCAAACTTTGACAAAAAGATTGCCAAGGATACCAAAGACAATCACAAGGCCTTCTTCAATTATGTCAGAACCTTGGGAGGGAATTCTCAGATATGCTCTGAGCTAGTACAAAATTCACTGACCCTACCGACATTGCCAATATTCTGGCAGATAGGTTCAGTGCAAATTTCTCCCTCCCTCACCCCTAAAGATGAAGTAATTATCCCTGCTGAATGTAACCTACCTGTCATCACAGACATACAGGTGAAATCAGCACTCAACAAGGCAAAAACACAGCATCTATGGGACCCGATGGTATCCCGGTTTACGTGAACTTCAAGATGAACTAAACCCGCCCTAAGAACTCTATTCAATCTTAGCCTCACTACAGGATATGTACCTGAACACTGGCACAGCAACAGTGGTCCCACTCCACAAAGGGGAAATTCTACTGACCCTGGTAACTACCGCCCCATAAGTTTGACCAGCCTGGTCTGTAAGGCTATGGAAAGAATCATCATGGAACTCATAAATGGCGACATTGGGGATCTGCAGACCCTTGATTCCACACAGTTCGGTTTTGTAAAGGGCAGATCCTGCCTCTTAAACCTGGTTGACTTCTTGAGACAGTCACTAGTGCCATCGATGAGGGCAAGGCTGTCCACACTGCCTACTTGGACTTGGCTAAGGCCTTTGACACGATACCACACTCTGGCATCATTGACAAGCTCAGCAGCCTAAATGTAAATCCATATGTCACAAGATGGGTAGCAAACTGGCTAAAAACAGAACCCATAAGGTTAAAATTGCTGGAGCCATGTCAGACTCAAAACCAGTCACAAGTGGTGTCCCACAGGGCTCAGTCTTGGGTCCACTCCTATTCGGCATTTACTTCTCAGATGTGAAAGCAAATATGGAAGGATTATGGCTGACAAAGTTTGCAGATGACTGCAAACTGGGTGCCATAGTTGATTCACCTGCTGACACACACATCCTACAGAAAGGTCTCACTGAACGGACAACTGGTGCCGGAATCATGGCCTCAAACTTAACGTCAAAAATGTATAGTCATCCCTTTGGGAAAAACAAAGTACCCACAAATTATCACGTAGACAATAACCCACTGAATACGGAAGAAGTAATCAGAGACCTGGGGACTCAAGTCGATAGTGACCTCTCCTTTGACAACCATGTTGCCAAAGTGGTCAGAAAGACATTCTACCTTGCCCATCTCATCATGAAGGGATTCTCATCCAGATCAAAGGAGGTCATTGTACCTCTATATTCCTCCCTTGTCAGGCCCATGATTGAATATAATGCTCCATTTGGGATGTATCTCACCCGGCACATGCAACAACTGGAAAGACCCCAGAAGTACCTCACCAAGAGGATCATAGGTCTCAAACATGTGCCTTATCCAGCTAGATTAAAGAAACTCCAGCTCTATTCAGTAGCATACCGCCTGCTCAGAGGTGATTTGTGCCTAACATACAGGGCCATGTCCAACCAGGAATTGATGGACATGCTCCATCTCAAAAAATCCAAATCCACCAGAACCACACGAGCTAAAGATTTCAACCTCTGCACAAATATGAATAGGACATGCTGGAGGGATAGATTCATAACACAGAGGTTACCCATACTCTGGAACAAAATCCCAGTTCATGTGAGACAGAGCCCTTCATTGGCACTGTTCAAGAAAAATCTCGATGCATGGATGGGAGATCGCAAGTTTACCCCGGGAGTCACCTCAGTGTCACTACTAGACAGAGGTATAGTTTACTAAATAATGGGGTCCCACATGTGTCACTACTAGAGAGACTATAGTATGGGGTGGCGTAAAGCCACATCACTGTTGGTTAGGCTTATAAATGCCCCCGGGCAGATAGCCTAGTACACTACTATGAAACTATGAAACTATGCCTTTCTCTCCATTCTGCCACAAGTACCCTCAGAAGCCATTTCTCCCCTATCTCACCCAGCATCTTTATCATATCTGCCATGACCTCACTTGAGCCTGATGCTTTCCTTGACTTCATTTTTTCTTAGTGCTGTTCTTACTCATTGTAGGGTGGGCTGCTTCTCTTCTCTCATTATAGGCTGTGTCTGGGGAAGTTCAGCTTCTGTGGAGTTTTCATTCAGAAGCTTCTGGTAGTACTCCTCCCACCTACCTTTGTTATCCTGTGGACTGGTGAGCAGGTTCTTGTTGGCATCCCTTATGAAGGGTGTCTGATAACTGTATTCTTTTTCTGTCTGACTGCTTTGCCTTGCAACCTGATAGTGTTTCTTTTTGCTGTTTATTGAGTCACTTTCCCAGAATCCAGTAGCACACATCTGATGCCTCATTCTTTCCTACTGCGACAGCTCTCTTAGCTTCTTTGTTAGCCAATCAATATTTCTTCTTAGCCTGCCCGGCCCATCTTTCCTATCTCCCACTTATCCCTGCTCTCCTTTCTTTTGATGATTTCTTTGTCTTCTACATTCCACCACCAGCTTTCCTTATATACTTCATCTCCAAACCTGGCTCAGCCAAAAATCTGTTCTATAGTCTTCACACATGCTGTTTTGAGACACTACCATTCTTCTTCAGCTCCATCTGTTTCCTCTTCTTCCTAAGGTTCCTTAAACTCCTGTGCTTTCTCTCCAGTCCACTTCCAGGTCTTCAGCCCAGTCTCTGCTGACCTTAGAACCTTCTCTGGCCACTGCATGCGGCTGATTATGGAAACCAGTGGCTTATGCTGTGGGGTGACTTTGCAATTGCTAATTCTACACAATGCCATTTTCTTACTAGGAGGAAGTCTACCTGGGTTGCATGTTGGCCAGTCTTGTATATGATCTTGTGACTGTCTCTCTTGCTGAACCATTTGTTGCCCACCATCAAGCCATTTGTCAGACAGATAAAATGGCCTGTCTTTCTTTATTCTTGTAGCCCCACCCAGACAGTCCTCATATCATGTTAAAGTTATGTTCATTCGGGCCCCTCATTATCAACACCAACTTTGTTTGGTACATTGATTGGCTTTGCTTTAATCTTTCACTCATCAGAACTATCTCAGGTAACCCGGGAAAGGCTTACTGACCCAATGTTCAGAGAAGGCTGGGTTCTTAACTCACTTACTACCATTTTTGGTGACATTATTCAATGTAACCAAATTACCTAGATCCAATTTTTACAATATGAAGTGGTTAGCTCTGACAAGGGCCCCAGTCTGTGATCCATGTTCTCCCATCTAGAGGATATTGCACACCACAGCTGATGCCTAAAGCAGGTGGTCTATACAACTCCTCCCCCATTAGGTGTCATTTAGAGTCTGTACTGCTCCCCACAACTTTATGCTTGAGTTTGAGGTGGAAACACCCAGCATGTTTTTTGGGAAGAACCACAAAGAGACACAGGGAGAGCATGAAAACTCCACACAGGTATTGACTGGCCCCTAGACTTGAACCTTGTACCTTTTCTTCTCAATCCCTGATTCCAGAGATTCAGAGATTATGAGTCACAAAGTCATGGATTCAGATGCACTCAGATGTACTATATATCTATTTTTTCTTGCTATCATATGTGCCATTCTCCTGAAATGAAATGCTCCTGTCACTATTATGTAAATTCTGTCAGGCAGTTTGGCACTTTCTAACCATATGTATTCATCTAGCATTGTTGAGCTAAGAAATTTTGAGATGTGTTCTACCCTCTGTGTGCTTCCCTTTTTTCATCGTTGTCTTATATTCCGATTTACATCATTTAACTTGGTCAAAAATAGAAAAAGCATTACACACCTGCACACAAATGACTTATAAAATAGCTGATCTTTCTGCAGTTATAGGTTGATTGACAAATGGTGGTAGTACAACGTCAACGCCAGTTTATAACCTCAGAGAAATGGCAGCCTTTGACCTATGGCAGAAATGACAAAAAATGCTTGAAATGTGCTAAGACTTTTTCACTAGTTGAAGAAATGCGATAACCATGGCTGCATCAGCAGAGGAATGTACAATACAGCTAAATGAATGCCTTTATTCTAACTGCTTTGATGCCCAGTGTACTCATGAAATAATGTCGACTATGTCAACATAGTGGGTTAGTTGTTCATCTCCAGTAGGGGTTGTATGCTGTTTTACACTGATCATCATCTACTCTGCAAATGTGCTACATAAAGATTCTTAACCCAGAGGCTCCCTTCACTCTGGAATAAAATCCCAGTCCAGGTTAGGCAGAGTCCCTCATTGACTCTCTTCAAGAGGAATCTTCATGAGTGGATGGGAGATCGTAGGTTTACCCCAGGTATCACTTCTGTGTCACTGTTAGACAGAGGCACAGTATACTAACCTCGAATAAGGGCATAGCAAAATTAATTTAAAATGGGTGGCGAAAGCCAAACACACTCTGGCTAGGCTTATAAATGCCCTAGGGCAGATAGCCTAGTATGAACCTATGACCCTATATCTCTGACATGATTCTTTTTAATGAGCCCTTACAGGTTAACAGCTTCATTGGCTGTCCTTGCTAATGCACTGCTGTGAAAAATATGATTACTAAGGACTTGTATTCCACTCTCTTAAAATCCATGTTTTTTTTGCTATCACACTATCAGTGTGTTACAGTGTGTTATATTTCCCTGATGTGTGTGTTTTATGACCCCTTTTTAGCCTGATTACCTTAGTGACTCCCCCTGATAATGTGGAGCTATGTATAATATCAATATGAAAGGCACAGGTACAAATCTGTTGATGTCTAGCTTTCTTTTTCACCCCCCCATCCTTCTCAACCCTTATTTCCTCATCTTGTGCTGTACCCTCTGCTTGCTGCCCTGTTTTCATTTCTGTACCATACCATTTCAAACCTCTAATCTTGTGAAAAAGCACATTAGTATACCATACATGTGTCTAAGAAGAGATAATAAAAGTACAATATTATCTTTCTGTGGTCATGTATGGCACAACAGGTCACAGAAAACAACAGTGATGTCAGTAATAAACAAAGAGAACTGGGTTTTTTTTGTCTAATGGCAAAAATGAAGAAAAATCCATATTGTGTGCTAATAACTTGATGCAAATATGAAATAAGGTGAACAAAATACATGCATGTAACAGTATCCCTAGTACACTGTACTCATGCAATGATGTGTACATTGTCAGTACAGTTAAGGGAGGGTTTAACCCCCTGATTGTTGTATGCTTTATGTTGTTTTTCAATGTTCAGTTTTCAACACTGTTCTAACATTCCCCAGAAATCTATTTTTAACATTGTTTCCTATGAGTGCTTCTGTGGTTTGCCATGCTAATGCACTGATCTAAAAATTGTCAATGAAATGGATTATATTGGCACTTCTACTTTCAGTGATTCTGTGGCATGGCTGTTGAATGCTCTAGGTCGGTGAATGTGAGTTACAAAGGTATGGGTTCAAATCCATTCAAGTGAGCTTCCTTTTTTTATCATGGGTTCCAGTTAATTAAAATGAAACAGTCTCCTCACCAGGTTGAAAATTATGTCATGAAGTCTGGCCAATTTGTAACCAAATTTATTTTATGGATTTTTCTACCATTGTTGAGCTGAGAAGTTGAAAATATGGGCTCCTATCCCATATCCACCTTGCTCATTTCTTATTTGATCACCTTGGTTTCTACCCCCTGCATGCTTCCTCTTTTTATCTCTGTCATATACTCCCATTTCCAATGTGCAATATGGTGAAAATAGATTGACACAAGACACAAACGTCCTCAGAAGGCATACAAAATAATAAAAAAAAATCATCTTCCTGTTGTCATACATTGTGTTACAGTTGACAGAGAGAGAGAGAGTAACATTGATGGCCATATATAACCACATAGAAATGGCACTTCACATCCTCTGGCAAAAAATGAAGAATAATCCTTGGCATCCATAACTGGTCTTGCAAATGGCCTAAGCATCTCTGCATATATCAGTCTATAATGAAGTACAGCTAATGGCTTCATTCTAACTCCTTTCATGGCTCAGTGTACTCATGCAATTATTTTTACTGTGTCATCGCACTTGTTTGGAGTTTTGTATCCCTGGGGTTGTATGTTGTTTTGCAGTGTTTGGTTGCATGTGTGCTACATTTTCCTGATATGTGTGCTTTATGATCACTTTTACTCTGACAGCTTCTGTGGTTCCTTTTGCTAATGCACTGGCATTGAAAATATCAGGAGGAAAGTCATGAGCTCAGTTCCCTTAAGGCATCTCTTTCTTTTCTTGACCTCATTTGCATATGCGCTACATTTCTATGAGATGTGTGTGTTTAATGACCACATCTACTCTGACTGCTGCAATGACTATCCTTATTAGAAAACTGATCAAAGTCCTAAGGATCCACTTCTGGTTGAGCAATCTCTGTTATCCAACCTGTTATCCAACCTGTACCTCAGATTATCTGAAGTGCTGGGCCATCTAGAACTCCTAAAACTGGATAGTGCAAAGACGTAATCTCCATGATGAATCTCGCAGCAAGCAACCTCTGCGAAAGCATTATCCATATTTTTTTCATTCCAGTTTTATTTACTTAATTCTAATCATTTTAATCTTAGTTTTCCTGGTATCTGATAGAGCTGATGAAGTAACTTTTGTAAAACTGTTACCTGAATGTTTTTTAATTCAAAATATTTTTTAAATGTTTTTAATTCTAAATTTTAAATCTTAGTTTTATATTGTGGAGTTATACTTGACCCAAACTAAAAGCAACTTTTTAGGCAACAGAATATTAAACAAAAGGGGACCCTCACCTAGTATCTGATAGATCTGATGAAGAACCTCTGCAAAAGCATTATCCATTTTTTTAATATCAAATGTTTTTCAAATGCGTTTTTAACTCTAATGTTTTTCAATCTTAGTTTTAAATATTAGAGTGAACAATAAACCTGTGCTTGATCTTTAATTTTAAAATCTTAAGCTTTAAATCCACCATGAAAGTGTGTCTGTTATAATCTGGGAAGGTGGGGCTCAGAAAGGGCCCAAACCACTGATCCATCCTCATTTCTATTCATATAAAGTGTTTTTCAAACTACCAATCTGAAAACAACATTTAAACAGCCCCCACATCCTTTCTGACTACCCCCTCCCAAGAAAACCTTTTTAACAAGGGGAACTCCTATGTAAGATCATTAAGTTACTAAAGCAAGGATGCTCATCAATTTGAGAATAAATAAATACGATTTTTATGAACTAAATATATGTGTCATTCCTCCTAAAGGGCAGGTTGCTGAAAGGTTCACCATGGAGATTATTTCTTTGTACTATCCAGTTTTAGGAATTCTTGTTTGGAAACTGTGGATTTACTGGGATGTGGACATAACTAATGGGTAGCCTCCCCTGACAGTATCATATTTTCCTTGTTAAAGGCAATAACATTATAGTACACATTCACTGCTCACACTCTAACATTGTCAGGACTGGTGCCAGTTGGTACATCATCATATTACTTTATTGTATCCTACCTGTCCTGTCTAAATTTAATATTATACAATGGCATTTCCGCAAAGACAAAAAACATGCACGCTGATTGACCAATCCAATCAGCGTGTACATTGTAAATCCAAAGTAACCTATGTAAGAAGTCCGGCCGCTAAGGAATCCTATAGCGGTGACTTCAATTAAATTAACCCTTGGCCTTGGATGTTTACAGGGCAGCAGGCAAAATGAGCAGTTCTTATTCCTATTCTTCCACTACTGCTAGGTTTTCTGATAGGCAAAAGAGGGTTGCTAGTGAAGGTGAGGAAATTAAGAGTGAGCCACTCGTCACCGGAAGCACGCTATGCCATCCTATACAGATTAGAAGCTATGGTAATGTTTCTTGGGTCTATATTGAAACATCAAATGCTGAAAACAGTGAACGATGATTCATCGACACATTTTCAGCGAAAGCTGAAATGTCGAAACCACAGAACAGTTCAAACCAAAAAAAAAATAAACACTTCCAAACACATGCACACGTACCCTAACCCTAATTGTACTCCCCCCAAAAAACAGTAAACAACTGAAATAACATATGCACGTAACCCAACCATACATCTAACGGAAAAAAAAGTAAACATTTTAAAACATATGCACTTACCTTAACCCGCACCCTAACCCTAAGGTCAGTAACTCTTGCACATTTACATAAACAGTTCCAAACACATACACACTTACCTTAACCTTAATTCTACCCCCCCAAAACAAAAGTAAACAGCTGAAAACACATACACACGTAACTCAACCATACATCTAATGCAAAAAAAAACAGTAAACACTTTCATACATATGCACTTACCTTAACCCGCACCCTAACCCTAAGGTCAGTAACTGTTGCACATTCACGCTCAGGAGCTATACCGGACAAGGGACCACACTACAGTGCAGAATACAGCAAAGCAACGAAGCGGTCAAGCAAATTTTTTCCCAAGGAAAGAATTCACTGAACAGCTGCTTCGCTGCTTTGCCTGTTCACTCTTTATGTGTCGACGAAAACTCATTCGACAAAATGCGTTTTTGTCGTTCTAATAGGAACCCTGTTTCTTTAGTTTGCTTTCTGCTTCAAAGTAGGCAAGGAGCTAATGTATTTTGTTACATAGAAAAGACATGAGTATGACTCAAATGCGGAGCATACACTCAAGTTTCTTGATCCTGATGCCTGCGTTTCTGTATATGCAGTAGATCTTGTAAACGTTCAGATAACAAGTTGCTAACTTCACTGTGGATCAGCAGATGAGTGCAGCAGGCAAGCTGTTTATTTCCTAAAAAAAGAGAGAGCAACAGGAATGTGGTCAAAATAGTTAATAACGAATAAATAACAATAACTGGAGAGATATAACAAATGACTGTGGGGAGTTAACTCGAACTGCACATTTTGCCTCCTGCCCCATTAAAGGAAAAGTACCATAATTTTTAAACTGATATTCATGGTACATAGAAAATAATTTTTTAATTCATTAAACAATCTTTTTTATAAGTAAAACCAGCATATTTTAACCATTCTATGACCTTCTACTTAAAGTTGTTAGTGAGCTGCTAGTATGTGTTCCACATTTTGCCCATTTGTTCCACATTGTGTGGGCTAGTGTTCCTCATTTTGCAGATGGAAGGTTGAGCGCTATGCCTACAGAGAGAGGAAAATGAACATCTGAAAAAAACCCACATTATTCATTTTTATACAATGTCCCCTCCTATTATTTGGAATATAATTCTCAGAAGTTATAAACAAAACAGAGGGGCTGTGGCTGACTAAGTCAAAGTGTGGACTATTTTATCTTACAAAAAGTGGAAGAATACAAAGTAAAGCAAACAAAAACCTAAATAACAACAACACAAGCATAATACAACACAAAACTAACATCATTGTATAATAGCAATAACCCACGGCTGGGTGTGGGTAATGTTGGATTTAACGACGGTTGCCTTTGTTTGGTCTCTCAGGCTTTGCCCTCGTGACCAAACCACATCAACCATGGGTAAATCTGGCATTACCCACACCCAGCCATGGGTTATTGCTATATTATACAACGACCCCCAATTAATATTCCAAAACGTGCATGCTGATTGGTCAGCGTGCACGTTGTAAATCAAAGACTTATACTAATGGAAAAAGGTCCGGTCGCCTGGACTCTTTCCATTAGTATAAGTCTTTTTTTTTTTTTACAGCAACGAAGAACACAAGCTCTCCGTTGCTTTTTAGAAACTGTCTTGCTATGTTTAAGGAGTTTAACATAGCAAGACAGCTTTAACAAAAGTAACAGAGATTCTCCGTTGCTTTTTTTAAAGCTGTCTCGCTATGTTAAACTCCTTTAACATAGCGAGACACTTTGTAAAAAGCAACGGAGATCTTGCTTTCTCCGTTGCTTCCACCCACAGCTCTGATGTACTGCGTAAGCATACGCATGCACAGTACATCAGAACTGCTGCAGAATACCAGACAGCTGCGGAAGGGCAGCACGGAGGCATTATACAATGCCATTATTTAAGAAAAGTAAGTATTTTTTTTCTTAAATAATGTCATTGTATAATAGCAATAACCCACTTCTGGGTGTGGGTAATGCTGGATTTACCCACGGTTGTCTTTGTTTGGCCACTTGGGCTTTGCCCTCGTGACCAAACCACACCAACCATGGGTAAATCATGCATTACCCACACCCAGGCATGGGTTATTGCTTAATTATACAATGTCTCCCTATTAATATTCGAAAACGTGCACGCTGATTGGCCAGCCCAGCCAGCGTGCCCGTTGTAAATCCCACAATATACCAACAGAAAAAAGTCCAGTTGCCCGGACTTTTTTCTGTTAGTATAAACTGCCCCAAAACCTTTTCTTTTTACAATAAAAAAAAGAGAGAAAACGGAGCAACGGAGACTTTCTTTTCTCCGTTGCTTCTGTTTGATGTACTGGGTATGCATGGGAACGCAAGTCCTATACACATGCGCAGTACATCAAAATGCAGAAACAGTATACCACAACCGGTGGAAAAACAGCAATCTGACGTTATACAAATACATTATTTAAGAAAAGTAAGTATTTTTTTTCTTAAATAATGTCATTGTATAATAGCAATAACCAACTCCGTGGTTGTGGTATATTGAGGATTTACCCATGGTTGCCTTTGTTTAATCACTCGGGCTTCGCCCTCATGATCAAACCACACCAACCGTGGGTAAATCTTCAATATACCACACCACATCGTCAGTTATTGCTTAATTAGTCTACATTTGTATACTGTCATACCACCTTCTCCATTCTGCCTTCCAAAATACTTCGTTGTGCAACTCCTTTTGCAATTTTTTATGTCCATCTCTGTGGATTCTATTGCTACAGTATAATCTGTACTTCACAAAAGAGAACGTCAAAGTAAACTTCATTGTCATTTAGGACTACAGAAGTGCAGCCTGAATGAAATTCTGAGCATCAACTCACCAGAGAGTACATAGGAAGCAAGATAACAAGAACAACAGTATAACATTTCAAATTAAATAAGATATTCAATACACTACCCCAGAAGGATAAATAAACCAATAATAACAGCAAAAACACACAATCCCCCCAGACATTCATAAGAAGAATACTGTACCTAGCAGCATGGCAGAGTAGGATTGCACATGTTAAGATTGTCTTCCTTTGTTCATCTGCATCAGACAAACAGCAGGCAATTGCACACGAATAAGAAAATATAATGCTACATCAAAGAATAAAAAAAAAAGATACAGCACACTTTTCAGCAGAGCAATGTATTGCGAATGTTTACTGACTAAATAATCTGTGGCTGGTATCAGAGTTTATAAGTCTGTTTAAGCATCTGGTGGTCCTGCAGTGGATACTCCGATATCTCTTGTGTCATTAGTGTTGTTTTCCCTTTCATTGCAGATTTTTCTGTGTATACGTATGAGTGTATATCTGTATTCTGTCTATGTATATATGTATACACACACACACACACACACACACACACATATATATATATATATATATATATATATATATATATATATATATATATATATATAGATCTACTTCACATGACTGAAAGCTCAAACTACTGAAATTCATTTGACTGAGTCTACAATCCCGAATGTTCAAAATACTGAAAACTGATTTGACTGAATTTCAGAATGCTGAAAGCTGACAATGCCTAATTGCAAAATACAAAATATTAAGCTACAGACATGACGTGTGTTTCCCTTCACCTGTGAATTGCTTAACATAACAAAAAATTCACAGATTCATGAATACCAAACATTTCATCACAAATAACATTAACGTTCACAAAACCTAGGTTCACAATACCAAACAAACTGCGCAAATATCACCAACAATTCATCTCACAAAATGAAAACTATAAAAGAAAAAAAATACACACTTACAACACCAACAATTAACTCTTTCCAAAATTAAAAACTATTTACCTTATTAACAGACACCTGATAATATAAAACCAAAGTAGGTGGGGGGGGAGTTATGCCCACTACACCCCCCAATGTGGGGGGATGCACCCCCCAAATTATATATACTAACTCCAGGATCACACTGCAGTGGGGAAAAGGGCATATACCCTTTACTTACCTTATAGTACTGCACGCAGTGCCATTCTGTATTGTGCAATTCAGCATTGGCAGCTTTCAGTATTCTGAAATTCAGTCAAACGAGTTTTCAGTATTTTGAGCAATTAAACATTCAGGATTGTGGACTCAGTCAAATGAATTTCAGTATTTTGAGCTTTCAGTCATGTGAAGTGGACAAGTGGACCCATATATATATATATATATATATATATATATATATATATATATATATATATATATTATGTGTGTGTGTGTGTGTGTGTGTGTGTGTGGCTTATTGTTAGGCCTGTGTTAGGTCATCGTCGTCGTTGGGTTCAGGTAAGTGTGATTGGTTGGGGTTTAGGTTTAGGGGCGGTTAAGTGAGTTAGTTAAGGTTAAACGGAGTTATGCATGTATGCAATAGTGACAAATATTGGGGTTAGGGGCGGTTTAAGTGAGTTAGGGTGTGTGTGTGTGTGTGTGTATGTGTGTATATATATATATATATATATATATATATATATATATATATATATATATATATATATATATATATATATATATGTATATAGATCTACTTCAGTAACTGCCCAGATGAAAAGCCGAAAATTCAAAACATTGAAAACTTAAAACAACAAAATGCATAATGCCAAAAAAACAACTGCAGACATTACTACCGGACTGTGCAGTGGTGCAGCAGTAGCATTGTCACCTCACAGCAAGATGTTCTCTGGGTCGATTCTCAGCTGGAGTGCCTTCTGTGTGGAGTCTGCAAGTCTTGCCTGCATTCGTGTGGATTTCCTCCGGGTTCTCCAGTTTACTCCCACGTTTCAAAGGCATGCATCTGAAGCATTTCTCCCCAGGCCTCCGGTCCACTGAAAATTGGCTTCATTCCAAGGTGGACTTTCCCAGTAAATAAATGTTAACTAAATAAATACATACATACATACTAAACACATCCGACACCATATACACTGGTCTGAAAAGAAATACAAAAACTACTACTACGTATCTAAAAATTATAAACTAAGTGTTTAAAGCATTCCACATAAATCACTGTAAACCACAGTTTCATTGAAAAAATATAACTGCATCAGTTTTATAATTTAGAAGTTACAACTTTAAAACTTTTCTTATTGCTACCGTTACCACCCTATATTTAGAATGATCTTGCCCTTTCTACTTACATGTCCAAAGTTTCTCATTTTTAGAGCTGTTTCAAAATCATTGGTTTATCAGACAAAACCTCACTATACTTTTTAAACCTAACTGTTGTATACAAAATGCTGATACTGCCAGAAGTGTAATACATAAATAGGTCCATAGGTTCATAGGTTCATACTAGGCTATCTGCCCTAGGGCATTTAAAAGCCTAGCCAGGATGAGAATACTATACCCATTAGTTTGCTGTGCCTCGGTCCAGCAGTGATACAGAGATGATTCTGAACAGAGTCAGTGAGGATTCTGTTCCATAGTGCAGGGAGTCTCTGGGTTATGAATCTGTCCCTCCAGCACGTCCTATTTATATCCATGTTGAGGTTTAAGTCTCTTGCTCTCGTGGCTCTGGTGGATTTGGATTTTTGAGGTGGAGCATGTCCATTAATACTGAATAGAGCTGGAGTTTCTTCAGTATCCTTTTGGTGAAATCATTGGTCTGATACCCAAAGGGTATGACTATACATTTTTGCATTTAGCTTAAGGCCATGGCTCTGGCACCAGTTATCCATTTCTATGAGACCTTTCTGGAGGATGTCTGTGTCTGATGGAGTGTCAATTATGGTGCCCAGTTTGCAGTCATCTGCAAATTTTGTCAGCCACAATCCCCTATGTTTGCCTGAACTTCAGAAAAATAAATGCCTTAGAGTCTGACATGGCACCAGCAACTCTAACCCTGTGTGTTCTGTCCTATCTTGTGACATATGGGTTTACATCTAAGCTGGTGAGCTTTGCTAGGTCAAGGTAGGCTGTGTGAACTGCCTTACCCTCATCAATGGCCTTAGTGACTGTTTTTCAAGAGGCAGGATCTGCCCTTTGACAAGCCAAATTGGGTAGGATCCAGTGTCTGTAGGTCCCTCCATTATGATCCCGCCATTCTTTGAGTGCGTATCCTGTAGTAAGGCTAAGATTAAACAGCAGCTTTATGTGTGGGTTTAGTTCCTCATTGAGTTGATGCTGTGTTTTTGCTTTAGAGAGAGCAGCTCTCACCTGGGCATCTGAGATGTTTGGGAGGCTAGACTTTGGTGGGATAGATATTTCAATTTGCACTGAACCTGTCTGCCAGTATGTTGGCAATGTCTGTGGGTTCAGTGATTTTTTTATCATTTTGGACTAATTCTGAGCATATCTGGGAGTTTCCACCCAGGTTTCTAACATTGCTAAAGAAGGCTTTATGATTGTCTTTTGTGTCATTAGCGATTTTTCTCTCAAAGTTGGCCTTGGATGATTTTATGAGTGATCCTAGGTTTTTGCTAGTATTGATCAGAGATGCCTTCCCATTTAGGGATTTTGCTCTGTCATGTAGTAGCTTTCCCCTCTTGTTGTAGAGTTTGTATATGGCTGACTGCCTGCCTTTGGTGGAAAGTGTCTTGATTTTATTAGGGATTGCTTGATCCATACATTCCTGGAGGTGCTCGTAGAAGGCATTTGTAAGGGTTTCAGCGTGGGTTGTGGTTTCCACTGGCTCGGGGCCTTGAAGGATACCACTCCAGTCTTAAGAAGTGTGAAGTTTGCTTTTGAGAAGTTCTTCACTGTGGTCTTTTGCTGGGGTGGGGCGGGATGTGGATCTCCAGTGAGATTAATTTATGGTCTGATCTCACCAATGAGGGATATACTTCGGTGTGGAGCATTTTGTCCCCATGTTTGTGATGATCAGGTCTAGTATATTTTCTCCTCTTGTGGGAATGGTGACTAGTTGTTCCATAGCATTTGAGTTTATGAACTCAAGGAACCTTTGGGCTAGGGTGTTGGGGCTTGAGTAATGTTCCCAGTCTATGTTTGGGTAGTTGAAGTCACCCAATATGATGGTGTTTGGAGAGACATTCATACTCTCCAGTGTCTTCAGGAAGGCTGTGTGGGTTTCCTGAGTTTGAGAACGTGGTCTGTAGCATGTTACAAACTGTAGGGCAGTTTTACCTATGGTTAATTGCACCTGGATGGTCTCAGTGCTTGATGCGTTGCCACTAACCTGGAGGTGTAGGTATCCTTTATGAATATGGATACTCCCGGGGCCAGAGCATGCTATGAGGTATAACCTGATAGTGCTGGGGTGCTCTCAGGAGCCTTGAACCAGGTTTCAGTCACAGCACATACATCGATGTTCTCCATACAGAGGAGGGCGAGGCGTGCATCTTGAGGTTTAGACTTCTGGCATTGAGCAGTATTACCCTTAGTTTTTCTCCATTATTGTTTTCTAGGGCGGTAGGTTTATCATTTGAGCCTTGCCTAAAAAGGCACTATGTGACAGGTGCAAGCGTCAAGCATGTCATCCCAGGCAGACATACATTGGATCCTTAGAATGACACCAGTAATTAAGCCAATTATTAAAGCTGATCATTTTGTCTCTGTATTGTGGCATCATTCTTGGTGAGGGTAGGATATTGCTGAGGGTCAGGCCTGGGCTACATAATCTGAGAGCTCCTCTATGTCTCTTTTCATGTAGTCCAGGGAGGTATGTCTCAGGTCGTTCACACCGGCATGGACAATGACTGAGTCATACTTGTACTTGCTGTGGAGTGACCTGAGTGCTTGTGTTATGTGGCGGATTCTAGCGCCTGACAGGCAGCTTACTGTGATCTTTTCCTTGTTCAGTCTGGTGTCACCTATAACAAGTGTGTCTGGCATTGTGTTTGGCGCTGTGCCTGTTTAGCACACTGACTTTGAGAACTATGTGTTGCATGTCTTATGTCTTGAGGTGGCAGTTGCTTGGGTGTCTGCTTTGAAGGCCTCTGTAGTTTTGGTAGATTTTTGATCAGTGCCTGTATGTCTTTGTGTGTTTATGTGTTTGTTTTGCAGTTGTGATAGTTCTATGTGAAACTGGGTTTGTGGTGTGCATGGTTTCCTTCTCCTCCTGTCTGGTCTTGCCAGTCCTGAGTTGAGAGAGCTCAGCCTCCAGTTTGGCTATATAGTTGCATCTCATTCACCAGCTGAACAGGAGTTTGCTGTGTAACTGAGTCAGAAGGGACCTATAGGGAAATGGGTACTCAAGGATTCTAGGCTAATGTAGTACTTTGTTTAGTATACAAGTACTTTACCTATATAAAAATGCTTTAGGAGCAAGTGCTGAGCTTTTGAGATAGAGAATAGACTGTTTAGATTGCAAGTAGAGAAGTTCTAAGGGAAAAATTGAAGAGCAGACTGAAATAGTTTAACCTTGTTTAACGATGGTGCTCTATGGGCAACGAATTGACCCAAAATGGCCAATAGACTACAAGTTTCTGGCTGGAACCACTGCTCTAGGGACAATTAGGCTGCTCAGTGCTCCCCACTCCCACTGGTGAACAAAGAAGTTTCCCTTTATCCAAATAAGGATATGGAATAGCACAGGAACCAAGCCAAAGCCCAGAGATCAGCAAACTCTGAAGACTGGACTATTCTAGTTCAGTAAGGGAAAACAAGATTTTTTTTTTTTTTTTTTGCAGAAAACAGGAAAAACAGACAGTAAATGCTATAACAACAAATAACTTTTAAAAGTGCAAAACAGTTAATCAACACAAAAACAGTTTAAATAGAATGCAGAGCTGTATAAACAGGCAAAAGTAAATAATCAAAAGCCAGAAAAAAGCAAATACAGTTATAATTAAATCACTCTCCACTACTTGGATGCACGTAGCACAAAATATTAAACTGATGCTGCTACTTTATATGTAGCACTATGCAGACTAAAGGATGAATTACATAATTTAAACAAATTTTTTACAAATATAAAAATTGTTTTTAAGATTTATGCAGGGGGGCTTGGACCCTCACGTGGGGGCTGCTCCCTCCACACCGCCTGCAAATTATTTATTTCAACTCCGAGACTGCACTAAAGTGAGGTTAATGGTGGACTTCCCGATCCTGAATACACTGTGATCTGCATAGAAAACAATTGTAGTTCGGCCTTCTAAGTTGCAATCTTCTGCAGTTTTATTGTACATTTTCCTTCTTTTTGTCTCGGCAACTTCAATTTTGGTATTTTGTTAATTCAATCTACTGACGTAGATCCATAAATATATATATCTTGCCATACATTGCATCAACATTGTCAGCCTGTGCTCATGAATTTGTCATGACTACCACAGATGCTTGTGGACCTTCAGTGTTTATACTGAAGCTCTGCCCATAAGGTGTGATGTAACCATGGAGCTGTGCTGCAGCTATAATGAGAAGCTGCTTGATTTGCACACTCTCCTGGCTGCATGCATGTATAATTAACATTGCTGCTCATCAGACACACAACATAAATTGTTGTGGCTTGGCCATAGCTGCAGAGGTGGCATTCAATACCTAAGCTAGATGTGCAATATATACATGCATACATATTTACATGCATGTACACATGCATAACCATATAAATAGTCATCTTTTTATATGTGCGCACATACACACATGCACATATGTATGTATGTAAAATGAGAGAGACAGATTAATACTATTTAGCATTATTATGAGGTTTGGTTTCTGTTGTTGCATCTGATTTTGTTGTTCTAAGTCTGTCTTTTAGGCATGCATTCTCTAAATTTGGTTAATAGCAGCCAAGTATCTGTGTGACTCTTAGCAGCGTTCATAATTACCTTCATTGCCTTACTGGCTAAGAAGTGTACCTAATGTTTATCTTTCTAGGTATGGACTCTGAAAACTTGTCATAATGGCAGACTTTTTTTTTCAAAACTTCCAAGTATTTCTGTGTTTCTGTTTACCAGTCAGAAGTCAGCACAGGACTGTTTCAAGTGTGAAATCTTGATAACATCTGATTGACAATTTGGCTTGTTTGTTAATTTGCCTCAATATTAACTCAAACTATTTTGGCTAAATATTTTGAACTTAGATTGCTCTCACTCATTGTCAGTTCTTGCAAGACACTAACTAATCTTTAATCAGACTTTCCCAACTCACAATTTTCAGCAACATAACTCAGAGACTAGGGAGCTCAGAGCAGTTTTGCTTTGTTAGACCTGTTTGTAAGTCAGTAGTAGCTATTAATTTCTGTCTCATGATCTTTATATCAGTGTTTACTAGGAGAATGTATCAGCTAAACCAGAGATAGGGAACCCTTGCTACTAGAGACAAAAAGTGTCGCTCTAATATATTCCACCGATATTCACTTGGAGTAAACAAAGAAAAGTATCTTTCATTTGTATTTTTATGACAGGATTTATTGTAAACATGATCATATTTTTGACTTAATTAATGATATACTGTAGTTTTAACATATATGTACATATTTAATATCTATTTAATATCTAAGTATCATAAGTACCCCCCCCCCCACCACCACCAGCTTAGCACAGCTTTGAAGAGTAGATGTTGTGATTTTGGCAGTCTGTTCAGAAAAGGTTGTCAACCCACTTAAATGTTTTTATTCATCTAATTATGACAATGTGGCTGACAGTACCTGACCAGGTACAAGGTGAAATGTAGTACATAAATTTCATAGGATGCTGCACACATTTCTTTGTGTTACAGCAACTTGGTTCTAGTTGTTTTCACATCGTTTTATCATGCCATTAAGCACACAAACTGTCTGTTATGATTCTCTGTGTGTATTTAATTTGTTTTCTTTCTGACTCAGCTAGCTATTTTGCAGGTCATATTTGGAGCACTGATGTGGTTTAATTTCTTTTGTCCCTTTTTGCAGCAAGTTTTGTAGTTAGTGCATATAAATCTGTCTTTAACTTCTATTGCATATTTTTTTCTTCTTGAGTAGTGTATTAGCTTAGTAGATAACATTTATGCCTTTGTACCTAAGGGCCTAGGATTCCTTTCTGACACCTGTTTGTTGTCAATGTGGACTGCTCCTGTTCTCTGTGTGCCTTTTTGGGTTTCTCTGGTTTCTTGCCTTTTTTCAAAAGCATGCAACTTGACTAGCAATCCTGAAGCATCTTTAGCAATGACATTTTCAACCTTTGCCCACATGTACTAGGGTACAGACAAATGACATTGTGAAAGACCAGTTAATGCATCCATTAAACTAACTTTTTTTCTTTTAAGCTGATATAAGTATTATGCCTTATATTACTGAGCCTTAATATTTTCATTGTAATTTTTGTCATTTTTAGGCCACGGAGCACTATGTTAAATTATCATTCTTTATTTCAGTTTTCATTTTAATTTATTTACTCAGTTTGCATATTTTATCTGTTGTATATATTTTTTTTAATTTTTACAAATGCGGTCATATTCTCCGTGTTGTTGCTTTAAGTATTCAGTGACTTATTGTTGTGATGTATAACCCGAGTTACTATATGGCCACGTCTCTGGTTCTGATGGGACAGTTTAAATTAATTGGTGTGCAGTGATCTTTCAAGTGGAAAACTAATGGATGCATGACTGCTTAAGCTGATTCTTGTTTCACCTTGGGACTGATTATTTTTACAGTGACAAGATTATACATATTAGCCACTGTTATTTATTGTATCCTTTTTCTGAATTTGTGAGATCTGTGTGGTAATTTATTTAGAAACTGTGGTGTAGGGCCAGAGCTCCACATCAGATGGGGGGGGTCTCAAACATATCCTGTTAAATTAAATGTTCTTATATACTCCATCATGTTCTTCCAAGCAATGTTAAGCTCATCTGTGTTAGATCAGGCATAGGAAGTACAGTGTTGGTATAATTAAATAACCCCCTAATCGCAGAGACTAGAATCATACATTAAATAAGTTTCAGACATCTATCCGACTTCCTCCAGTCTAAAACTTTCTATAGTAGTTAAGACCTTAGATAATCCTATCATCTTAGAACCAGACTTGTAAGTTGCAATTTAATTCATTTTAATTCTATAGCAGTCTGCCTTTGTAGGGGGCCACCAGCTATTTATTTACTGTTCATTTCTTCATTTGCTTGAGTTATTATTTTTTATTTCTCCGGCTACTTTATTAAGGAGATGATATCAACTTTGTTTAAAATGCAGTAGTAATCTGATTATACTTTACTTACATGCTCAAATGGGTTTATTGCAGGTGCTTGAGTCCCCAGTGCTCAAAATCCATGTCTCAAAGCTAAGGATCAAACACCTTGTAGCTTGGTTAGGCTGTTGTTTGTGTTTGAACTCAAATATGAGTTCAGGCAAGCAGCTGTGAAAAGTAGCAGAAGGGAGTTTTAGGCTCAGAGAGCTGGAAAAGAGATCTTAGGGTTAGGGAAATGGATAGAGATTTCGGGGTTTTGGAGCATAAAGGGAGTTATAGGTTCAGGAAGCAATCAGGGACTTTAGGTTTAGGAAGGGGGTGGAGTTTTCAGTTTAAGAAGCAGGAAGGGAATTTTAGGATTAGGGGGCAATCAGGAAATTTAATTTTAGGGAGATGTTTAGGGAGGAGGGTTGGAGTTTTAGATTTAGGGTGCCACTGTTGACTTTCGAGTTGAGGGGGTGGAGATTTAGGGTAAGGGACTGATGAATTGGTTTGGGAAATGGGTGGGAGTTTTAGGTTTAGGACAGGTTCTGTTAGTACTATGTAATTTATAGGAATGGGTGTTGGGAAGACTTAATAGAAATTAAAGATTGGGCCTGTAGTTGTTAGAGCACTTGTTTTTAATGAAAGTGACAGTGAGCAGATTTACTGCAAGCTACTAGCACGTTATCACCTGCAACAGACCTGTCCAAATGTTTTTTTATAGTTATGTGTGAATTCTGAACTTTACAGTGTATTACTGCTTTTCATTTGGCTTGTGTCATGGCTGACACTGGTCTTGCTGAATCAATTCACTTATACAGTTTATCCTAATAGTTTGTACTGATAAAGGTTGTGATAATTGTGGAATAAATGTGAGTCAGGCGTGTAATAAGTGAATTTACCAAAAAGGCTCAAAAAGGCAGTAATATAATTGGCTGCTAACCCTGTATAAAATATGTACCATGCTCTGAGAAAAATAAGGGAAGTTTATCTTCCAATAGCATGAACACATTAATTTAAGGTCAAGAAACTTCAAATGTAAAGGGCAGTCATTTTTACATTTATAGTCTGTGATCCCGTTCCCCAAAACACACATGCACAATCATTAAGAGTACCAAATATTAAAAGTGTCAATATATCTCTTGTCAACAAGTGTCATTTTACTTCAGAAGTGATTCAAGCTTCCATATCGGCCATCAACTGTCAGTGTGGTTAAATATATAAAAAATGCAGTTCCTGTACTCAGACCTGTGACCCATTATTCTTAAGACAAATTAACCCCCCACTTCTCAGACTCATGCATTATTATCCTCATTCTACTAAACAGAGTAAAAAGTACCTCAGAACTGGAAAAGAAGCCTACCCATGAGACACTACACTCATAAAAACCTAGAAAACTAACTAAATCCTTGTTTAATAGATAATTTATACAGTTATTGCAACCGTCAGAAATCAACAAGAATTCAAACCTGATAAAAATTGCTGATGGAAAATAGACTATATAGCATAGCTTTTAAGATGTTTTCATCAGACTCCATTATTTTCCCTTATAGGAAGTGTGAAATTAACAATGAAGTTATACGAATATGCATTGAAAAGGAATAAATGGTGTAAGGAAAGTATAAAGTGGCTCCATTAGTCTTTGTCCTAAGTACCACTAGCCTCTCGTTATATGAAGATACCAATGTCCCAAGTGTGACCACTTGTTGTTTCTTGTCTGTTCTACCTGCATCCCTCATCCACTCTTGATTGTAACTGACATAGCACTGGATGTAATCGGACATAACCGCTGTAGTTTCCAACTGGATATACCAAGATGTTCATAACCACCATAGCATGCAGACATTGTGAGTACCCTTGTTTGTGTGCGGTGGCACTGGTATGGATCATAAAAGAGAATCACCGTGACGTTAAATCAAACATGAATCACTGAGACGTTAAATCAAACATGCACGGCTCTATTCTTTGATTATAGATTAACTGGACAATGCATAGTGCAAATGCATTACATTTATGTATCCTCTGCCAGTGACAGAATCTGTAAAAAAACTGCCCACACATTTGTTAAATATATTAATTCATTCTTCTTTTATCTGTCTACCCTAAAAGAAAATATTATCCTTTTTATCTTTCCTGTCACCTGATGCAAAACCTTTCAATTTTTCCTTACATAAACTGTAAGGAGCAAGAAATACTGTAACTCAAAAAATGACCAGCTGTTAAGCATTTTTTCAGGCTCGGGGCTTGCCTCAGTACATTTTATACTTTGAAAGCCAATAAAACCAATGTAATGCAGATGAATGGCCTGCTTTTCCATTCTAAGAAGCCTGATGTTTTTTTTAAGGCTGTAGATATTCTTCTATTTATTTTTTTTTACTGGGGATAGTGAGGCCAATCCATATGAAAAAGATCTATTTGAATTAGTCTAGCTACCTAGTTAATTTATAGTAACTAGGTAAATAATTGTAAAACAGCTAAACATCAAAACAAAAGCAGTTCTTTTAAAGCACAGTCTGTATTATGATGTCTCAAAACAGTTCTCCTAGTGGCCCAGTGTGTATGGAATTATGTTAAGCCACCTAACAGCAATACACCGAAAGCCATTCCGTTGAAAAATATCACTGAAAACCACTTTAGACAATCACCCAAAAATGTTTTTTGCACTATCATAAGCTGTCCAGCACCCCCATGTGAAGGGCCCCCTGTTACTTATATGTATAACAACTCTGAGGTTGCACAACAGCGGGGAAAACTGCAGACTCAAAGATCATCAAAGGTTTTTAATGTTCTTTTTTGAATGACTGGTGTATAGCCATTCAGTAACCTGATACCATCCTGTGTGTGTTTTAGTAACCTGACATCAACCTGTGTGCATACCTCACATAGTGCTATGCATATTGATAGCAATATTCCACTATAGGCAAGATACATTTAGTGGTATTTATCTGTGTATCATTGTGCTGTTCCTCTGTTTCAGCTCCATTTAGGGTAGATTCATAAAATTTTCTGCCTCTTTGGCCTAGTCTGTGGTACAGGACTGATTTACATAGTGACTTCATTGAAGGATCAAATGTAGGAGGAGCTACACTTGGCAGGGTTAATGTGGCATCATTGTGTTGGGGGTGCTGCATAGTTTAGTTGTGGCAGTCAGTTTCTGTGACATATACTGATAACAAGTTACAGTCCATTGTAACCTATTTAAATAGAAGTAGTGTAGAACAGTAATACAGTTGGTGTTACACCTTGTTTCTCAGGTGAGTTCTGCTGAACCTGACATTTCCTGAGCAACTGGGAAATAACATCTGCATTCTCCATCAAGTTGTCTGCATTTAGATTCCCAATATGTCATGCTTCCCAATGGCTGTATTTCACAGCTACCATGTAGAATAACCGGTGTGCTGTACCTTTAAGAAGCATTCCCAAAGTCTGTGTGTATATATAAATACCAAGCACGTGTTAACTTCAGTGCCATTTTGAAGGTGCAGCCAGTGTGTTAACATCTATGTGCATGATAGCTAGTTTGTTTATAAGTTAAAGTTACTTAGCTTCGTTTATGATATGTTTGTATATAATAAAACTGCTTGAACAAGAACCCACAATGTTTGCCTGTTTCTTCCTGACCTGGTGAGTGACATACCACATTTGTGAATAGTGGAACATCACAATTACTCTCATTCGCATGTTGCTGTTATGTGCCATCAAGTCAATGCTGACTCACACTGCATCTGTGAAGAGTTGTCCTGAACTGTGTTCTGTCTTTAGTCAGATGTCTAATGGCTGACAGAGGGGTATCCATTTCTGTAGTTATTTCAGTCTGGCTCATTGTGGGTCTTCCTGACCACTGACCTTGACAGTGATGATGATGTCTTTTTCTAACAAATTTTTACTTCACATGATGTGTCCATACCATAAAAGTCGAAGTTTTGTCATCTGAGCATCCAGGAAATACTTAGGTTGTATACCCTCAAATACTGGCTGATTTGTTTTTTTGGACAAACCATGGTACATGCAGTATTCTTTCTCTAACTTTGCAGTTCAAATGTACATATTTTTTCCTATCATGTTTCTTCACAATTCACATTAATATGACATTACTGACAACATCATAGCTTGGACAGGTTGAATCATCATATATAAAGATACATTTCAGCACTCAAAGTTCTTCCTGTATCCTTCAAAGCCATTCTGCCAAGAGTAATTCTCCTCAGATATCATGACTGCTTGTCACACTCTTATTGATTATTGATCTAAGATGGCAGAAGCTGTCTACTGTATCTTCTCCAAGTGGAACAAATGTATTACTTTTACTAGTTATAAGTTGCTTGTCTTCTTCATGTTAACATGCAGACCTATTTTAAGCCGAGGTTATTTATTATTGATAAGCAGATATTTCAGGCCATCTTCACTTTCATTCTGTAATATGGTATCATCAGTGTAATGAAGGACAATAACTCTTCCTAAAGGTTTTACATCTCAATTTTGTTGATACAGTCTTGCTTATTTAATGATTTGATCTGCATATACCTTAATCAAGTATGTGGAAACTAAACAGCCTTATTGTACACCTTTACCAGTTCTAAAATCATTCTATTTCTCTTTGTTTTGTTAGGATTTCTGCCTCTCGATGGATGTAAAGATTATGCAAAAGGGCTGACAGATGTTCATGTAACCCCATGCTTCTCAGTGTGCCCCAGAGCTTTTCATGATTTGCACACTTAAATTTACTATAACCACTGAAGTAAATGCACATATCTTTTTGATATTTTTTTGGCTTTTCAATGATCCAGCTCACATTCAAGATGAAGCCTTTTGTCCTTGTTGTTTGTTGAATCCTGCTTGCATTCCCAATTCTTGTCCCAGGTATGGTTCTACTCTTCACTTGATAAAATTGAGAGGAATCTTGCTAATGTGTGATAAGAACAACTGTGTGATGATTTCCATAATGAGTCAGATTTCCATTCTTCAAGAGTAGGTCACAATGTGGTCTTCCAAATTTCATGGCAGAGAATTGTAGGTACGTCAGAGCTGCATTCGGATGCTGCAGTGCTTCAGTGGGAATGTCATTCATGCCTTATGCTTTGTACTTTCGTAACACATTCATGCTGCTTTGACCTTTTTCATCACCATTGGTTCCTTATTGTAAGGAGCAAGTTGAAATGATTGTTGACCTATCAGGTCTTTACAGTAACTCAGTTTAGTTGCTCAGCCTTTTCTTAATCTTCTCAGCATCATTAGACAGACATCCTTTAGAGACTTTTAGCATGACAGTTCGAGGCTGGAATTTTAGCTTTAGATCTTGCAATTTTAGGAAACACAATCCTGTTCTTCGTGTACTATTTTCTTATTCTCTCTCCTCATAGACGATGTTGTAGTACTTCTCCATGCCTCATCTGACAGTACATTGGACATTTTGGCAAAGTTTCACACAACTTCTCTGTTTATGAGCAATATCCAAGCTCTCATCAGTCAGCCATTTGTTTTCACTTTTTTCAGGGACTTTTCAAAGTATACAGCACATTATGCTGGTGTTCCACAACAGTGCAGAAGCTTTGTGCATTGAGTAAGACTATGGTATATATTATCTCACACATGCCAGTCCTGTGCAGTTGCATCCATCTTATGAAGCCTTCTCACAATTTTAAATATTAAGAAGAACATTCGACAGCTGAACCTGAAAGCTGTTAGGACTACAAAAGGGATACTGATCTGAATCAAACAAGCATGTCACTATGACCAAGAAGGCATCTCATGTCAGGAGACACACAGGGCATGTTGTGGCTGCTGCAGCTTGCTAATGTTGGTCTGTTTCTGAAAAAAAAAGTGACAGTGGACTTTATTTCAATATACTGATCTTGCCTACTATAAATAGAATAGAATGTCTCAGTTTTCAAAGACATGAAACTTAGAAGTACTAAATCAGCCTAATTCCAAAGGACAAAAAAGATGTACAGCATTGCAAGGAATGAAACATTTAGTTTAAATTCTCTGTACTGTACTATTGTAATATGACAATAAATGTTATTTATTTATTTATTTATGAATACATTTGCTGACCAGTGTAGAGCATTGCTCCGTGCGGAGAAGTTTCAGGCTCAGCCCGGAATTTGCAACCAGATTAAAAAAAAAGATACAAGGTTATTAAAAGCTGGTTAAAAAGCAATTTACATTAACAAAGCAGGAATACAATCGAAAATACAAAAGCAGCTGTGGGATTAATCAGTGCAAGGTCTGCAATGGATCGCTAAACTTGTTACGGTAGCTGCTGCAGTAGGTTTAATTTTAATGTGGGCCTTGATGAGGGTCGGGACTAAGTGTACTGCAGGGAGTGTTGTAAAACAGTGTTGTGCCATACACTAAGTGATAGCAGAAATTCTAAAGCAATTGAATTTAGACTGGTTGTGCAGGAAGAGTTTCTGCTGTTTACAGAAGTTAACGATTGGATGTAATGAATTAATATCTTCTGGATGTAATGAATTAATAGCTTCTGGTATGGTTTCCCAAACTTTGGGGGTCAGTGTAGAAAAAAGTGTAGTCTATGCATTGCAGGTTGGATAGAGGAGTTTGCAAGTACAGTGTAGTTTGAGAAAGAAACCTTATATTATAAGGAGACAGAGTTTTTTTTTTCTGGAATTCTCTGAACAAAGAATCAATCCTCATCATGCCCTAAAATGAATATGCTGAAAATATTAGGAAAAAAATGTGTAAAACAATTTTTACTACCTCAAACCACCTAGTACATTGACCAAAGAACTGTTTTACTTCATAATCCAATACTAAATACATGATTTCCTTTAAAAAGTACTTAATGTTTTAACATACATAATTTTATTTATTTAACATTTGCTAACCAGGAAAGTCTGACTTGGAACAAAGCCAGTTTTCAGCAGATGCCTGGGGAGAAATGCTCCAAACACGTCTTTATAATGTGGGAGGAAACCCACATGAATAACATGCAGACTCCACACAGAAGGCACCCCAGCCAAGAATCGAACCGGAGAACCTCTTGTGAGGCAACAATGCTACTGCTGCACCATTGCACCATCCATTTCTTAAGTGAATTAAGACACTCAAGAGTATCCAGTGCATGGTTATTAATGCACTGTCAAAGATTTGTAAGATAACACCTGTAGTACTATGGATGATATTTGCACAATGCATGTCTTTATGCTTTAGTGTGTGTATTCTATCCTGCAGGGTTTTGGAACATGTTTGGGATCATATGGGCAAGTGGGCAGTTTTCAGGCTCAGTCCAGAATTTACAATCAGGTACAAAAGGATACAAGGTGATATAAGAACTTGGTTGCACTGTAGTTTACATTAAAAACAGACATACAATCAAAGATACAAAAGCAGTTATGGGATTAATGAGTGCAAAGTTCACATTGGGTTGCTAAACTTGTTGGTGCAGTGGGGATTAGTAAGGATTCAGATGTCAATAAATCAATAAATAAATAAATTTGGACAAGTCATAAACCCAGAACAAAGTTCTATAATCATAGACATAAGATATTTAATTTCCTACTCAGCCCAGATACCCCATGTCCTCCGTTTATGTATTTTTTTTTTAGTTTGACTTATTCTTTCCATTTTACCAGTTCACTTCAATGGATGTGTAACCTGTCTGTTGAACAGGGCGGTAGGTAGTCTCTGCAGAGTTTTTTTGTGAACTGAGTGTCTTCTCTGTGATTTTCTGTTCTAGACATATGGTACTTTTCAATCCTTTATTTCAATATTTGCAATTGTTTCACTTTTATTTTTATTTTGTAACATGAATGAAGATTATACCTAAGGAGGTAATTTAAGTGGGCAGTGCTATTCTTGGGAAGCTTATTTGTGTATGCACAGATGTACAATGGGTGATGTTACTTTTTTACATTTAAGTGAATAGGAGACATGGTACTGTATTTTCTTCTTCTTTTTTTTATTTTGCTCTGGCAAGTTTTCCTGATCTGTGTATCTTATAAATGCTATATCCATTGATTGTTTCATCTAGGTACCACAGAAGTAATCATTTGTCATGTGGGCTTCCCACTTTTTGGGGAAGACCTCATGGTTTCTCAGCACTAGGGGGTGAGGAATTCAAAGTGGAGGTGGTGCATGTGCAGCCCTACTTGCCATCATTCTCCCATTGGCTGATCAATGACCCTAATTGTGGAAGTGGCTAATCATTGACACTATATGTGGGAGTGGCTAGTTTGATGATATCAAGATGTCAGTGCTGTCCTTCTGCTTACTATGAGATGTTCTATGAGGCTGTTGGTCTCCACAACACAATTACTGCCTCCCTGTATAATGCATCCTAAGGGTGTAATTGTTAGTACTGCTACCTCATAGTGCTTTGTTCTCATTGGTATGCAGGCTTGAATGTCAAGCATCTGATCTACTGGCCTTCAAAACACTGGACTACCATAACTACAGATTGGACTACACTACCGTAACTATTCCATGATGATATTTTCAACTTCAATATACACATGTATGTATATTTTAATTTATGTATGTAATGTATGTATATAATCTATATATATATATATATATATATATATCTATATATATATATATATATATATATATATATATATATAGATAGATAGATATGTATGCACACATGCCGAGATTATTAATGAAGGAAGTTAATAACTGATTCCTTCTCACTGTTCGGGAAAATTATTCCGCTATCTTTCAAGGCACCACCTAATGTACCTCTCATTTTTTCACATTGTTTTCTGTTACTGGCATTTATGTTTTAGTGTTAGATTCCCACAACTAGTGAAAGCTCTCTAAGCATGGAATAGCAGGCATAGATTTTAAAATAATACTAGATTATACATCACACAGTTCAGGCAGATGTCATCTTTGAATAAACTATAAAAACAGAATATAATGATATTTCCTGAACATTTTTACATGGTTCAAGTTTTCCAAGTCTATGATTTATTTATTTAGAATCTGATGCCTACCACTAAGCATTTCAATAAAATAATGAGAAACATGACAGACAGTAGAAAGTTAGAAATTGTAAACATCCATGCAGGTTGAAAGGGTAAAACTAAAATAAGAAACCAGGATAACAAAGTACAAAACTATTGCAGCAGAAAAAAGTAGTCTAGGTTCCAGAGTTATCACAAGTTCAAGAACTGAAAACTGGCATGTATACCTCTACCACACTCTCCCAAACAAACGGAAGTTCAGAGACTTCTGGAAGGTAGACTGCGCTTCACATATCCAAATTTAGGATGGTGGCCTATTCCAGAGTCAAGAGCAAGGTAAGAAAAAATACTCTACTAGAACTTTCCAAATGTACCTGTGGAATGGCTTGCAACACCACAACAGATGACCATAGCTGCCTGACCTGGACATAGGATCTCAACATCTCCGTCAGATAAGAAGGACCCTGAATTTTAGACACAGAGAATATGAGTGCCAAGATTTTAAAAATGTAGTGACCTGCTATTTGCAGCCAGGGCAGGTTCTGCAGAATTTATATAATGTGACTATATATCAAAACACCAGCTATCAAGCTAGCAGACGAGTCCTGCAGCCACTGCAGGCATGACAGGTCATTATCCAACAACTCAACATATAGAATATTACAACAGTCCAACAAGTATTTGACCAGTGCATTTGCTAATACCAAAACATCTGATCTAGGTAAACAATGTTTGATTCAGGCTGTATTTCCTGGGGTGGAAACAGGATGTCCTTATGACTACTAACACCTGATCCCAAAAAGTCAGCTTGTCTTTATGAATTACACCCTGATTGTGAATGCAAGAAACAAATTCTACTGGATAATGATAACAGATTACCAAAGGTTATAACAGTGAAATCTTTCTAAGATGAATGTTAGCATGCACTAGGACATGTCTGGCCTTGGCTGGATTGAGTTTTAATTGATTTGAGTGAGTCCAACAAAGAATAGAATCCGAGCAGTCTTCTGTAAAAGTGCATCTGTAGACTTGGAGAAAAGGCAACGTAAAGCTGAATGTCATTAATACAATATTGATAAGAAATGTCTTTCTCATAATCATCTCCCTGACAGGCATTATGTACATGGTTCACAGGTAAGTACTAGGCAATCAATCTGCAGATTATTATAAGCCTAGCTAATAACTAGACGTCAGAATCAAACCCTGAACCATGAGTCTGTGAAGTGAAGTCCTTAAGCTTTATGCCAGCCACACATAAACAAGCCAAGATCAAGCCTTGTGGCACATATCACTCCAAATTTTGTGTGCTTGATATACTTTGGCCAGAAACTGCATATTGTGTGCAGTCAATGATATACAGTTTAAACCAATGCAAAACTGTACTGCTGATGAAATTCTCAGCCTGGACCTCACAATCAACCATATCAAAAACTGCTGAGAGAGACGGAGTAGGATCAGCATGGAATATTTTAATTGTTCTCGGTCTCTATGATGAGA
Organism: Protopterus annectens; assembly: GCF_019279795.1. Taxonomy (NCBI): domain Eukaryota; kingdom Metazoa; phylum Chordata; order Ceratodontiformes; family Protopteridae; genus Protopterus; species Protopterus annectens. Next base: position 1,690,651,472 of record NC_056732.1, on the reverse strand, counting down.
TTGCTCATAACTCTTTTGAGTGGAATCTTTCTGCTCTACTGAACCTGGCTCTGTAGTCAGATTGATGTGTGTCCAACAGTTCATGAGACATAATGTGGGAATACAGCTATTCATAAACTACCTACTCAATAACCTTGCTTGTGAAGGATTAGAAACAGACTGACAATTTTCCAAACTGTTCAAATCCAAAGAAGTTTTTGTGTGAAATGGGTTCACCAGTGTCTCCTTGAAGATGGCTGTGAATCTTCCCATCTTCAGACAGGAGAGAATTAATAGGTTGAGGGTCATAAGACAGGTCTTAATCACTCTCATGGGCCCATGTTCAGAACTCAACAGGTTGCACACGTCACTGAAACCATGCATATGAGTCTGTTGGAACCAATGTATTAGAACTCAGCCAATATCAAACCAGGTTTCTCAAATTGGACATCTGACTGTGCTCATTTTGAGACTCAGCAGAGCTGGAGCTTCTGATATTCACAAATTTGTTAGCAAAAAAATTAAGACACCTTGTCTCATTCAACAGCATAAATAATGTTATAGAAGGCCAGGCAGATGGGGCTGCACAGTGTGCCAACAATTCAGAAGAGTGAGGCAGATTCACTGATTGTGACTGAGATCTCATTCACAAAAAAGTGGTGCTTCTTTCCAAGATGTCAGTCTGGTAGCGAGACTAGCACTCATCCAGAATATGCTTGTCCTATGATTGGGACATCTATTTCCAACGCCTCTCTAACCTTCACTCTTGCCAGTGCAAGAACCATAGTTAATGGTCAAACCATAGATTGTGGTGAGTAACAGGCCGGAGGCATACACTTACTGGGATGACTGCATCCAGTGCATTTGTAGTGACATGATTGTAAGCCATGTCCAGCCCATGTGGATTATCAACACTGACACCCTGACATAAGTGGCCAAGGAGAGGGCAGGATGACCTAAAGGGCAGACCAAAGTCAAAGTGTAATAGATAGTGGTTAGACTAAGAGATGGGTTCCACAACCAGGTCCTTAGCTTCTAACCTAATCTGGATGACCATCTCCAATAAATGGACTAACCTGTGAGTAGCATTTGGAGCAATCTGAGTAAAACAGAAAGACTCCATAAAATTGAGGAGCTCCATGGTGAGTTCACAGGTCTCATCATCCAATCAAGCATTAAAGTCACCTATAGCTAGTCATTTCCTAAAACAAACCCGGTAAGACATTGGAATCCTGAACCTCCTCAACTTCAAAGATAGTAAAGGCTTGAGGGGAAAAGGAAAAAACGGATAAAGTGCTATCAGGAGACCCCTGAATAGGAGAGTTTCATAGTGCCAAAGTAAAAAAGTATGAATTGAATAGCTAACAGCAGAATACTCACTAATTATATAACAACCTACACATTAAAAAGATATACAAGGAAATAAGTCAACAGAAAAAGCAACCTATAAGTGAATTCATAAAACTAGAAGTTGTAACATTGTAACAAGGAGATAACTGAGCTATAAATGCATGACAATAATGTACACCAAGATGCTTACATACATACATACCTACATATATAAATACATAAATACATACATTAATAATAATAATAGTAATCATTATCATCATCAGCATAATAATATGGAACTGTACCTTGTATAAATTCTTAAAGTGACTTGTTTGAAAGCTACAAAGTGTAACACTATTCAGTAATGGCTGTTGGTGAGGTAGAAGTGAATTAGGTTTCAAAATATGATTATCTGATGTTCGTAGATAAGCACTGGTCAAAGTTTAAAATTTCTTATACTATTTTCCTTGGATCTTTAATGTTGGTGTTTTTTTTTCTTTTCTTATAATTTGCTATTTATTTTATAATCATAATTTATGCCCTTTTTACCAAGTCTCATGATACTAATTTTACTGACATTAAAAATGAAGTCTTTATTGTTATACCATGAGTGCATTTTGAGGAGACCATCTTTGAGAACTTCGTCAACTTTTATTGAGGTACTTATATTGGTCAGATTGCAATCGCTAACATATCTGATTGTCCACAGCCATGTTCTCACTTTTTGTATCTCAGAAAGCAGTAGCCCAAGTACAAAGTTCTGTGGGCACTACTTTTAATCCCTGACGAAATGGATAGACAGCTCTTTTGACTTGTACTCTATTGATTAATTAGTATTTTACCCAATGAATTAAGTATGGATCAATATTTAATGCTTTTAACATGTCGCTTATTCCTTTATGCGAAATAGTGTTCAAACGTCTTTCAAGCTTACAAATTTTACAAGTTTACAGACACAATATACCCTGACGGATGTTCATCAAGTACTGCCGTTACCTCTTTAAAGCATGCCACAAGACTGAAAAGGCAAGATCTCACCTTAAGAAAGGCATACAGTTACATATCTAATAGAAATAAGTATTCTCTGTTATTTTGGATTTGACTTTACCCATAAATTAGTAGGTGGATGGGGCTAAAACTATTTGCCTGGTTTGACCCCCTTTTTTGTGAATTTATACCACTATAACCTGTTTCCACAGATCAGAGATTAGTCCAAGTGCTAACATTTTACATGGATTTATAGGGTTTTCAGTGATTTAATGCACAGTGTAGACAACTACTAGGTATGTTGTCTAGTTCCATAGAATTTGAGATTTTCATTTCACTTTCAGCAGCAGTTATCAGATCAGTTATTGTATAAGGGATAGTTTTTCATGTCTTTGTAGCACTTTGACATTGTTATCAGTCTTTAGTACTTTCTATGTACAATCTGCTTGTCTTCACTATGTCCACAGGGGTTTTCAAAGGATGCTGTATTTCTTCTCACATTCCAAAGACATAATTAGGCAAATTAGCAATCATCTGAAAATTGTCTCTACGTCTGCATGCTGTGGGTACATGTGTTCTGTGAAAGGCTGGCTTCATATCCTGGCTTAATTTCTCTGCCTAGCTCTTGCTGAGTGTTCCTATATGCTCCATCTCCCCCACTATATTGCACAGTGAAACAATGAATTAATTCAAATAAGAAAAACTTATAATAAAACTGGTTAAAGGGAATATTTATGGATCCAGGTAGCGTAACAAGTGCATGTGATTTTTTTTTAACTAAATAGAAACCTGAATGCCATGTTCTGTGTGAATGGAAACTACTCAATTTGGAGTATTTGCATCCTGAACACTATCTGCTCTTATACGACTTAGCTGTCAGTTACTGGTTTCAAATCATTTACATGTGCTTATTAAACTGGAGAAAAATAATTGTGTTAGCATTTCAGTCCACATTTGCATACTAAACAATGCATATTAAATAAAATATCATGATTTTTTAATATAATAGCTATGTCATTTGGGACCCTAGACAATCCCGCAACTGGTGCCCCCTTCAACCATAGTTGATAATGAAAAAAATCCACAGCTGAGGACCAAAACAAAAGTCCTCCAGCTTTATGTTTCTCCATAACAGATCTTTGTTATGTTATGCTACTTAACCTTTTAGAAACTGTACCAAAGAGCGAAAGTCTAGGTCCTTGCTACAGTTACCAGGAAAAGCCACACAGAAAAAACAGCTTACTAATCCAAAAAGAAGGAGGAAAACCCCTTGCTACAGTTCTCAGCTGCTATCTCTTTGTCTTTCTCTCTCTCTCTCTCTCACCCACACACACACACACACACACACACACACACACACACACACACACACACACTCTCTGCAGGCAGTCTTGAAATTCATTTAATCAGCTACAGTGGAGATTGGGGTCCAAATGGACAGATGATAAATCAGCAAGTAAAGGACAGTAGTATTGCTGGAACTGAATTCATCCTCAAGTCTTGGTGAGTACCTTCACGAGGTGGACCCTGCTTTTCACAAAATCTCACAAAGATGACACTGATAATATAGATTGTATTTTATACAGCATATATCATAGGCAGAAGTAGGTTATAAAAATAAAAAATATAGCTGAGTGCACAACATCCAGGATAAAAAAGTGCCCAATCCTGGTAGGCGCACTGGTGCCAGGACTGGAAAAAAATGATAGTGTAGAATCCTCAAAATACAGAAACAATCTTACAATGGGGCCAGGCCAGGCCCACGGTGAGGATGGCCCCTCTGTTGTAGAAGGAAGTAGCAGTCCACAAAAATCACAAAAACTGATTTGGCAGAAAAGAGCCATACAGATGATAAATTGGACAATTCAGGATAAGAAAGAAATTATGTATTGGTACTATTATGTAAGAAGCCCAAAATTTCCAGACAGATGATATATGAAAAGATTAAGAGAGAAATTAGAGGAAAGAAAAATACTTCCACAAGAAATACTGTCAGAAGCTTCACATGCAAATTTGTGTTCAATAATACAACAGATACAAGAAAAACACTATATAGACCAAGAAACCCTGGGCCGATTGAAAAAAGAAAGTGACTGAGGAGGTGTGAAAATATAACAAACAAAATCTAGAGACTTTTGAAAGGTATAAAAAAGAAATATGGCATGGGAAAGAAAGAGAGATCTGATATAGTGCAATATTTGTGCAAAGGAGAAAGCCAAATTAATCAACACAAAAAAGGCAGCCCCGATGATATTCAAAGAGAAATACTGGCAAAGGCATCCGAATATGAAAATTTCACAATAAAAACAATAAGATCACAAAGAGGGAAGATAGAACAGAAGTTTTAGTCAAGTAGAAGTTAAAAAATAGAAGATGAAGTTATGGAATACTTGCAATGTGAATGATATAGTGTAGAACGTCTAACATGTTATATCAGAGCATGACAGAAGAATGACTCCCCAAAGTAAGGACAAACAGGAAGCGCAGGAGACATCTGAAGAAATATGGACATGGGAAAGAAAAAGGGATTTAATGTGATGCAATATTAATGCAAAGGAGAAAGCAAAACTAATCAATACAAAAAGAGCAGCACCAAAGATAGCTGAAAAGGAATACAGGCAAAGTCATCCAGACATGGAAAATTTTACAATACAAAAATACAAAAACAAACAGGAAAACTAGGAAAGAGTATTAGTAATGGAGAAGTTAAAGAAATAGCAATTGAGGTTATGGATTACCTGTGAAGTGAAGGATTTAGTGTAGAAAATTTAACTCAGATAACATTGTAGCAGGATAGAGTAATAGACACCCAAATTAAGGAGAAACCAGTGGAGCGGGAAGAATCTGATCAGTTGCCATATAAAGATACTTTGGAGTTTTCCATAGGCAACCAGTACAAATGTTCAGCTGGAGTTGAACAGCAAAGGAAGGAACAGGAAACTGCGGCAACACTGACGTAGTGAATGTTGCAGAATAATATGACAGTGAACAATGGATGACACAGGATGAAACTAAATAGAACGTGGCACAGTAAGATGCTCTGCAACTTTTTGTAGAATGCCAGCAGGAAATGGAGAATGAAAAATGTGCCCTCAGTTTAGAAGAAAATTATCTAAGAGAAGAGTTGCTTGCTTTAATAGAGATGGACAGACATATTAAGATCAGTGAAAGAAACACAAAAAGTTAGAAGATTGATAAAACAAATGAACACAGTAATTAGGACTGTCCATAGAGATTCACGTGATATAACAGAAGTAAACAGGATATATATTACTGTGCAGCTAAATTAATAACAGATAAAGCTTTACCACAAAAAACACAGGGTGGTAATGGAAGGGAAGGGGAGAAATCAAATGCCATCATCGAAGTATCGAATAGAGAAAACTAAAAAGCAGTTAAGACAAGAAGTGTCACTGTTTGAAGAGTATAGAAGAGGGAACAGGTCAAAAAATACTTAGAAAGATAGAAGCAACATGCAGTATTATAACAGATCAGGATCTGCCTTGCACTATCCCAAATAATAAACTAAAAATATTAGCACAGGCAGAAAAACTTAGAATATATGTGAAAAAATATAAAGGAAAAGCACAAAATAACCAATTTGTTGATGACCAAAAAGTTTTATAGAGAACTGGGAAACAAGTCAAAAGGAATTTAAACACCGCCAAAAAAAAAAAAGAAATAGATACAATATGGAGAAATATCTTTGAAGATCCTGTGGAACATAACAAAGATGCTAAATGAATAGAAGAAGTAAAAGAAAGAATAAGACGTTCAAATGTACAGGATATGAAATGGGATGAAGTAACAGCTGGAGAGATTGAAAGAAAGTTAAGAAAAGCTCTTAAATGGAAAACCTCAGGCCCAGAAGCAGTACCTAACTTCTGGCTAAAAGTATTAACATCTTTACATGAAGATTTAGCCATAAGTAAGAACTATTTATATGTGCACCCTGAACAGACACCAGCCTGGTTAGCAACAGATAAAAACAATGCTTCTACTTAAGAGTGAACCTGCAAGCTGTCCTAAAAAAATATAGACCAATAGCTTGTCTTCAGACAATGTAAAAACTATACACTGGAATTAATGCTGATAGAGTTTATAGTCATTTAAAAGAAAACTCAATCATGGCAATAGAACAAAAGGTCAATAAAAGAAAGTCATATGGAACAAAGGATTATTTGTTGTTAAATAAAGTCATAATGGAGAACTGTAAAAAGGGGAAGAATCTAAGTATGGCATGGATAGACTACAAAAAAGCATCAGACAGTATCCCACACTCATGGATAAAAGAGTGCTTAAAATGTATAAGATAACACCCTACACTGATCGATTACATTACAGCTACCATGAAACAGTGGCAAACCACTTTGCAGTTAAGCCACAATAAAGGACAAATTATTAATCCAGGGATAAAAATTCAAAGAGGGATATTTCAGGGTGACTCTGTCACTGCTGCTCTTTTGTCTTGCCCTTAACCCATTAAGCTGTCTACTTAACATCTTAGGTGATCACTACAAATTTGGTTCCCAGAAAACAAAAAGTGTAAAGACTTCTCATCCTCTTTTTGTATATGATTTAAAACTGTATAGTTCATCAAATGAGGAACTGAAAGCATAAGTGTACATGGTCAAAACTTTTTCGGATGATATAAGAATGTCATTTGGTCTTGTTAAATGTGAAAAAGCAACCTTTAAAGCAGGAAACTTGCAGCACCAAGAAAACATCAGTTTGGGACAGGAATATGATATAAAGGAATTTAAACAAGAGAGAGTGTGTAAATATTTGGGAATCGATAAAGGATCAACAATAAAACATGAACAAATGTGAATAAAACTTAGTGGGGAATATTTTAGATGACAATACTGAAAGCAGAGTTGACATCTAGGAACAAAATTAAGCTATAAACCAATTTGCTCTTCCTGTCCTAATTCACAGTTTTGAGTGATTGACTGGCTCCAAAAGATGTTGGATAGGTTGGACAGGAAATCAAGAAGGATGCTTCATGCTCATCAAATGTTTAAAAAAATTAGTGCATACCAAGATTATATATTCCCCATTCTGAAGAAGGTGTGGGCCTCCTTGAAATTGATTACATGTATAGATCTGAAATCATGGGACTGCATACATATCTGCTGACCTCACAAGATCCAAATGTAGTGAAAGTTTTGAAACATGAGGAGAATAAGTCTAAGATGACTTCCCTGTTTAGCTTAGCAAAAGCATATCAGTGTCAAGCAGGAATGGAAATCAAACCAGAAGTAAATAACACAGTCTAGTATAGAGTGCAAGGGATGTATTTACACCAAGAATCTAGAATCCATGCTCTCTCTCAAGTAACATGGAGAAGGTTGTCAACTCACCCACCACTACATATTCACATAGTACCACTACTCATCCACATACCACTACTCATATACATTGTATGCATCAAACACATAAATCCACATACGTGGAGGTTCTCTCAAAAAAACTTACCAAAATGCCAGAGACCTCCAAAACACAAGTCTGCTACAGCTAACACAGTCTCCACAGCATCCATGACACATAGCAACACTAGTGTCTCACCCACCAAGCCCATAAGGCATAACACTCAAAAAACAAGTTTTCTTGTCATTGGAGACTCAGTAGTGAAACACATGGATGTCCACCTCCCCAAGTTGGACAAGGAGAAAGTCACAATCAGCTGCCTGTCCAGTGCCAGGATTTGCCAAATCACGCATGCCCTCAGGTCTCTCAGCAACAAGTACCGTTATGACTATGTCATAGTTCATGTTGGTGTGAATGACCTGAGACACATCTCAGTGGACTCTACGGAGAGAGACATGGTAGAACTCTCTGAGTATGTGTCCCAAGCAGGTATGTCCCTAGCCTTGAGCAGCATACTACCCACCTAGAATGATGCCACAGTATAAACAAAAATGATTTCAATAATTGGCTTAGTTTTTGGTGTCATTCCAAGGGGATCTAGTTCCAGTCTGCCTGGGAAGCCATGGTCAACGAACCTTGCTGCTTTGCCAGAGATGGTTTGCACCTCACACCCCTAGGCTTTCTGCTGCTGGCAAAGGCTCTTGCCTCTCCCATAGTGCCTTTTTTAAGCAAGCTCTTAAAAACAACATTACTGATGTCAAATTAACCAATCAGAACAAAATAAGGGTCATGCTGCTAAATGCTGGGTTAAACCAAAAAATACACTCCCTGTAAGCACTTCTGTCACTAGAAGATGTGGATGTCTGTGCAGTCACAGAAACCTGGTTTAAGGCCTCAGAGAATACTCTGGCCTTGCAAGGGTACAATGCCTTCCACACCTTTAAACCACAAAAGGAATGTGTGAAAACCAAAGAAGGCTGTGTTTCAGTCTATATTAGGGATACATTCACCTCACATCTAGTTAAACTGGACAACTCCATGGAGTTAATCTAGGTGCAGGTTATGGTGAATAAGACCTCATTCAAATCCTAGCCAGTTGTAGATCCCCCATGTGTCATGACACCCATACAACCTGTTTAACCAAACTGAAGACAATCCAAATTTTACCGAACACACTGGTTATGGGGGATTTCATTTATCCCACTATCAACTGGGAAACCTACTCTAGCCCAAACTTGCTAGCATAAAAGTTCCTTGACTCTGTGAATTCAAATAACCTGGAGCAAATTGTCCATACCCCGACAAGAGGAACAAACATTCTAGATCTGGTCCTCACCAACATGTCAAACAGGTACACTGCTGCACCTGTTGGACCCTCATTAGTTAAAACTGACCACAAATCAGTCACCTTCGAACTGACACTAACACCAGAACGCACAAAATGTGAAATCAGACTAAATAATTTCACCAAGGCAAACTATACCCTTCTAGGTGAAGGTATAAATACATTCCAAGCCCCACCCCAAGCTGAAAGTGGTAACTATGCCGAAGCTTACACTAAAGCCCTGTACAATCACTTGCATAAGTGTATAAACTCAGCTGTATCAGATAGAATCAAAGCCAGAGCCCCAAGTAAAATCAAGCTGCCATAGTGGACGTCCAGGGTAAACAAACTCTACAATAAATGCAAAAAGTTGCTGTCCAAGAAAACAAAGACAAGGACCCAACAATGGAGAAACATCCTCCTTAGCCTTAACAGGCAAATAAGACAACTTGTCAAATCATCCAAGAGCTCCTTTGAGAAAACCTTAGCAAGTATTGTCAAGAATAACCACAAGGCCTCTTACAGCTATGCACATTACCTAAAGGGTAGGACTCAAGCATATGCAGAACTGGTGACCAGTGGTATCACATACACTGACCCCACAAAAATAGTGAACCTGCTAGTGGATAGGGTTGGTGAAAAATCCACTCCCTTATCCCCTCATAACTTACAACAAACCTTCCCCCAAACGGGTCTATATTATATAAGTGAACACACTGAATTGCGAATGCTATATAATCAACCAACAATCCCCGAAAACCCAAAATGTCAAACACACAGATCAGCGATTTTTTTCCCCAGGGAAAAATCGCTGATTCGTAAAAAAAAAAAAAAAAATCAAAACACAAAATAAAGCACGGGGCTTTGCCCCCCACTCCCCCTTACTTAAATATACCAACTCTGAGATTGCGCCACAGTGGAGGAAATGGAAAAGTGCTGAAAATGGCCCAGTGATTTTTTTTTTCCCTAGGAAAAAATCTCTGTTCTGTGCTTTCGGTATTTTGCCATTTCGCGTAATGATGTTTGAATAAACAGTGTTCGCAATTCATTGTGTTCACTAAAATAATAGGGACCCCCCCCAAACTTCCACCATACCTTACATATCTGAAGAGCAGGTCATCAATGCCCTGTCCAAGGCAAAGGACATGGCCTATGTGGGACCAGATGACATCCCAGGCTATCTTCTAAACAGGCTAAAACATGAACTAGCATCACCACTAAGTATTCTTTTCAATCATAGCCTAACCACAGGGTTTGTTCCAGTCAAATGGAGAACAGCTACAGTTATCCCCCTTCACAAAGGTGGCTTAGCAACAGATCCAGGGAATTATAGACCCATAAGCCTGACCAGCCTCATCTGTAAGGCCATGGAACATATCATTATGTACGTCATAAATAAAAACATAGGTGACCACTGACCTCCAAACCCTGGACCCCACCCAATTGGGCTTCATGAAGGGCAGATCCTGCCTGTTAAATCTGGTGGATTTCTTTGAAAGTGTGACCAAGGCCAGTGATGAGAACAAATCTGTGCACACAGTATACTCGACTTGGCAAAGCCTTTCAAAACAATCCTGATGGATTGCCAAATGGCTTACAAATCAGATGCACACTATCAAAGTGGGTGACTCCACATCAACCAGCAGAACTGTTACCAGTGGGGTGCCACAGGGGTCGGTGCTGGACTCCCTACTGTTTGGTATATACTTCTCAGAAGTTCTGGTCAAAACTAAAGGGTTGTGGCTGAACAAGTTTGCAGACAACTGCAAACTAGGTGCAATCATTGAATCCCCAAATGATGTCAGTATACTCCAAGATGGTCTCACACAGACCAGCGACTGGTGTATTAGTCACAGTCTCAAACTGAATGCAAAGAAATACATCATCGTTCCCTTTGGCACAAACAATATCCCTTCATACTGTCAAATCAATAACAATATCCTAAGTACCCATGAAGTGATAAGGGACCTGTGATCACAGGTTGACCGCAACCTGAACTTCAACCACCACATGTCTACCATTGCAAGGAAAACTTTCCACATAGCTCACTTGATTAGTAAAGGCATTGCCTCAAGAGCAAAGAAGTTATAACCCCCAGTCCAGATTACAGCAAGAATTTGTTGTCTGGGTGGATGCTTCGAACCTTGGTGTAGGTGCTGTACTTAGCCAGATTTCTTCAGAGGGGAAAGAGCACCCAGTGGTTTATCTCAGTCATAGGCTCCAACCCAGGGAGGAATGCTATGCAGCTGTAGAAAAGGAATGTCTGGCCATAGTTTGGGCACTGCAGAAACTTCAGCCTTATCTTTATGGAAGAAAATTCACTGTAGTTACAGATCATAATCCCTAACATGGTTACTCCGAGCCAGCCAGCAAATGCCAAGTTGCTAAAATGGAGCTTAGGGTTGCAAGCATATGACAAGTCAGTGCAGCACTGCAGTAGGATTAGCAATGCCAACACAGAGGGCATCTCAAGACAGGGAATGGGGTAAGGTACACCCAGATAGACCTAACCCTCTCAAGCAACATTTCTCAAGGGTCACTTGAAAAACTAGCTTGAGCTCTCCAGTGAGGGAGAATTGAGGGGCATGCACATTGGGGGATAAGTGCACACACAGTAAAGTACAATTTCCCTTAAGAGCACACAGAGATCACTGTCAGTCTGGGGCTAGTTTCTCCCTTTTTCTCCAGATCCCCAATAAGACTCCCCACTAGCACAGCTATAGGATCCAGATCTCAGCCTAGTGGTCAAGCTAAAACCACCAGCACCCTCTCTGTACAACCAATGCTTCATGTCCCTGCCCAAGTTGCTGACACACACCCACTTTAAGACTTGATTTATATACACACAGACACTAGGTTGGCACAGGTTTTCCAACTATGCCGCCTTTCTGCTCAGACTATAAAGCAGTACCAACTGCCAGCAACCACTATTATCAGCTACTATAAGGCCCTTCCCAAAGGGTGACCAGTTTCACAGTGTAATGTTACTGTTATCCAAATAGTAACTGTGCCAAACAGCAAGACTATTGGAGTGGCTTGGACAGCATCAGCAAATACACGCAAGTACTCTAGAGCTTAAATTATCTCTACACAAAACACCCACAGTTGAACGGTTTAAAAATATTTAATAATAAATAATAAAAGCACAAGACAATACTCCTCAATTCAAGACAGTCTAATCAAGAGTTCAGAAATCACAGGAACTTTAAAACAATATTGTATGATATTCTGGCATAAATATAGAAAACAGCTAGACTAATCTGATAAATTCTTATCTAACTCTAAGAGAAACTATGTCCTAAATAACTTTACTTACAAGGCAAAGTACTGGTGAGTTGTTGTCACTTTCAGACAAAATCCAAAATGCTCAATTTTTCTCTCTAAGAAAGTCTTAAATTAATAATACCCAGTATTTCTGACTCGTTTCACATTACATCATTTTTATCATTTCTCCTTTAGCTTCCAGGCTAACGGAAACTCAAAATGTACATTTCTTTGTAAGCTGCACCTGTCCAGGAAGCCACAGCAATAAAAAACACTTTTACATGTAAAATCTAGCAATTATCTCTGTCTTAAAACAATAGAAAGAATTTGCTGGTCCAGACATCCTGTTTCCGACCTTGAGATTAAACACAGTGGTAATTCTTTACTTAACAGCGTTCTTCCAGAAGGGGACACTGTGGTTACATTTTTGAAGCTCAGTACAAAATGTAGTTTAATCATAATATATAGTTCTCTTTGCATTTGTAAAACAAGCCTGTGGATTACATTAATATTTACAATGATATAGAATTATCTACAAAATTCTATCTAGCTAGGCTGACAGCCTTCACACTGTTATTCAGTAGTTTCTAGATTATCATGTATTAATAGCTGGAGACTGGAATTTAGCACTGGATATTTCTCATGATAGAAACAACTAACTTGTATATCCTACACATATAAGACCAGGTATTATTTTTTGTTTCCAATCAGATGTTCTGCGTTGTGCAATTTGTGATATAAGAAGAGATCCCTGATATTTGTCAGATTACTCAGTAGTTATTTGGTAGATGTGTTTAAGTAAATTTAAGTAAGATAAAAAATAGTGTCCCTTTTTAGAGATTAAAGTCTGAACTCTCATTACAGCAATAGGTGTAGCCATGGGGTGCTATTCATGAAAATTGCATACCAAGGAGCAAGGCTGTGTGTAGTAAGTTGTGTAACAAAAACACTGCAATTTATAAAACATTATGCAATGGGGTAAGGCATTGTATACAATCCTACTGTATTCTGTAGACATAATACTGCATGTAAGGAGTACAAATGCAAATGATGTTCTTCATGGTCATGCATGATTCAAGCATACAACACCATTGGTGTGGTACTTGGTCCTTTTGGGAAAACCTATGGGGCTCCAGCTATACACAATCTGATGGGACTCTCTTGTATGGTAGAAAAATCAACCATACTTGTTCTACTCCCACACAATAGCACTGGCAAGCTCTCTTCATGTGGAATTTGCTCAATACCAAGTGTCTTCACTACCATAGTATATCGATGACCCACAAAACCACGCATAATGACTAACTAAATCAGTTTTATGAATCACTTTAAGGCATGACAGTGACCACAACAAAACCAAGAGGAACACCTTAATAAAGTATAACATGCTTTCTTAAGCAGCTTGGCAAAGCTACTTAATAAGGTGTAAGCACACCCGTGCATGCACACCAAGTCATGCAATATGTCTGTGCATCGGAATATGTTCCATGCACATTACAGAGGTGGCCATCAGTGGCCTCCAGTGTTAGTAGCATTTAAATACCAGGCAATGGAGCAGAAAGATACACAGTTCATCAACAAATACACAAAAATGGCAAAAATAGTCAGTGCAAAGTGATATGAAAAGGAATGGCCAGCCAGCTGTTGACATAATTCAGGCAATGATGCACCACTCTATGATTTGCACAAGTGGATTGCTGATGCATTTACCTGAGTCAGATGCTGGTGCATTTACCCGAGTCCAATGTTTAATGGAAGTACATCTTATACTTACAACAGTGCATTGACCATCTGCCTGAGTACAGGTCTATTTAAAGTTCTCCTCAACCACACTGATGGAGAATGCTCAAAGTGGAAATGGGTGTACAGCTTCCCGTACAGCAACCATTTCCTGTGGACTCTGTCCACAAGAAGGAAAGCACTTATTTTATGAGTTGCTGGTACCTGGTCTTCATTCCTTGGTTTCCTCTGCCACTCCAGTGTCACTGATAGTTCTTTAACAAATGATATAGGCATAGAGCAGGATCATATCACTACACATACTGGCAATAAACCTCACTGATTATAACAAATAGATCAATCTAAAATAACAAGTGGCATATTTCTCTGATGAGCAAGATAGTGATAGCACATTCTGTAGAAGACACAATGTACAATTCTTTCTTCTCTGCTTGCAACAAAATGAATATGTATAGCAGTGAATTATCACAGGTAGACAATGCTGTATAAATGTAAATTTTACATACAAAAATTAAACAAGACTGCAGCATATTATACTCCAATCCAGCACATAACTCCCTACATGAGATAAGAAATGACTGGCGTGAAACACTTTTTTTCCTTGGTCCAATAAAAAATAATGAAGAAAAGTCATACTGGGAGCATTCACTACAGACCAGTGTCACTGACACCCACACACTAGGAGCATTCACTACAGACCAGTGTCACTGACACCCACACACTGGGAGCATTCACTACAGACCAGTGTCACTGACACCCACACACTAGGAGCATTCACTACAGACCAGTGTCACTGACACCCACACACTGGGAGCATTCACTACAGACCAATGTCACTGACACCCACACACTAGGAGCATTCACTACAGACCAGTGTCACTGACACCCACACACTGGGAGTATTCACTACAGACCAGTGCCACTGACACCCACACACTGGGAGCATTCACTACAGACCAGTGTCACTGACATCCACACACTGAGATTATTCACTACAGACCAGTATTGCTGACACCCACACACTGGGAGCATTCACTACAGACCACCACCACTGACATCCACACACTGAGAACATTCACTACAGACCAGTGTCACTGACATCCACACACTGGGAACATTCACTACAGACCAGTGTCACTGACATCCACACACTGGGAACATTCACTACAGACCAGTGTCACTGACATCCACACACACTGGGAGCATTCACTACAGACCAATGTCACTGACATCCACACACTGAGATTATTCACTGCAGACCAGTATTGCTGACACCCACACACTGTGAGCATTCACTACAGACCACCATCACTGACATCCACACACTGAGAACATTCATTACAAATGAGTGTCACTAACGTCCACACACTGGGATTATTCACTACGGACCACTGACATATACACACTGGGATTATTCACTACAGACCAGTTTCGCTGACACCCACACACTGGGAGCATTCACTACAGACCACCATCACTGACATTCACACACTGAGAAATTCACTACAGACCTGTGTCACTGATGTCCACACACTGGTATTACTCACTACAGACCTGACACCAACACACTGGGAACACTCACTACAGACCAGTGTCACTGGCATCCACACACTGAGATTATTCACTACAGACCAGTATCACTGACATCCACACACTGGGATTATTCACTACAGACCAGTATCGCTGACACCCACACACTGGGAGGATTCACTACAGACCACCATCACTGACATCCACACACTGAGAACATTCACTAGAGACCACTGTCACTATCGTCCACACACTGGGATTATTCACTACAGACCAGTATCACTGACACCCACACACTGGGAACATTCACTACAGACCAGTGTCACTGACATCCACACACTGGGATTATTCACTACAGACCAGTGTCACTGACATCCACACACACTGGGATTATTCACTACAGATGAGTGTCACTGACACCCACACACTGGGAGAATTTACTACAGAGCAGTATCACTGACATCCACATACTGGGAACATTCACTACAGACCAGTATTACTGACACCCACACACTGGGAGAATTGACTACAGACCAGTATCCCTGACACCCACACACTGGGAGCATTCACTACAGACCAGTGTCACTGACACCCACACATTGGGAGAATTTACTACAGACCAGTATCTTTGACACCCACAAACTGGAAGCATTCACTACAGACTAGTGTCACTGACACCCACACACTGGGAAAATGTACTACAGACCAGTGTCACTGACACCCACACACTGGAAGCATTCACTACAGACTAGTGTCACTGACATCCACACACTGGGAGCATTCACTACAGACCAGTATCACTGACAACCACACACTGGGAGCATTCACTGCAGACCAGTGTCACTGACACCCACACACTGGGAGAATTTACTGCAGACCAGTATCACTGACAGCAATACACTGGGAGCATTTATGACAGACTTGGATCACTGACAGCCACACACTGGGAGCGTTCACTACAAACCAGTATCACTGACACCCACACACTGGGAGCATTCACTGCAGACCAGTGTCATTGATATCCATACACCAGGACCATTCACTACAAACCAGTATCACTGACACCCACACACTGGTACCATTCACTACAGACCAGTGTCATTGACATCCACACACCTGGACCATTCACTACAGACCAGTGTCACTGATGCCCACACACTGGGAACACTCACTACAGACCAGTATCACTGACACACATGCACTGGGAACACTCACTACAGACCAGTATCACTGACACCCATGCACTGGGAACACTCACTACAGACCAGTGTCATTGACATCCACACACTGGGATTATTCACTATAGACCAGTATCACTGACACCCATGCACTGGGAACATTCACTACAGACCCAGTATTGCTAACATCCACACAATGGGAGCATTCATGACAGACCAGTGTCACTGATGTCCACACACTGAGAACACTCACCACAGACCAGTGTCATTGACATCCACACACCGGGACCATTCACTACAGACCAGTATTACTGACACCCACACACCGGAACCATTCACTACAGACCAGTATCACTGACACCCACACACTGGGACCATTCACTACAGACCAGTATCACTGACACCCACACTTGTATAGAGTGTGATGTATGTCACAGGCTGGTATGCAGCTGTATTTACATGCCACCACAATATCACAACAGAAATGCAGACTCACAATCCAGCAAAGATGATATGTGAAATAACAGGGTTCACTGCCCATGATGTGTAGGCACAAACAGAATAGCAGTGTGTGTGTGTGTGTGTGTGTGTGTGTGTGTGTGTGTGTGTGTGTGTGTGTGTGTGTGTGTGTTTGTGTGTGTGCACACATATGTGTGTGTGTGTATTTGTGATTATGTGTGAATATGTCTATGTGTGCATAAATGTAAACCAAAGTCTGTCCTTTTGACCACTCAGTGGCATGGGGTGTACTTCAAGCACATGGAAGTAATGTGGTACAAATCTGGAAGTGTCATCATAAGCTACCTAGGTAACAGCTACACTAAGCCATGCTGCTGGTGCAATGGGATATATCTCTGGCAGTGAACCAGGTGTCACATCAGACAGTAAATGACATGGCAGGGAAATGGCCATGCTCATCCTGGGTGGAAGGAGTAGGTTCTTGCTAGTTCATTTGGCTGTTTATTGATGTGGCCACTGCTAAAGAGAAAGGTATGGTTTTGCATGGGTGAGGGTTGGTGCAAGAGGGATTCAGACATGGCCACCCAAGCTAGTGATGATAGCCAGCACTGGCCACAAGAAGCTTTGCAGTATGCTGACAAAGGAGCATAGTTGCCCCATGCAGTGATGTAGGTGAAAAGGTCACCACCAAAGGAAAGATTATGGCATTCATATAAAGAATGTCTCTCCTTGCTGGAATGCTGGCAAGACCATCAGTTTCCTGGATGTTTGCCTAAATAATAGTCCATTAAGATGCCATCCCCTTTGAGGATCTGAAGAAAGTCCCTCACCCCTGGGAGATTAATGGGCTTTTGTCCAACAGGAGGTGGGTCAATTGTTGGCAGACAAAAAAGAAAGGACTTAGAAAAAAATGCTATGTAACAGCTACATTCTACTTCCTGTACACCTACATTAATGTGATGGCATACTTATACACACTAAGGACCAGGGTAGGAAAACCACTTCACAAAGAACTGTATCTATTATATAATCCAACTCTAAGCCAAAAGGGGTTCCCAGTATGAATAATGTACCCTAAATACAGAAATAAAAATGTTTAGTCTGTTAGATCATCAGTGGAAGTCCACAGCTAGATGCTCTCATGCATCTCATTAATGAAACTGCCCTGTCAGTGGTCCAAACACATCATTCGCATAGTTCTGCTGAAGGGAGACCATTATCAACACCTCCTGCTAATCCTACAGTGATGCTTGTCAGTCACCCTTTCATCAGAATGCACTCACCACTGCAAATGTTGCTCAATACATCACAATGGACTATCAATGAAGACAAATCCTTGGTTTAATAGACGACCAAGGCAGAATACAATGGTGGACCTCTGATATCAGCTATAAATAAATGTACCACCAAGCGTAAGAGGTGCAGGTCACATGATTACACATGATTTTACATCACATAGCCACTTCCCATATCACTCTTTTCCCCACTATGAATCTCTGTGGAGGGATGTGAACAGTGCACATGAGATGCCTGGAGCTCTAGATACCTCCGTCTGGCTATCCAAAACCTGAACAGTGCAATTCCTTATCATTCATTGTAAAAGAGGATCATTGATAATATAGAACTGAGGTTGTGCTCAAACCAGAAACACACTTGGTAATATAGACTGAGGTTGTGCTCAAACTAGAAATACACTTGCTAATAAAGACTGAGGCTGTGTTCAAGCCAGAAACACACTTGGTAATATAGACTGAGGTTGTGCCCAAACCAGAAACACACTTGGTAATATAGACTGAAGTTGTGCTCAAGCCTGAAACATACTTGGTAATATAGACTGAGGCTGTGCTCAAGCCAGAAACACACTTGGTAATATAGACTGAGGGTAATATAGACTGAGGCTGTGCTCAAGCCTGAAGCACATTGCAAACTTTGCTAGTAAGTGACTTTACTATATTATACTGGAACCATGGAATATATATATATATATATATATATATATGTGTGTGTGTGTGTGTGTGTGTGTGTGTGTGTGTGTGTGTGTGTGTGTGTGTGTGTGTGTGTGTGCTTAAGATATATGAATATTTATTTTATTTTTTTGTTAACTGGGTTACTCCACTGGGCTTGTGGCCCATTTTCAGTGGGAGACCCAAAGAGAAAAGCTACAACACTGAGAACATATAACAGAATTTACATAGCAGTAATGGGATCATAACTATATACATTCATGTAATATAAGAACTATTATTACAAAGCCACAAAATATTCAAGCAACAACAAAAAATTAACAGTTCATAAATTCAGCATAGGCAATAGCTAAAAATTATAAAAGGTAGAAAGCTGTGGTAAAAAAAATGTAGATATAAAGAAGGTCCCCTGAAAAAAACCCTTAAAAGTATTTTACTGATTAAACCAGGTTGGTGGAGAGGAAGGGGAGGGAAGTGGAGTTTAGGAGAATCAAGAGAGTAAAGAGAGAAAGTCAAAGTAGTTTTGGGAAGGGGGGGGGGTCGGAAGTATAGCAGTAAAGGAAGAGAAGAGAAGATTTGGGTAGAGCATTGTTCAGCAACACAGCTGAAGAACCACAGTGCTAGTATTTATAAAAGCTATATTAGAGTCAGGAGAGGAGAACTGTTACACTGTAACAATTGGGTGAGTAGAAGTTAGGTAGGGTGGTGACAGGTGCAGGAGGGAGAGCTAGCAAGGAAGCTCTTCAATTCTCTTTTGAAAAGAAAGGAAGATTGGATAGAACCATATATAAGATATGATACTGAATAAAATATGATATTAAATAAGACGTGCAATGTGCAGCAATCTATTTGTGTAAGCTTGCCTCTAATGACATGCTTTTTTAAAGTATGTAACAAAGCAGGTATATTTGAATTTGCCCTCTGCATTATCACTTGGCCTATATATCTTTGTTGACCCACAGGTTGGATAGTATTATATAGCCTCTTTATACTGTATAAATGTTGCTAGAATTAAAAAAATGTAGAGTTTATCACGTTTGTAATAGCATAAAGTAAACAAGGCTATAGTTTGTATATGCACTGCCAACCATTACCATTGTTTATGAATATCAAAATTTTATGATTGCATATATCACTACATGCCTTTTCTCTGACATGACTTTTGCTGACTACATTTAGTATCTGTATTCCAGTGATAAAGCCATGTATTACCATTGGTCCTATAACATATGCAACTACGAAATGCTCCCATAATGGTTTTTACGTTATGGCAGCTGACAGACTTCAGTACGATGATTTTACAACAATGAGGTATGACGGTCTCAGTGAAGTGCTTTGGCAGCATAGAATGGCTTTATTGGGATTTGGATATGCCCACAGAGACCATTTGTGGGAAGACATTTTCACTGGCTCAACATGGTGGCCAAGACTGAACAGCTATGGCCCATCATTGCGCTGTCATACCCATGCATGATTAAGCTCAGAGTTAGACCATAAATGCTGAAACTGTATGGCATGCAGTGGATGATGGACAACCATTAAGAAGCACAAAACAATTTGGGTTTGATTCCCATAGCCTCAATCTTCCTCCTCTCTGAGTGTGAGCAAGTCAGTTAAGCAGACAGTGGGCATAGCTGAGACCGAAACAGGTTCAAGTGGATTAGTGTTCTACCCCAATTAACACTAACTAACTAACTAACTAACTAACTAACTAACTAACTAACTAACTAACTAAATATTTCATTGAGTCGCCATTGCTTCACCCCCCCCCCAGATTCCTGTTGGAGGTATTGATATCAGTACCCCACCATGTTCACACAGCTGTTCATCACATACACCATGTTGTTCATATGCTGCCCCAGACATGTGACATGTACAGAATGCTCACCATGATGTGATGCTTTAACATGACCATCCAATGGTGCCAAGCCAGGTATGCTGCAAGTGTACATATGACATCTAACAATGAGTGCTGCATCTCTGGATGAGGTATGCATCAGTATACACCATAAACATCAGAGTTATGTATGTTTTCATGGCTGTTTATGGCTGCACAATAGACATGCAATTCTGTAGGTGGAGTTTACTGCAAAATATAGTGTTCCTATTTGTGTGTCGCTGATGATTCACATACTTACAAACAGGGGTGTAGCCAGAAATTTACATTATATACTCAAACCTAATGTCATTGCCTCAACCACCTATCAATTTTAAAAATATAGTCAATCCTGAAAATAGTACACCCAGACACATGGAGAGGGCATACGTTATTTTCAATTATTATCTGTACCCATAAAAACTATTTTTAGAGGTACATTCCTTTAAAACAAGAATTTTTTGTATACCTCTATCCTATAAATATTTGATTGCACAGTTTTAAGCATTTTGTGCTTTTTGAGTGTTGAAGTTTCCAAGAGATGCTCAGAAAAAAATGTACTCATTTGAGTACGCTGAGTATGCCTAGCTACACCCTTGCTTACAAACATGTTATATTTCCCCAGTAGTGACCATATCAGGGGCACAAATACCATCCATGCCATCAACTAGTACTAGTCATAGGTATGTGTAGATGCACAGATGCACAAGTTGATACACATGTGCTGCCATCAGGGGGCATATTTTTATGATACAGCCAATTCCCAGGACACAGCACTGGACACACAAGACATTCTCATTCTAGACCCTCCCATGCCCTTCACTGATGACCATATGA
The DNA here is from genome assembly GCF_019279795.1 of Protopterus annectens. Lineage (NCBI taxonomy): Eukaryota > Metazoa > Chordata > Ceratodontiformes > Protopteridae > Protopterus > Protopterus annectens. Next base: position 1,690,629,632 of record NC_056732.1, on the reverse strand, counting down.
CACCCAGGCTTTCTAGCCTATGTTGATAGGAGGACATAGGACCACCCTCCTCACATTCCATCCATGGCATCCCTATTCAAACCATCACCTGAGTAGGTGACAATAGCAGCTGGGGAGGCGGCAGATATGAGTGATGAATACACAGGGACCAGGGCATGTATAGAATGGGATGGATGGTCAGGCCCTACCTGTATGTATGCCGATGAAATCCATTGGAGCACCTACAGATGTGGATCATGGAATATTACATTGAAGTTGCTGGGTCCCTTCTTAGTGTGTCACACATCCGGGTTATGTACAATGGTGTCAAAAATCTCAAGTCAGAATATGTGGAGGTTATAGGCAGAAGGATATCTGACTGCATATATGTCATCACAGACAGTACATAAACTATTACTTCACAACAATGCTATCTTACCACACTGGTATCATAGCATGTGTGGTTCATGTTGACAGCATAACATGGGAGATCTGTATAATATGAATACAATATTAAAATAAATTCATTATTAGTGTTATTATTATTATTTGTAATACTTTCATAATGTTTGTAATACTGAAAAATGAATATTATCACTGTGGTATTTGAAGATAGTTGGAAGGATTGGTAATCTGTCTCCCTTTCATTTTCATCAATATGAATTAGTTTGCTTAGAGTCTGATTCACTTATTTTTTTGAAAGTATTATGGTTATAAGATTTGTAATAGAGCTGGTAGTTTTATTATATTTGAAGGTTGAAGAAATGCAATTGACTCAGACTATGGAGTTTAAATGAATATATCAGTAGCAGACATTGTAGTTCTTTTTTGAAGTGCATAGAGAGATAGTTATATGAGACTTTATGTGTAATAGATGGTTATATGAAACTTTATGTATACAATGGGCAGTAACTGTTTCTGACATTATATAAAAGAATACAATATGTGTAATATTTCAGACAGCACAGTGGAGCTGTGGTTAACGTTGTTACCTCACAGCACAAGGCTCTGTGGTTCGATTCTCAGCTGGAGTGTCTTCTGTGCGGAGTCTGCATGTCCTCCCTGCATTTGCGTGGATTTCTTCTGGGTACATTGTACTCCATGAACAGAATACATATTCAAATGACTTGCTCTTCCTGAATGCATGACTTTCATAAAAGGAATGGCCACAGAGTACTGCCTGATTCAAATAGGGAAAAATACAGGAAACCAGTCACATAGTATAACTGCTTGATACAGATAGGGTAACCAACAGGAAATCAGCCACATAGTGCAACTGACTTATCCAGTTAGGGTAACCTACAGGAAACCAGCCATATAGTGCAACTGGCTTATCCAGTTAGGGTAACCTACAGGAAAACAGACACATAGTGCAACTGTCTACTCCAGTTAAGGTAACCTACAGGAAACTAGCCACATGGTGCAACTGATTGATTCAATTGGGCTAACTTACAGGAAACCAGCAAAATAGACATACAGATAGGGTAACCTACAGGAAACCAGCCACATAGTGCAACTTGCTTATCCAGTTAGGGTAACCTACAGGAAACCAGCCACATAGTACAATCGGCTTATCCATTTAGGGTAACCTATAGGAAACCAGTCACATAATGCAACTGTGTAATCCAGATAGGGTAATCTACAGGAAACTAGCCACTAACTGATACTGCCTGATTAACCCACATGAAATGAGTAACATATTGCTATTAGCACTGCAGCTGGCAGTGCAGTCATTCCCTTTTATTGCTACAATGTTGCTCATCAGACACAGGTGAACAATATTGCAGCACAGTTTAAAAAAAATAGAAAACTTCTCCATTGCAAGATAGGAAAAAATGTGCCAGCAACATGCCCAATGACAGGAAGTTCAATTCTGCTAGTATCAAAACCGAAAGAAAGTAGCGACATTAAAAGTCTACAAAAGTGAACTCCTGAACTGTATAGTGTACCTTCCCAAGGGGCTGGGCATAGCTAGTAGGTAAACAAAGTTGATTTACATTGGTGTGCTATATAGCATTCTCAGGATGTACAGTGCTGTTTACCATCCAAAAACACAGGAGTGCAACTTTAAATAAAATGCAATTGGGAGGGTGAGGACTCCGGAACTGCAGTGATACCTGTATGAATCATAGTAAACACTGCTGGTGTACTAAACATGGGGGTATAAGATGGACATGTGAACTGGCATCCTATGTTGCAGAATACCAAGGCCCATGTTTACAACAGGATGGTAAGACATTAAAAATTTATAAGGAAATAGGGTTTGCAATAAGCAGAATAGTTATTTATTTAAAACTAAAAATGAGAGTTTTCATTTTTGTTGTTTTCGATCATTTCAGGTTCGATCTAAACTGATTGCTCTTTTGTTGTTCACTATTTGATGACACACCCGTATATTTACGCAGTGTTAACAGCAGCAGCAAAATAGATACCAGTGTCATGACTGCGCTGGTATACTGTACTGTGCTTCTATCATGCCATTAGTCTTTGTAATTTGTACTTTGCTGTTTCAATGTTCCAGGAGCATTGTTTCTTTTCAAAGTTGTTTACCTTTGAAATTTCTCATTTATCAGTTTAGTTTTATGTTAGCTAGTAAATGTCAGGGGCATTTAAAAAACATAATGGCAAGCATTACAACATGAGGGATTAATTTCAAAAGTGTGCTTTTAATGGCCTTTTAAAAACACATTTCATTTGACTATGTTACAATATATGTTTTGCATTAATCAAAAATAATCTTGGGCAATGTGTTTTCTGATTTTATTTAATAACAAATAGCAATACCTTTTTAACATTTTGTCTGTTTTAATTATTTTTTTAGATTGTGGTTGCAGTATCTATCAATTTCTCCTTGCCCTGAAATCCAGTCACCTAAGAGTTGGTTGTCATATAAATAAAAGCAGTGTGAGGCTACTGACTCCCCATCCCCATGACATGCCATGTCAGAGTGTGAGGCTACAGACTCCCCATCCCCATGACACGCCATGTCAGAGTGTGAGGATAAAGACTCCCCATCCTCGTAACATGTCATGTCAGAGTATAAGGCTACAGATTCCCCATCCCCATGACATGTCATGTCATAGTGTAAGGCTACAGACTCTCCATCCTCATAACATGTCATGTCATAGTGTGAGGCTACAAACTCTCCATCCCATGACATACCATGTCAGAGTGTTAGGCTACAGACTCCCCATCTCCATGACATGCTGTGTCAGAGTGTGAGGCTAAAGACTCCCTATTCCCATGACATGCCATGTCGGAGTGTGAGGCTACAGACTCCCCATCCCCATGACATACCATGACAGAGTGTAAGGCTACAGACTCCCCATCCCCGTGACATGCCATGTCATAGTGTGAGGCTACATATTCCCCATCCCCATGACATGTCATGTCATAGTGTGAGGCTACAAACACCCCATCCTCATTACGTGTCATGTCATAGTGTGAGGCTACAAACTCCCCATCCCATGACATACCATGAGAGTGTTAGGCTACAGACTCCCCATCTCCATGACATGCCATGTCAGAGTGTGAGGCTACAGACTCCCCATCCTCATGACATACCATGTCAGAGTGTGAGGCTACAGGCTCCCCATCCCCATGACATGCAATGTCAGAGTGTGAGGCTACAGACTTCCCACCCCCATAAAATGCCAGATCAGAATATGAGGCTACACACTCCACATCCACATAACATGTCATGTCAGAATGTGAGGCTAGACTCCCCATCCCTGTGACATTCAGTGTCAGAGTGTTAGGCTACAGACTCCCCATCCCCGTGACATGCCATGTCAGAGTGTGAGGCTACAGACTCCCCATCTCCATGACATGACATGTCAGAGTGTGTGGCTAAAGACTCCCCATCCCCATGACATGCCGTGTCAGAGTGTGAGAATACAGACTTCCCATCCCCATGACATGCCATGTCAGAGTGTGAGGATACAGACGCCCCATCCCCATAACATGTCATGTCAGAGTGTGATGCAACAGACTCTCCATTTCCATGACATGTCATGTCAGAGTGTGATGCAACAGACTCTCCATTTCCATGACATGTCATGTCAGACTGTGAGGCTACAGACTCCCCATCCCCATGACATGCCATGTCAGAGTGTGGGGCTACAGACTCCCTATCCCCATGACATATCATGACAGAGTGTAAGGCTACAGACTCCCCATCCCCGTGACATGCCATGTCATAGTGTGAGGCTACAGACTCCCCATCCTCATAACATGTCATGTCATAGTGTGAGGCTACAGAATCCCCATCCCATGACATACCATGTCAAAGTGTTAGGCTACAGACTCCCCATCCCCATGACATGCTGTGTCAGAGTGTGAGGCTACAGACTCCCTATTCCCATGACATGCCATGTCAGAGTGTGAGGCTACAGACTCCCCATCCCCATGACATGCCATGTAAGAGTGTGAGGCTACAGGCTCCCCATCCCCATGACATGCAATGTCAGAGTGTGAGGCTACAGACTTCCCACCCCCATGAAATGCCAGATCAGAGTATGAGGATACACACTCCACATCAACATAACATGTCATGTCAGAATGTGAGGCTACAGACTCCCCATCCCTGTGACATGCAGTGTCATAGTGTTAGGCTACAGACTCCCCATCTCCATGACATGCCATGTCAGAGTGTGTGGCTAAAGACTCCCCATCCCCATGACATGCCGTGTCAGAGTGTGAGACTACAGACTCCCCATCCCCATGACACGCCATGTTAGAGTGTGAGGATACAGACTCCCCATCCCCATAACATGTCATGTCAGAGTGTGACGCTACAGACTCTCCAATCCCATGACATGTCATGTCAGACTGTGAGGCTACTGACTCCCCATCCCCATGACATGCCATGTCAGAGTGTGAGACTACAGACTCCTCATCCCCATGGCATGCCATGTCAAAGTGTGAGGCTACACACTCCCCATCCCCATGACATGTCATGTCAGACTGTGAGGCTACAGACTCCCCATCCCCATGACATGCCATGTCAGAGTGTGAGGCTACAGATTCCCCATCCGCATAACCTGTCATGTCAGAATGTGAGGCTGCAAACTCCCCATTCCCGTGAGATGCAGTGTCAGAGTGTGAGGCTACAGACTCCCCATCTTCATGACATGCCATGTCAGAGTGTGAGGCAACAGGCTCCTATCCCCGTGACATGCCGTGCCAGAGTGTGAGGCTACAGAATTCCCATCCCCATGACATGCAATGACAAAGTGTAAGGCTACAGACTCCCTATTCCCATGACATGCCATGTCAAAGTGTGAGGCTAAAGACTCCCCATCCCCATGACATGTCATGTCATAACGTGAAGTTACAGACTCCCCAGCCTCTTAATATGTCTTGTCGTAGTGTGAGGCTACAGACTCCCCATCCCATGACATACCATGTCAGAGTGTTAGGCTACAGACCCCCATCTCCATGACATGCTGTGTCAGAGTGTGAGGCTAAAGACTCCCTATTCCCATGACATGCCATGTCAGAGTGTGAGGCTACAGCTTCCCTATCCCCATGACATACCATGACAGAGTGTAAGGCTACAGACTCCCCATCCCCGTGACATGCCATGTCATAGTGTGAGGCTACAGATTCCCCATCCCCATGACATGTCATGTCATAGTGTGAGGCTACAAACACCCCATCCTCATTACATGTCATGTCATAGTGTGAGGCTACAGACTCCCCATCCCATGACATACCATGTCAGAGTGTTAGGCTACAGACTCCCCATCTCCATGACATGCCATGTCAGAGTGTGAGGCTACAGACTCCCCATCCTCATGACATACCATGTCAGAGTGTGAGGCTACAGGCTCCCCATCCCCAAGACATGCAATTTCAGAGTGTGAGGCTACAGACTTCCCACCCCCATAAAATATCAGATCAGAGTATGAGGCTACACACTCCACATCCACATAACATGTCATGTCAGAATGTGAAGCTAGACTCCCCATCCCTGTGACATTCAGTGTCAGAGTGTTAGGCTACAGACTCCCCATCCCCGTGACATGCCATGTCAGAGTGTGAGGCTACAGACTCCCCATCTCCATGACATGACATGTCAGAGTGTGTGGCTAAAGACTCCCCATCCCCATGACATGCCGTGTCAGAGTGTGAGAATACAGACTTCCTATCCCCATGACATGCCATGTCAGAGTGTGAGGATACAGACTCCCCATCCCCATAACATGTCATGTCAGAGTGTGATGCAACAGGCTCTCCACTTCCATGACATGTCATGTCAGAGTGTGATGCAACAGACTCTCCATTTCCATGACATGTCATGTCAGACTGTTAGGCTACAGACTCCCCATCCCCATGACATGCCATGTCAGAGTGTGGGGCTACAGACTCCCCATCCCCATGACATACCATGACAGAGTGTAAGGCTACAGACTCCCCATCCTCATAACATATCATGTCATACTGTGAGGCTACAGACTCCCCATCCCATGACATACCATGTCAAAGTGTTAGGCTACAGACTCCCCATCTCCATGACATGCTGTGTCAGAGTGTGAGGCACCAGACTCCCCAACCCCATGACATGCCATGACAGAGTGTAAGGCTAGAGACTCCCCATCCCTGTGACATGCCATGTCATAGTGTGAGGCTACAGACTCCCCATCCCCATGACATGTCATGTCATAGTGTAAGGCTACAGACTCCCCATCCTCATAACATGTCATGTCATAGTGTGAGGCTACAGACTCCCCATCCCATGACATACCATGTCAGAGTGTTAGGCTACAGACTCCCCATCTCCATGACATGCTGTGTCAGAGTGTGAGGCTACAGACTCCCTATTCCCATGACATGCCATGTCAGAGTGTGAGGCTACAGACTCCCCATCCCCATGACATGCCATATCAGAGTGTGAGGCTACAGACTCCCCATCTCCATGACATGCTATGTCAGAGTGTGAGGCTACAGACTCCCCATCCTCATGACATACCATGTAAGAGTGTGAGGCTACAGGCTCCCCATCCCCATGACATGCAATGTCAGAGTGTGAGGCTACAGACTTCCCGCCCCCATGAAATGCCAGATCAGAGTATGAGGATACACACTCCACATCCACATAACATGTCATGTCAGAATGTGAGGCTACAGACTCCCCATCCCTGTGACATGCAGTGTCATGGTGTTAGGCTACAGACTCCCCATCCTCATGACATGCCATGTCAGAGTGTGAGGCTACAGACTCCCCATCTCCATGACATGCCATGTCAGAGTGTGTGGCTAATGACTCCCCATCCCCATGACATGCCATGTCAGAGTCTGAGAATACAGACTCCCCATCCCCATGACACGCCATGTCAGAGTGTGAGGATACAGACTCCCCATAACATGTCATGTCAGAGTATGATGCTACAGACTCTCCATTCCCATGACATGTCATGTCAGACTGTGAGGCTACTGACTCCCCATCCCCATGACATGCCATGTCAAAGTGTGAGGCTACAGACTCCCCATCCCCATGGCATGCCATGTCAAAGTGTGAGGCTACACACTCCCCATCCCCATGACATGTCATGTCAGAGTATGATGCTACAGACTCTCCATTCCCATGACATGTCATGTCAGACTGTGAGGCTACTGACTCCCCATCCCCATGACATGCCATGTCAAAGTGTGAGGCTACAGACTCCCCATTCCCATGGCATGCCATGTCAAAGTGTGAGGCTACACACTCCCCATCCCCATGACATGTCATGTCAGACTGTGAGGCTACTGACTCCCCATCCCCATGACATGCCATGTCAGAGTGTGAGGCTACAGACTTCCCATCCGCATAACATGTCATGTCAGAATGTGGGGCTGCAAACTCCCCATCCCCGTGAGATGCAGTGTCAGAGTGTGAGGCTACAGACTCCCCATCTTCATGACATGCCATGTCAGAGTGTGAGGCTACAGGCTCCTATCCCCATGACATGCCGTGTCAGAGTGTGAGGCTACAGAATTCCCATCCCCATGACATGCAATGACAAAGTGTAAGGCTACAGACTCCCTATTCCCATGACATGCCATGTCAGCGTGTGAGGCTACAGACTCCGCATCCCCATGACATGTCATGTCATAATGTGAAGTTACAGACTCCCTAGCCACTTAATATGTCTTGTCATAGTGTGAGGCTACAGACTCCCCATCCCATGACATACCATGTCAGAGTGTTAGGCTACAGACTCCCCATCCTCATGACATGCCATGTCAGAGTGAGAGGCTACAGACTCCCATCCACATGACATGCTGTGTCAGAATGTGAGGCTACAGACTCCCCAGCTTCATGACATGCCATGTCAGAATGTGAGGCTACAGACTCCGCATCCCCATGACATACCATGTCAGAGTGTGCGGCTACAGACTCCCATCCCCGTGACATGCCGTGTCAGAGTGTGAGGCTACAGACTCCCAATCCCCATGGCATGCCATGTCAGAGAGTCAGGCTACAGACTCCCCATTCCCATGACATGTCACGTCAGGAGTGTAGGGAGCTTGCCACCTGTACAGTTCCATTTTTAAAAGATTTTTTGATATCATACACTATATGTATTTGAGTGATAACTCTCTTCTGTAATAACAGTTATACATGCTCCAATCAGTCCCTCAATTTCAGTTTATGTTTTTTAATGGGCAGTATTGGAAGTCATTTAAGCAATTGACCTTGCTACAGTTATGGGAGCAACCAACCTAACTATAGTTCTGTATAAGATCCTTGCGAATGGATAGAGGAATATAATTTTCCTAGTGCAGATATGACATTATGGCTTAATATCACACTGATAATAGCAGAGCTTTGGAAAGCATGACATTTAATGACTACACTAATATTTGATGATACTCATTTGCTCAATATGCATTAACAGTAACAGTAGTTTTTGCAATACACAGGTTTGCACAGTAAAAGTTAATGTAGACTAGTTAGAGAAAAACTTCTCTAAGTGTAGGTCTGACAATGTGCTTTAGTATTAAAATTACAAATGTACTGCTTTGTGCAACATGTTTTGTAATAAACATACTGTTTTTTCAGGATACCAGTTTGCTCAATAGACCCCATCAATAATGCTGCTTTGTGCAATATGCATTGGAGAACTCTGCGTTTAAATGACACTCTCCAGGATTTAATAAAATCTGTGTAGGCTCTGTGTAGAGCTTACACAGAATGTACACATGTGCATGGCCACAGTTCCTCCTCAGCAGTACGCCATGCATATAAATCATGGCATGCTGCCGTGGGAGAGCATAGTAACACGGATATTGAATCCATGTAGATAGAAGTGTAGAGGCTATCCATGGTTGTGGATGCCTAGTCAGCTGTTATGTACAGGGTGAGGCTCCCTGTAATGTTTCCTGTTACTGTTGACATGTGCTGTGAATTAATAGTTTGTGTTTTAAATGTCTATTTTTTTTTAATTTAATGTCCGTTTGCGCAGTGTGGCATGGAGCACAGCAATGCCAAGCTGCTCTTACACATAGACACCTGACACCTGCCAGACATCTAAAAATAGAAACTGGATGCAATTAATTATTTATTTCTCCTTAGGTTTAAGCCTGTTTACGCTCATTTGGATGGTGCAGCACTGTAGCTTAGTAGTATATGTGAAGTTATACTAGTGTATATACTATCCAAGTAGCTAAATGGGTAGTGTGATGGCCCAAAGCTTTGTAGGTCCTGGGTTCAAGTCTCTAGCAAACATACCGTTTGTTTAATATAATGTAAATTTTTGTTTATTAAAAACATAACTTTTACATTTGGAAGAGCTGCTCAGTGTGATTAATGGCTACTAATGTTTGTGAATTGCTAAACTTCACTTAAACCATGGTTATGTCAGTTTTTGCAATGCTCAGCTCTGCTTAACTGGTTTGCACAATGCTAAGCAACACAACCCTTTTTTGAATGTTGCCGAATGATGTGTAAGGGCGGGAAAACAGCCTATATTAAGGTCAATAGGCAAGAATTCTGCAGCAGTTGTTGGAGTCTTTTTAACTGTTAGTATGCTAGGCAGTGTTGGTGAGGGTGCATGCTTTCAGACACAGAGTGCAGGAGTCCAGGGTTTTTGTTGGGCTCCTGATATGCAATTATGAGCCTAGGCTGCTACAGGGTGATTACCAGGGCTCAGAATGTAAGGCTGAGGCCTGGGATCAGTTGGCCAGGGAACTTACCAATGCTACTGATATCCTTCACTCTGGTGAGTAGTATGGTCACCACTATGACAACCTGAAGCATAGAAAGAGGGAATGTTGGACACCTAGGTCCAAGAGGCCAGGGCTGGGCATACTCCAGACATATGTAAGTATTTCTTCTACTATTTTACTAAAATGCAAGCTGAATCTGTGCAAAACTGGTATGCATAATGGTGTGCTTCTCTCCCAACAGCTGCAGCTGAGAGGGCTCGTAACATGCAGTCCCATGCTGGGTGCCTGACCAGGTTGCACATTAAGTGTGGTAGGTACAGATATATAGGTTCATAGGTTCATAGGTAAGTACTAGGCTATCTTCCCATGGGCATTTATAAGCCTAGCCCCAGAGTGATGGCTTTCACCTCCCCATTAGATTAGTAACCTGCGCCTCTGTCAACAGGGCTCCTGAAGTGATCCCAGGGCAGAACTTACGATTACCCATCCACTCATCAAGATTTCTCTTGAAAAGGGTCAGAGAGGAGCTCTGTCGAATATGAATTGGGATTCTATTCCAGAGTGAGGGGAGTCGCTGGGACAGGAATCTATCCCTCCAGCATGTCCTGTTTATTGTTGTACATAGGTTCAAGTCACTAGAATGAGTGATTCTGAGGGATCTCGTTTTTTTGAGGTGAAGCATGTCCATTAGTTCAGGGTTTAACATGGCCCTATAAGTCAGGAATAGGTCACCTCTGAGCAAACGGTAAGCGACTGAGAAGAGCTGGAGCTTTTTTAGTCGTGCTTCATAGGGTAATTGTTTAAGGCCCTTAATCCTCTTAGTGAGGTACTTCTGCGGTCTTTCTAGTTGTTGCAGGTGTCTAGTGAGGTACATCCCAAATGGGGCATTGTACTCTATTATGGGCCTAATGAGTGAGGAGTAAAGGGGCACAATCACCTCCTTGGATCTGGATGAGAAACCCTTTGTGATCAGGTGTGCCACATAGAAGGATTTTCTGACCGTTTTGGCTATGTGGTTATCAAAGGAGAGAATGCTATCTACTTGGGTACCCAGGTCCCTAATTACTTATTCTATACTTAGTGGATTCCCATCTATGTGGTAGTTTGTAGGTACTTTGTTTTTCCCAAATGGGATTACTATGCATTTTTTGGCATTTAGCTTGAGGCCGTGACTTTGACACCAGGTGTTTGTCTCTGTGAGACCCTTTTGCAAGATGTCTGTGTCAGCTGGAGAGTCAATTATTGCACCCAATTTACAGTCATCTGTGAACTTGGTTAGCCACAGTCCCTCCGCCTTTGCCTGTACTTTGGAGAAATATATACCGAACAGGAGGGGTCCCAGGACTGAGCCCTGTGGGACTCCGCTTGTGACTGGTTTAGAGTCAGACATGGTGCCTGCCATTCTTACCGTGTGGGTTCTGTCTGAGAGCCAATTGGCAACCCATCTCGTGACATAGGGGTTAATATTTAAGCTAGTGAGTTTGTTTATGATTCCTGAGTGTGGGATGGTGTTGAATGCCTTAGCGAGGTCCAGGTATGCTGTGTAGACCACCTTCCCTTCATCTATGGCCTTGGTGACTGTTTCGAAGAAGTCAACCAAGTTCAGGAGGCAAGATCTGCCTTTAACAAAGCCGATCTGGGTGGGGTCCAGTGTCTGGAGGTTCCCAATGTCCCTGTTAATGATCTCCATGATAATGCATTCCATGGCTTTGCAGACCAAGCTAGTCAAGCTTGCTAACTGTAGTGCAATAAAGAGTAAACAGTAAAAACTGTACTGCAATAAAGAATAAACAAAAACTGCAGTGCAACAAAGAATAAACAATATAAACTGTAGTGCAATAAATGGACAATTAGAACTGCAGTGCAAAAATGAACAATAAAAACTGTAGTGCAATAAATAATAAACAATACCAATAATAGTAAGCAAAAAGGTGTAAAGCAGGATTGTGGTTTCATAACATAATTGCAGTAGAGCTGTATGCATTGCTTGTCTATGGTAAGGTTGTTGCAGTCAACTGTAAAACTGTAATACCTGCAGAGCTAAGTTCAGCTAAATGCAGCTACATTGATATATGTGTTTTAAATACTAAACACATACAAAATAAACACTGCTCCCCTACTTCAAACCCATGACTATTGCACCTGCAGACCACTGCATTAACCTGCCATGCCACACAGCTGTTAACTAACATAGGTGGTTTAAGCAAAACATAGTAATTGCAGGTTACACTCATTAAGCATGTTTAAGTGGAGCTGCGCATCATGCTGCATCACGCAAACTTACTTAAAGAGTAATGGAAAAAATGGGAGTGTACCCTGGAGTGTGGTGCAAGAGTACACCACTAGCAAACCAAACGCAGAATAATGGATGTAAGTGAGGTCTGTAATAGCAGGTAAATGTGCCTTTTTTTCAGCAACATTTAGAAATACACCTGCTGGGACCCTGGTGCAGAAATACATTCATATAAAGCCACGCACATAATGATGGATGTAAAAAAAAGTATGCCACAGCCTGTATATGTGCACTTATATCTTGCAAATACACCTGCTGTAACAGTGACTCAGTAGTTCAGTCTGTTAAATGCCTTCCAAACAGTACATTTTGCCACACACAGTCCTGGGTTCAAATCCAGTGGTGTGTAGCATTTAAATTACTGTGAAGCCAGCAATGAATGACTGTGTCATGCACTCTTTATCTGCACAATGCATTTCAAATAAAATGTTTGCTTGTCACTGATGGAAGTTACAAATCTGCAGACAGGAACACACTTCACTTATCCCTATAGCAAAACTATATGTGCATAAAGTGTCAGGTAATGCGTTAATAGTATCCACAAAGGATTTTAACTCAGGTAATGCAAATGAGGCCCACTAATATCACAGTGCAGTACACAATCCTTTCTTACTCACAGTACAGATTATCACAGCTGCACAGCTAACATACACATATGTAGCCCCTGCTAGTAACAAAGATTGCCAGCATACATATTCCAAATGAATACCACACTGTAACACATGGCCTGACAGTTGCCAAAATGGTGGGCATAATGTTATATTTATCCCCTGTGTTGCTCAAGGACACAGCAAACATGTTGCCTAGTACTCTGTTAGTGATATCATTGCCCAACATACTTAAATGCCTGCCTTAATTGGAGTAGAATGGGTACCCTCACTCTGTCTCTGCCTCTACAACAAGGCTTCCACAGCTCCCACAGTTACTCTTACAGCTTGTTGTCCTCCATAGTGTTCAGCCTGTAGCACACCCATCTCTATGTAAAAGTAGCTGCTACAGACCTACCCTCTGCAATGACGTAGTCTCCTCACCCCAGTAATTTCCAGCAAAACATATCAGAAAGGGCTTCTAATCTATATGAAGGCCTTATATCATGCACAGTGGTTGCATGTCATTGGCTGATGATAGTGAAAATCAGCTGTGTTGGCTGCAATTAGCATTTCAGAACCACAGATTGGTTAAGAGGCAATCATCTGGTAATGAGAAGCATGTTAAAAAGGCAAACAGCTGGCTATGGGGAACCATTCTGTATGAGCCTTTCTTCACACAGAACATGCAATTGCAAAAACTTAAATATCACCATATATCAACAGAGGAGTTCTGCACTCTATCAGGTATATAACCTTTTTGTTTACAACACAATACAGATGTATGAATACACTTATAGGGAATAGGGATTACGGCATTAAGCCTTTCTTAGAACTGTGATAATGGCATGTCATTGATCTCCAGATTTGTTACACATACAGAGAACATACAATACATCAAGGGTGGAATATTTTTTGTCAGTATGACACACTGGTCTTGTGGGACTGTCCCTTTATAGCGGTTGTAATGGCCTACTGCTATTTGTTTGGCACAGTTGTTTTGACATATTATCAGGCGGGTTTGCCTCTAGGGGACACATTACAATAGACTCCAGTGTTGGGTATATGATCATAAAGTGGTATCTGTCATGGCACACATGGGAATAGCTGACTATCACTACTATCTTAGTTGCATACACACACTTAGTATGTTTGCACACAGTGGAATATGATGTGTGATCAAGCAGTGGATACTGCCAGCCATTCTGTTCTTACTGTAGGTCTACATAGTGTACTTCCATGTATGTGATCCTGACATATGTTCCCATTTTGTTGTCTTTCAGAAAACATGCGCCTTTCACGGATGTAGAGAATGATATTATGCTGGAAGGCCTCCAGCAGCACCATGAGCTCCTACTGTCCAGAGTGAAGCAAAACAGGGGACAGCAGGCAGCACTTTGGGCTGACCTTGTCCGTGACATGAATGCCAAAGGTCATCAGATCAGGACATATGAGCTGGTTTGACACCGTGCAATGGACATGATCAATGCTGCATGCAGAAGAACAGCAGATGTAGCCAGAACTTGTGGTATCACCAGTGGAGGGCCCACAGTAGAACAACCACTCACAGCCACTGAGGAATTCCTGGCAAACCTAGGCATACATGACAGCTCCCAGACATCCATCACACCATACATCATGGATGTTGATGCCACAGTTTCCACAGCAGAGGAACATGCAGATAAGCTTAGTTTGATCACCATTGCAATACTGTAACATTTAGTGTGTTAGAGTGTGCATACTTTTACTTGGATGTCAGTTCTTTGTTCTTTGGGGGGAGGGTTTAACTGCAGTTTGACTCTTGTGCTCAGGTGTTGACCAATATAACAATTAACACAGTAGCTACTGTAAATGTGAGATATATGGATGTATTACCTTGTTGTGGTGCAACATGCGGTGATACTGACATCACCTCTCCCTCAACTTTTCACAGGTTCATCAGGTATCGGGCAAGGCCCTGGTCCTGCTCCTGGTAAGCATAACAATGTTTTTTTATAGCTGTAGGTTTACAGCAATGTAATCCCTAAAGTGTCATCACAGGCCTACTACCTAGATTGCTGTACTGTTGTCATGATTACCAACTGCAAAGATATTTTTGACTGTACACATGTTAAAGTCATACCAATGCCTTGTAGGTGTGACCACACTGATAAATTTGACAGTATTGTCAAGACAATACAGATTGTCATATGTGTCAACTGTCCAGACTATTCACAAATGTCAACGGTTTACCTCACTGTTGCTGATGAGATTGCTGTGTAAATAGCTTTTATTTACAAGTAACTACAGCTGTTTGTGGAAAAAAATAATGTCCTAATGTCCTACTATATGAGGTTGGGTTTTAAACAGATATGTATTAGTGACAGTGTATAGAGCTTTACATATATTGCACCATAGTACTGCAGAGCATAATAGTGCAGGTGTTAATGTACTGCTTTTTCCTTTCTTATCACAGGTGATGGGAGGGGTCTCTGTCCCCTATACAACCTGATGTCAGTGTCTCGTCAGACTCTGATGATGATAGTGGCCACAGAGAGGCACAGGTGGGGATGTCAGAGGTTGAATTTGTTCCAGAGGTTGACATAACTCTTCTACCCTCATTGTCACTGCACACAGTCAGTACACCTACACATACCCAGTCCCCGGAGGCCACAGATGCTGGACAGTCAGAGGGTGGGGACACTGAACAGGAATGTGTGACAACTATGGCTCCAGTGAGTGTAGACACTGGCCATAGCCAGAGAGCTGGTGAGGTTCCACACAGGCAGATTGATACGGGTGCTTGTAGGAGGCCTGCTGTCTGTCCATCACCTGCTGCAAGTGTCACATCCCTCATCACTCAGAGCATGTTTCGGGCCATCATGGAGGCACAGGTACATTCTGAAAGGAACTCGAGATGTATGCTTAGAGTTATGGATGCAGCAGAGTCTAACACCTGTGACTGCCTCCACCACATTGCTGATACCCTGGATTGGTTGACTGATGCAGTGGAAAGACAGTAAGCTGAGACAGATCTCACACTATCTGTCTTGGAATGCACAGTGTCTGTGCTGGAATGTGTGGTTGGAGTTGAGCATCGGACTTGTGGATATAGGTCAGCAACCCCATCTGCCGAGAGTCAACATGGCCATGCACAATCACGCTCCTGTAGTGGCAGTACATTCAGTATTACAGAGGAGAGTGTACTGTCCACACCAAGACATGACAGGCCATGGGCTCGTGGTTCTGGGAATTCCCGTGGAGGACATGGTCCCAGCAGTTAGCAGTCACTGTCAGGTACTAGTACTGCTTCTGATTTTGGGCATGGAGGTACCAGTGCAAATTCTGGCAGAGCCAGTTCTCATGTTCGGGGCAAGAGATGGTGAACTGTCAACTTTATCATGCACATTTCAAAGCTATCCAACATGCACACATGAAGGGCTAGCACTGCACGTGACTGTGTACATGCACACACTCACACACCACTGTTAAATGCAGGTCACCTACAGACACACATGGCACATTTCCATAATCCATCTTGCCTGCTTCCCTTCCTGACTTACACACATGCTGTCAACTTTTTGGGTCAGCCTAGGCCTCCTTCTCTCACACAACACTCTGTGCAAGTGAAGATACCTGTGCCACATCCCTGTCATCCTCGTCATCGATGCAGGGAAATGAAGCTACAGGGTGACTATATAAATTAAAATGTACTTGTGTAATGCAGTGCTGTTTTGCCATGCAACTTGTACTGGTTACTGACAGCTACAGTATAGGTTCATAGGTTCATAGGTTGGTACTAGGCTATTGGCCCTAGGGCCTATACAAACCTAGCCAAACAATTCCCCAGATCTTTCTTCCCACAATATTTACTTCCCTGGACCCCTGTCTAGCAGGGTGACTGATGTGATCTCTGTGGTAAATTTCCTATCTCCCATCCAAACATCAAGGTTTCTTTTGAAGAGGGCCAAGGAGACGCTCTGCTTGACATGTATGAACAGTCTATTCCACAGTATGGGGAGTCTCTGGGTTAGGAACCTATCCCTCCAGCATGTTTTGTTCATTGTGATGACAAGGAAGTGGAGCATGTCCAACAGCTCAGAGTTTGACATGGCCTTGTATGTTAAGCAGAGATCACCTCTGAGTAGACGATAGACTACAGAGTATAGCTGGAGTTTTATTTTAGATGGTCAGCATAGGGTATCTACTTTAGGCCTGTGATTCTTTTAGTGAGGTATTTCTGCAGCCTTTCCAGCTGTTGCAGATGTCTTGTGAGTTACATACAAAACGGGGCGTTGTACTCTATAATGGGTCTAATGAGGGATGAGTACAGTGGGACAATGACCTCCTTTTTTCTGGATAAAAAGCCCTTAGTGATGAGGTGTGCCACATAGAAGGATTTTCTGACTGTTGTGGCGATGCGGTTATCGAAGGTGAGACCACTGTCCACCTGTGTCTCTAAGTCTTTCATCACACTTTCAGTGTTTAGTGTACTGCCACCTATGTGGTAATTCATGGGTACATGTTTTTCCCAAAGGGGATAACTATACATTTCGTGGCATTAAGCTTGAACCCATGGCTCCGGCAACAAGCATCTGTTTCTGTAAGGCCCTTTTGTAGAATATCCTCATCATTTGGGGATTCAATAATGGCTCCCATTTTGCAGTCATCTGCAAATTTTGTTAGCCAGAGTCCCTGTGTTGGCCTGTACTTCAGAGAAGTAGATGCCAAACAAGAGCAGTCTCAGGATTGAACCCTGAGGTACTCCATTTGTCACTTGTCTGGAGCTGGATTTGGAGTCAGCTACTTTTACAGTCTGGGTTCTGTCAGTAAGCCAGTTGGCAACCCATCAAGTGACGTAAGGATTTATTCCCAGCTTAGTAAGTTTATCTATGATTCCAGAGTGCGGGATGGTGTCAAAGGCCTTGGCGAGGTCCAGATAGGCTGTGTGGACTGCCTTTCCCTCATCCACAGCTCTAGAGACTGATTCAAAGAAGTCAATCAGGTTCGGTAGACAAGATCATCCCTTCACGAACTCAAACTGGGTGGCGTCCAGTGTTTGAAGGTTGCCATTGTCTTTGTTTATAAATTCCATTATAATGCATTCCATGCCCTTGCAGATCAGGCTCGTCAGACTGATGGGATGGTAGTTCCTGGGATCCAAGGTGGATCCTCCCTTGTGGAGTGGGATAACTGTAGTTGTGCGCCACTCAGTGGGCACGAAGCCTGAGGTGTGGTTATGATTAAACATGACACTTAGGTGAGGTGCCAGTTCATTTTGTAGTTCATGTAGTACACACCCCATGATGTCATCTGGTCCCATGGATACTGTATTCTTAGCTTTGGAGAGTGCGGTTTCAACCTGTGTGGCCAGGATTACTGGAATTTGGCAATCTTTTGGTATTGAGATGGGATATTTAGGGGGTGAGAGGGGGGTGAAGTTGGCACTAAATCGATCTGCCAGGATATTGGCAATATCCTTGGGATCAGTATATTTAATGCCATTCTGTTGTAGCTCAGAGCAGATCTGAGCATTGCCATTTAGATTCTTGACATAACTATAGAATGCCTTGTGGTTGTCTTTGGAATCTTTGGCAATTTTATTTTCGTAACTAGCTTTGGAGGATTTTGTGAGGGAACTCAGCTTCTTACTGAGGCTGGTAAGGGAGTTTTTTGCATCCTGGGATTTTCCTCTTTTCTGCAACAGTTTCTTCCTTCTGTTGTATAGTTTGTTTATGGCAGGGGACCACCAGATCGGCTTCCTTTTTTTTAGAGGAGAGTGTCTTGGTTCTATTTGGGATGGCACGATTCATGCACGAGTGGATGTGCTCATACAGTGCCTTAGTGTTGGATTCAGCAGTTAAACTTTCAGCTCCCATCTGCATGGGTGCCATGACGTTTGTTATTTCTGACTTAAGTAGCATGTAGTTGGCTTTGGAGAAGTTTTTTACGGAGGTTTCCTTACTGTGGGGTGGGGGTGGGATGTGGGATGTCAAGGGTGATTTGCTTATGGTCAGACCTGACCAATGAGGGGGTGACCACTGGTGTGAAGCATCTATCTCCCATGTTGGTAATGACCAGGTCTAGGATATTGGAGCCTCTGGTGGGACAATGGATTAGTTGATCCAGGGCATTGGAATTTATGAATTCCACGAACCGTTGGGAAAAGGTGTTGGTACCCGAGTAGTTTTCCCAGTTAATGGCAGGGTAGTTGAAAGCACCCAGTATTAGGGTGTTTGGTTGTATCTTAATATTTCCAGTATATTTAGAAAGGTGTAGTAAGAATATTGGGGCATGGTGGGGGATCTGTAGCAAGCTACAGTTTGGATTCCAGTCTTACCTAGTGTTAGTTGCACCTGGAGAATTTCAGATGCATTGTGTTGGGCAACTAGCCTGGAAGTGTAAATATCCTTGGTGAATATGGACACTCCTCCACCTTTAGTGTTTCAGTCTTGGTTTGTTGTTCAAAAAGTGTGGTAAGAGTTGTAGCCTGGTATTGCAGGGGTGCTCTCTGGAGTCTTGAACCAGGTCTCAGTTACTGCACAGATATCGATGTTCTCCATTTTTAGGAGTGCCTCAAGAGTGTGCATTTTGAGGTTTAGACTTCTAGCATTGAGTAGCATTACCTTCAGATTTTGCATGCTTGTATCTGTTACGGTGGTGGCTTTGTCCTTTGAACCTTGCCTAAAAAATGTAATGAGTAAGCCACATAATTTTGTGCACTTTACATTGTATGATGTTGTAATGGCTGTATACTTATACAATGAAAGGTGTGTCACAGACCTGTTTATATTTCTGTTTTAGGATTCTGTCAGGGGCACCTTTGGATAAACATTGGCAATATAGCCATAGACGTCACAGCACAGGATGGAATGTCAGCACAGAAGATATATGTCTTCAGCAAGGTGCAGCACTATAGGTGCATGCTTCCATAGATTCATATGTGTATAACAGGCTAACAAGGACAATGGCAGCATTCAGCGTACTCATGCATCCATAATATATGAAAAGGTATGATAACCTTGATAAATGTCACCAGGGTTGTGGGAGCTAACACGTGCAAGCTGTGGTGATGGAGATGACTCATCTACAAATTTTCTGTGTCCAGTACAGGCATTGTCCACCACCAGTTATGACTGTCGTGTTCTGCATCCCATTGTGCAAGCTGAACATGATGTGTGTTACAGCAGATGTGTTCTTCACATGCATGGGGGGCCTGTTACATATAGGGTGTACTGTCTGTGTTACATACCTGTCTCTCCTGCATGTACTAATTACAGCACAGTGATGATGTAGATGTGTAGAACAGGTAAGACATTGTGTTAGTCCTGTCATGGCTACATGGGAGGTACACAGTGGGATCTGACACCTCCCTGTACGGTAGGCATACACATCCCCTACAAAGCATTTAGGAGACAGACTATACATATATGGTCTTGACATGGACTCCACACGACATGTTATCTACAATGTGTATTGGTTTACCATGGAACCCATGTAGTTACTACAGTTGTAAGATATGCCTGTGTAGTGACATAGTAAGGGTGCCACTGTACACAATGATAGGTGTGATGAGTGGAAAATTCAGTATAACAATAGCAGTCTGGGATTTAAATCCCATACCCTTCTGTATAGGTTGTACTAAATTGAATGCATCCCCACATCTTACTGACCAGTGAAAGTCAAAGGCTACATTACCCCATGTGTCCATAAGTCCATGACTAATGGCCCAACTGCATGCAATGTGCGGACACTACTATATTTTAAAAGGGTGGATGACTTCACAAAGAATCATATTGTACAGTTGTTGGCATTTAGTATGTGTCAGTGGCTCAGAGAACAACTGAATGTGTGTCTCAGGCCATCCTGGATAACTGCTGGTTCTATGTGGGATTCAGTGGCTGCTGCTGATATGCAATCACCTGCTAATGTAGTCAGTCAGAGGCACTGACAGTGGCTGTGAATGCAGAGAAGGGAATGGCTAAAAGGGGTATGGCATTAACCATGTCTGAGGAAATCCACTGTTGACAGACATCATTGTAGTGTAGGTCTCCCAATGCTATCTTCCCAGATTATGACTGTCAGACACTTGCCTATTTACCAGCTGGCATAACACTCTGTAGATAACCCACACAGTTTCCAGCAAGTCTTGCTGGCCTAACATTGTGAAACACCTTGTCAGGTCATGTTAGGTAGAGTGAGTCCTATTATCGGCATCCATTGCATAATGTAACTCTCAATGGGGTCCACTGGTTAGAGTTAGTAGCATAATATGGCTTTGAGCAAAACTAATTGTGTTTGGTCCAGTGTCAGTAGGTGTACGACAGTCAGACAGTCATACTGCTCATATCCATGCTAACTTCTTTCATGGCATTTCATGTCATATGACCCAGAGATCTGGGGATACTGCTTGGCACTACATGCTAGTTGCCCTTTGTGCAATTAAGTATTGCAGTTACTTCCAGCATGTTCCAAGAAGAGAGTCATCCAAGGTGCTCTACAGAGCACAGACAAACAAGTTAGGAAAGTGTAATATGTATACCCTGTGAAGGTAAGGTGGGGGTTTTACACAGGTATTCTGCAGTTGGACACTACTCAAGCAGTGTGTACTGGAAGGACACAATTACCTTGTGAAGATTGTGTTAAGTATGGGAGTTCACAGAATTGCCAGTGCCTGGCAACTACTAGTTCTGGTCTCACTGACACCTGCCTCAAATAGGATACCATGCTTCAATACATTTTCTGTCATCACACCCAACACATTACTATGAAGCCCATGATGAGAAGCAGGACACAGCCTGTTTATTCATCAACATAGCTGTCCCACATCATGAAAGCCACTGTAGGCTTCACATACCTTTCTCCAGGTAGATGCCTTGATTTGCAACCTGGGCACTCAGTTGGCTTTTGTATGTATTATGCCTTCTGTTCCATGACACTGCAGTGGTGGTGTTGCAGTAGCATTGTCACCTCACAGTAAGATGCTGTCCTGTTCAATTCTCAGCTAAAGCGTCTTCTGTGTGGAGACATGCGTGAATGGGCGTACCTTCGTTGAAGGTTGTGCATCAGAACTGGCAACTCGGCATGTAAAAATCTACTGCCAATCATTAGCGGACCGGAGTTCCGCTGTGGTGACCCCTAACCGGGAAAAGCTGAAAGCCACAACATGCCTTCTGTTCCAGGATTGGTGGAATGTCACTAGGGAACTGACAAGATGGTGATTAGGAGCCATGCTGTAGTGCCACAATATAATCTGCAATGTCCAGTGACACAGATGTCAATTCTTGCTGAAACAATCAGCAGACTGGTGGTGAGCCATCATAAGTGACAATTTCACAGCTAGTCATGCATCCTGCCCTTCAACAGATTAATGGTGGATATCTGCATAACATGGCTGTGAGGCCTACTACTGCACCATAGCTGACTGGACAATGGCAGCTGTTATACCCTTGCACAGAGGTGGTGCATTCACCAACCACCAGAACTATAGACTTCTTTGCCTGAGTATCCATATCTGTATGCCTGTAGGGCCAATCATCATGGAGGTAATCAGCACATATATATGTGATCTACACACAATTGACTGTACACAGTTTGGATGTCTGACGGGGATCATGACTGTTAAATGCGGTGGACATTTCTGAGACAGTCACCAAGGACCTGAGTAAGAAGGCATCAGGGCATACAACCCCCTAGACTGAGCCAAGCCATCTGACTATATCCCCCACTCAGGCATCATTTACAAAGTGCCCACTGAGGCATTCATGGTACTATCATTGTAAGGGTCATTAAGTGTCCCACTGATGGCACACATACTCAACATAGGGACATCCACCTCCAATAGCTGGGCTGTAAGCATCAGTGTTCAGCAGGGCTCAGTCCTGGGTCCTCTACTGGAATCCATTTAACCACAATGCATGCAATGAATACCCATGAGTAACAATGTTGGCTGATGCCTGCAAACTGTGTGCACTCATAGAGTCTGTGGGTTATGTCAATATCCTACAAGAGGGTAGCGATGATGCCCATAAACTCCATGCAGATATATATGTTGTATAATTTATATCACTAACACTTATGTACCTGGTAAGTAGCCCATCAGTCACAACATGTGATGTACATACTCAGGGGTAAAAGAAATGGGCACATAGACCTGGCCACACAGGTTTACACCTAATGTGCCTGAGATCACCATGTCTCCCCAGTGGTATGATCAGAATCATATGTCATAGCTGAGGGCACAGTCACCCGTAACTGACATACTCTTAACCTCCATGTACTCTTCCCTCAGCATGCCAATATCTGAGTGCAATGGCCGTTTGATAATGTATCTTTACAAGAAGTAATGGCAGTTGCACACAACAGTATAGTCCATCACAAGGGAACTTCACGTCTTCAGTATGTGTTCAATGGGGATCATCTGAAATGGGTGTCATTGCAGCCTGTGGCATATAGTCTACTCAGAGGTGATCTCTGCCTTGCATATGGGGCAATGCGTGACCCTGCTTGATTGCACATGCTGAATATCTGTAGGTGGCATAGTAGATGGATTAATCACTCTAAGGACATTAACTTAGTATGACGTTAGTAATACATGCTGGTGGGAGAGATTTGTCTAGCAGACTTTAACACACCTTTGAAACAGAACCCTGCCTAATGGCAAACAGAGCAACTTAGTGCACCTCAGCACATGTCATCTGTATGACTGGCTGGGTGATGGTCATTTCATCAGAGGGCTTCTGCCTGTGTCCCTCTTGGACTTGGGCAATATGTGCTGATCATGTAAATAAGGGTATAAAGTTGTCTAGGATTGTGAGAGCTGTATGGCCATTATTCTAGTGAAGTTCAAATAACATTTGGTTCCATACGCTGATGTAAAATGCTCTAACAATCACACAGACAAACATGGCTACATTGAGGATAGCACTACTTCCAATTACTGCTTACAGGACATGGCATAGCATGCACACAGAGTGCAAGTTGGCTGTATGTGCACTTAGCTATGTAATGGTACACACTACAGATCACAGTACATGATGCATGCAACACACCTCATGTCTGCTAGTGCTATTGGTTTATGACATATTATGCATGATGACATCAGCAGGCCTAGCTTTGGTCAGGGATTTGGAGGGCCACATCACCTGCTACAAATAAAATACTGCCATATGGACATACACACACACACATACACACACACACACACACACACACACACACACACACACACACACACACACACACACACACACACCAAATGGCATACATTGAGATTAAAATCCATACCTATCGAGTTTTAGACATTATAGATCACAATACTTATCATATGCCCCATGGCTTAAGTGTGATACTCCAATGGCAGCTGGTAGTCTTAAGGTAGATGACATCATCAGGCCTTGAAGAAGAGGGCAGCTTGGAAGCCAACAGAAACTTACAGGGCCAGAAAGTGCATAAACAATGCAATTTGATAGCCAGTGAGAGATTCTCAATTGTTTTGCTGGGGGATGCACACACACACACACACACACACACACACACACACACACACACGTACATCCCAAGTGTTCTGAAGTGAGATTAGAACCCCTACCTATCTAGTTTTATACACTAGAGATCACAATACTTATCATATGCACCACAGCTTAAATATGATATGGCAATGGCAGCTGGTAGTCTTAAGGTAGATGACATCATCAGGCCTAGCAGAAGAAGGCATTTTGGAAGCCAGCAGCAACGTACAGGGCCAAAAAAGTACATAACAAGGGGTCTATATTATACAGTTGAAGGTTCAAAACTTCGAACCTCACATGAGCGAATTCATATGAGCGAAGTTCGAAACATCAACTATATAATAAAATAAAATAAAAACTTACCTTACTGCTCTGAGCAGGGGGGCAAACCCCCCTGCACCCCCCACACTCCCCTACTTAAATATACCAACTCCGAGAATGCACTTCATTGCAGAAAGGGAAAATTTCCCATTCTGCACATTGAAAAGCCATTGACTTTCACCTTCAACCTTTCTGATGTTCGATCATATGATGTCAACCATCTATGATTCGAACATTGGAACGGTTGCTCATCTAATATAGACCCCATAACCATTGCAATTTGGTAGACAGTGAGGGGTTCTCAGTTGTTTTGCAGGGGGATACACACAGACCAAGTGGTCTGGCGTGAGATTAGAACCCCCTACTTATCTAGTCTTACACAGTATAGAACACAGTACATATTGTGTACCAAGGCTGATATCTGTTTCATATGTAATTGCAGGGAATCTACTTGTAGATTATGCAAAGTAGGCTTGTGCTGAACAGCATCTGTGGCCTGCAGAGTGATATGTGTACTGTTATCTGCATCAAAATCCTTGCAATGAGATAACTGTTATTATCCTAGCTACAGTATGTGTCTACAGCTACCAGTATGGCCATATGTGGTTGTTTGCACTTGGATGGGCAAGTCTGTGGACAGGAACAATCTGCCCTGTCCATGCGTGTGTCAACAACATTATACATTACACCACCTGCTCACATGTTGCTGTCTATGTGGTGACATCCATCAGGCACGTGGGTCTGTAGGTAAGTGCATTATGTACTGTTGTGCCCTTACTTTGGGTCCTTTGAACAACATTATAGATGTGTGATAGAGCAGCTTTACTCACCATTATTAGGGTATGTAGGACAGTACAGACATCCATACACATATTTATTTATATAACAGGGGTGTATATATACATGTAGCTGTGTGTGAGTATGATATGTATATGTGTTATGTAGATATGTGGGGAGAGAATGATCTACTTTGTTTCATTGAATCTCATTCGCTGAAAACTCAAATTACTGAAAACTCATTTCACTGAATCTCATTTCACTGAACTGCAGTTAGTATACATGGCACTGTGTAGAGTACTGTAAGGCAAATAAAAGGTATATGCCTTTTTCCCCATTGTAGTGCGATCCTGGAGTTAGTATATATAGTTGGGAGAGTGTGGGAGTGTAGCCCCCTACTTAGTTTGAGTACATATCGTCTTCTGGAGAGAGTTAGTCATTGGTGTTGCAACTATGCATGTCTATTGTTTAAAATGTATTGTTTTAAAGTTTTTGGTAAAATACAATATAAAACAAACAAGGTAGGGGGCTATGCCCCCACACCCCCATCTATATATACTAACTCCAGGACACACTACAGTGGGGAAAAGGGCGTATACCTTTTACTTGCCTTACAGTACTCTACACAGTGCCATTCAAGTGTGCTACCTTGCACTGCATTTAAAGTATATTACCCATGTCAGAAAGTCTGCTCTTCATTTTTTCCCTTAAAACCTTTCTAGATCTCCTCTATCTTTCACTCTAATTAGCTTATTTACCTAGCACATCATCAGGATTTTTGTAGCAATTATTGTAGCACACATAAGTGCTATCAGCACTAGACATCCTATAAGGAAACAGCTCCAGTACTTAGTAATGATGAACATCCCTCCTGACATGTTTAAAAGTCAGTTTCCTGAGCTTTCTCCTATTAACCTGGTGAACTTGGCCACTCTGAGGCAGTGTAACAACTGCCTCATGTACACAGACAATCCTCTCCTCTTACTTCCCAACACTCAGACTTGTGAGAGATGCACTTATATCTCCAAACTGGAAGCCATGCACTCTCCACCCAAGACCAGAATAGCTGGTCAAGAGGAGAAGGTCAAAACCTGCACCATACCACATGGAACACATAACCCTCCAGAACACCCACCAGCACAGCCCTCACATAAAAACACAAACCACACACCCACCTTCTTAGAAGCTCTCAACAAAAATCTACCTAAATAGCAGAGACCTCTAAGGCAGAAATACACTCAACCACCACAATACAGTACAAACCACAAGACACATAGCTCACCTACATAGTCTGCCCCTCAACCTAAGCCCCTAAGGCAAAACAACTTGCTTAATACAATAATCATAGGTGACTCAGTGGTGAGGCACGCTGATGTCCCACTCACTAGGTTGAATAAGAAGAAGGTAACAGTCAGCTGTCTATCAGGTGCCAGAATCCAACACATAACACATGCACTCAGGTCACTCCACAACAAGTACAAGTATGAGTCTGTCATTGTCCATGTGGGTGTGAATGACCTGAAACTCACCTTCCTGGAGTACATGAAAAGAGACATGGTGGAGCTCTCAGATTATGTGGCCTAGGCAGGTATGACCCTAGCCCTGAGCAGTATCCTACCATTGCCCAGAATGATACCGCAGTATAAACAGAAAATGATTGACTTCAACAATTGGCTAAGTTTCTGGTGTCATTCTAAGGGGATCCAGTATCTGTCTGCTTGGGATGACATGACTCACAGACCTCAATGCTTTGCCAGAGTTGCACTGCATCTGTCACCCCTGGGTTTCCAGGTACTGGCTAAGGCTCTTGCCACCCCAATAGTGCCTTTTTAGGTGGTGTTCCAAAGATCAAATTACCACCATAACAGCTATAAATACATGCATCCTGAAGTTCATGCTGCTCAATGCTAGAAGTCTAAATCTTAAGATGCACTTGATCAAAGCACTCCTCAAAATGGAGAACAGACATTTGTGCTGTAATGGAGACCTGGTTTAAAGCAGCAGAAAGCACCCTTGTGCTACCAGGCTATAACTCATTCCATACCTTAAGAACCCAGAACATGGACTGAAGCTACAAATGTGCTGGTGTCTCCATATTCATGAAGGATATGCACACCTCCAGACTAGTAGCCCAGCATAACTCATCTGAGATACTCCAGGTACAACTAACATTGGGTATAACAGCAATTCAGGTTGTAGCCCAACCATGTCCCACAACTCTCCCTCCACATTCCTAAGCACCCTGGAAACTATTAAGATCCAATCCAACACTCTCATACTAGGTGACTTCAACTACCCCTCCATCAACTGGGAAAACTACTCATGTACCAATGCACTGGCCCAGTGCTTCCTGGAATTCATCAATTCCAATGCCCTGGACCAGCTCATTCTCACCCCCACTAGAGGAAGCAACATCCTGGACTTGGTTATTACTAACATGGGCAGCTGTTGCTCTACACCAGTAGTCAATTCCTCCCTGGTTAGATCCGACCACAAACTAATCACCATGGAAATCCACATCTCACCCACACACCCCCGCAAAGGTATTCACCATGAAAAACTTCTCCAATGCTGACTTTGGACTCCTAAAAACAAAGGTGGCTAACTTCCTGGCACACATGCCAATGGAAAATAGATGCATGGCTGCCGAATCATACACCAATGCACTGTATGAACACGTACATAAATGCATGGAACTAATCATACCCAACAGAACCAAGACGCTCTCTTCCAAAAAGCAAGCCAATCTGGTAGTCCCCTGCCATTAATAAACTCTACAACAGAAGGAAGAAACTGTTGCAGAAAAAGGTGAAGTCCCAAGACTGGAAAAATTCCTTTATTAGTCTCAACAAAAAGTTGAGATCCCTCATCAAAACCTCCAAAGCCAGCTATGAAGGCAGAATTGTAACAGACCCTAAAAACAACCACAAAGCCTTCTACAGTTATATCAAGAATCTCCATAGTAATACCCAGATTTGCTCTTAGTTACTGCACAATGGTACCTCCTATACTGAGCCAACAGATATTGGCAACATATTGGCAGACAGCTTCAGTGCCAACTTTACCCCCCCCCCCCCAAAGGACCAATCTCAATACTGGAAGAATGCAGCACAGATTAAAGCTGCATTGTCCAAGGCCAAGAATACAGCTTCCATGGGACCCAACAATATACCTGGCTGTATTCCACATGAATTACAAAGTGAACTGGCACCACATCTGTGTGCTCTGTTCACTCACAGCCTCACCTCAGGCATTGTCCCTATCAAATGGCACACTGCTACAGCCATCCCTCTCCATAAAGGAGGAGCGACTACAGACCCTGTAAATTATTGTCCCATAAGCCTGACAAGTCTGATATGTAAGGCTATGGAGCGCATCATCATGGATCTAATTAACAAGGATATAGGGAATCTCCAAACTCTAGATCCCACATAATTAGGTTTTGTGAAAGGTAGATCATGCCTGCTCAACCTGGTTGACTTCTTTGAGTCAGTCACCAGAGCTGTGGATGAAGGTAAGGCAGTTCATACAGCCTACCTCAATCTGGCCAAGGCCTTTGATACCATTCCTCACTAAGTAATTATTGATAAACTCACCAAACTAGGCATCAACCCATATATCATTAGGTGGGTTGCAAATTGGCTCACAGATAGAACCCACAGTGTGAACGTAGCAGACTCCAAGTCAGACTGCCAACCAGTCACAAGTGAAGTCCCACAGGGATCGGTCCTGGGTTCTCTCTTGTTTGGCTTCTACTTCTCAGAAGTCCAGGCCAACATGGAGGGACTCTGGCTGACCAAGTTCACCGACGACTACAAGCTGGGAGCCATTACTAACTCTCCAAGTGTTGCAGACATCCTACAGAAAGGTCTCACTTAGACCAATCACTGCTGTTGAAATCATGGCATTAAGTTTAATGCCAAAAATGCATCATCGTCCCCTTTGGGAAAAACTCAGTTCCCACTAATTACCACATCGATGGGACCCCACTGAACACTGAAGGCATTATAAGAGATCTGGGGACACAGGTTGACAGCAACCCCTCCTTCAACCACCGCATTACCACTGTGGTCAGAAAGTCTTTCTCTGTGGCACATCCCATTACCAAGGGTTTTGCATCCAGGAAGAAAGCGATCATCATTTCTCTCTACTCTTCCCTCAGTAGAGCAGTCATAGAGTATAATGCCCCATTTGGCATGTACCTCACTAAATACCTGCAACAGCAGAAGAGGCCACAAAAGTACCTCACAAAGAGGATCCTATGCCTTAAACACATCTCCTACATGGACAGACTCCAGCTATTCTCTGTCTACTAAGAGGCGATCTCTGCTTGACTTACAAAGCCATGTTTGACCCAGCTCTGTTAGAAATGCTACATCTAAAGAAATCCCAATCCTTCCACACCACATGCTCCAGAGACCTCAACCTCATTACCACAATCAGCAGAACATGCTGGAGAGACAGGTTCATAACCCAGAGACTGCCCATGGTCTGGAATAGACTTTCCATACATGTCAAGCAGAGCACCTCACTGGCCCTCTTCAAGAGAAATCTTGATGAGTGGATGGGAAATAGAAAGTTCACCCTGACAATCACTCCAGTGGCTCTACTTGATAGAGGCACTGGGAACTAACGTAAGGCAGCACAATTCCAGGGCACTTCTATGGGCTAGGCTTGTAAAGGCTTCAGGGCCATTAGCCTAGTACACACCTATGAACCCATATACTAAGTTCAGTTCAGTGAAATGAGATTTCAGTGATTTGTGTTTTCAACGAAGTGGTCAGAGTGAAATGAAAGTCAGTGAAATGAGATTCAACAAAACATAGTAGACCCAACTATAGATATATATATATATATATATATATATATATATATATATATATTTTTGAAAACACATAGAGATAGATATACTGTGTATGTGAGAGACTGATAGTGACAAACGGATATGTATACATACATGTATGTATGTATAGACATATCTGTTCATGGCAGGTCATTTTAATGAAGGGTATGGCCATGCCCATTGGGATTGTCAGTACTCATAAACTGACTCCAGCCCACACCTACCTGTACTCCAGTCTGGGATTTTGTGTGTTACAGACAATGACATCTGTCCCTGTTTCTGCAGTAATGCACTTCACTCAAAATGTCCATGGCATTCTCCAGCTTTCTGATGTAATTAATATGTGACAGAGATTAATAATATTACACCACACACAGACTGAGAGTCTGTGAAAACACAAACATAATAATACCTCAGATGTGGGTATTTTCAGATATGAACCATCAACACAATCACCCAAACTAACTTCCCTACTCCACTGAGCCACACAAGCTGCCAGATAAAGAGGAGTCATTCATCACACAGTCAACAGCATACATATGTACATTGGTATTCCTGTGTTAAGTGAGACATACAATGTGTGATCAATTTCTGTGTTACTGCCTTGAGATTGCCTGGACTCCTGATATACCATTGATGACTTAGTGTTAAAGCAGCTATATGGGACAATTGCTGTGTTGGATGTGGGGGAACAACACCACATGTTCTGCTGAGATACACAGTAGTCCAGATATCACGTGACCCCACTGTTTAACATCTCTCTTGACTGATGTAGTGAATATTCCAACCATGAGGCCTAGTGAATATGAAGGAACACATACTAGTGGACTAGTGGTGTCTGTAGTCCCATGTGGATGTTACTTCTGTCCACATAGCCCACTACATTTCCTTGCATAAATGCAACATATCCATACATACAATACCATATTACAGTAATCCTTAAAGTAGTGTGTAGGTTAGAGATTACCTAGAAAATGCAGCAGTTGACAGAACTGTAATTCAGGGATGACTCTGTCTGATGCAAGCAGTACACAGCCAATACATGGATAGGTACAGGGTGTATGGGTTGCATGACATCAGTTTTAATATATGTATGTGAGTAGGATTCAGTCCCTAGGACCCTAGGTTGTCAGTGAATGTGCTATGTGTTCTCTCTTAGCCAAGGCCAGGGTATACTTGCCATGCCTACATCTGCCTACAGGGACATCATCAGGGTGTTCCTCCTCCAAGTCCTGTGACTGTGGCTGTGGTGACCTAGACACTGGTGGGGGGTTGTGTATCACTTCTCTTTTCTGATCTTGCTACAGCTGTTTCCGCAGGATCATAATGTGTAGCATAGCACATACTGTGAACATATGCGCACATGTGGCTGCAAAGTATTGCAAGGCTCCACCAGATATATCGAGGCACTGGAACTGTGATTTCAGAAGCCCAAGCACATGTTCTATGATGTTTCTAGTTTGTGGGTGTGCCTCATTATTGCATTCTTCCATGGGTGTGTGTGCATTTCTGATGAGTGTCATCATCCATGGTTCCAGTATGTAGCCAGCATCCCCCATTAATGACTATGTGGGATTTCCCCCCCAGCAAACATCTGGCGCACCTGTGATGTGTGTCAGATATGGGACTCGGGATAACTGCCAGGGCTGCCAGCACACACACACATCCATGATAATCCCCTGGGCATTGCACACAACTTGGCAGTTGATGCACTGGCACCCCTTGCAGTTGACATTGATTCTACCCTCCTCACCAGGTGGTGCCTTCATGTGTACATGAGTGTAGTCTATGGCACCCAGTACAGGTAGTGTGCTACATGGTAGAAGTTCAGAAAACAAATCCTAGGCACTCATGGTTGCAGGAAATAACTATGAAAATCCAGTATAGGTACAATAAAAAGTCCAAATACAGTAAACATACGTTTAAATAATAAAGTGCAATCAATCACAACCAGTTAATTGTCTCTCATTAAAAAAAGGAACATTACAGAAGCTAATGAACAAAAATGGATCATGTTTTTTAAAGCAAACAAACCACCTGGCTTAAATAGCAAAGTGTCTCTAAAACCTTTCGTAAAAGGACGTGCACTTAAACAATGATGTTGTTGAATTGCTTTTAGAATGCTTTTAAATGCTTTATTGTTATATATGAGCATATTGCTTTAAAAATTTTTTAATGAGAGACAAGTAACTGGTTGTGATTGATTGCACTTTATTATTTAAACATGTTAGTATACTGTATTCTTTGTAGTCTGACGAAGCGGTCAGTTGAACCACGAAAGCGCTTCCTATTACATTTTTATAACTGTGCTATTTGGACTTTTTATTGTACCTATACTGGATTTTCATAGTTATTGTCTGCAACCATGAGTGCCTGGGATTTGTTTCTGAAATTCTGCCTTCTTATTTCCCAGTTGCTTTTTTTCCTGCTGTTTGGAGCTCTACTGCATTTATATCTCTACATGGTAGAAGTGTTGCATATTTCTGGCCCTTGCTTCAGCGTGAGGGGAAAATAAATGTGCTCACTGGCATGTGGTAGCATGGCATCCAAGAACTGGTAGAGTACCCTGAATGCTGATGCCTGTGAGACCCCCATCATCTCCCCAGCTGGTCTTTGGAAAGTACCTGTAGCTAGTATCCTAAGGGCTATACATACCTTTGTTTCCACTGGGATGGGTTCTACTCTGTTGGCTCTTGGTCTGAGTAGAGGGCAGCAGAGTTCATTGAGTTCTTATAGTATGTCTCTATCCACCCTGTAACACTCTACAATCGCCAGCTCGTGTAGCTCCTGGAAGGTTACCCTGGGCCTGAACACTCTTCTCCTTCTCAGTCTAGGCCTATTGTCAGCAGCACTAGCGGCATCAACTTCAGCATCTAGCACATACAGATGTAGCAGACCTGCAGCAGCCCCTAGCATTCTCTCAGTTAAAATTCCCAAGTCTGTACTCCAATGGTCCAGAGTATTGGGGAAAAATCAGAATGTAGGGTGTATGCATACTTTATAGAGCTCTGCTGTAGGTGCAAAATGTGTGATAGGCTAACTATGATGCATTCCATCTGCCTACAATATAATTAACATAATTTAATGGCCCTATTTTAGCTTAAACAAGGGTCAAAACTAATTTAATACATTTGGTTTTCAGACCCACTCAGCACAGCGGTGCTTGTGTACAAACACGAGCATCGAAGCTAAACAGAACTTTGAAGTTAGTGAACACCCCCTCCAAAAGGATGTGCTCAGTCAGGTGGCATGCCATGCAAGCACATGCATCTAAGCTGAAATGAGCTTAGAGGTCGGTGGACACCCCCCCCCCCCTGATGTCAGCTGCATCCTATGTAAACAGCAACATGGGCCTAACCATACACAAAGGGGATATGTGGACATGATTACTCCTTTCTACTATTCAGTAACACCACCTCATTTGCACATGTGTCCATGTTCACAATCTGGAAACTACAGTCTTCATAGCGCTACCACTTTAGTAACAGCACCAATGCATCATTGTAGGGACTCCACACAAGGTCCTGTAATACATTTCTGTCATATAATATTGTTTTTTTTTTTTTTAATTTTTGTATAAATCATGTTTGTGCACTGTGGTACGCAGCACAAACATGTCGAGATTATAAAAAAAAATAATTTAACTTATTTCCTTTAATTTTTCTGATATACAGGATAATAGTTTTGCTCATATGTGTATGTGGTATTACATATTCAGGGGATTTCTGTCCATATTTCTACATTTTAAAACCCTTTTTTTTATCTACAATCCTATACATGGGATTTTTCCAAGTACGCTATAGACACTGACATAGGGTCTGCCTTATCTGTTTGCTGGACTGCTATGCCTGCCTCATTTCCATGATATTCATCTGCTTATGAGACAATTTGCATGCCACAGATGTTTCTGTGTTGGTGCATGTGTGAGTACCACTCAGCAGCCCTTGCTGAATCTAAAAATGTTCATGTCTGTGTAAGCAGTGCTATGTGTTGCCTACATGAAAAAAAATGTGTAGGCTTTATTAAATTCCCCCCACTGTGTGGAATTTTAATAGCACACTGTCAAAAGCACTGTTTTGTAAAACAGAGGTATTCCATAATACCTATATCCTATACATACTAGCAGAAGTACTGTCTTGCATAATATATATCAAACCATACCATTAAGTGAAATAAAAAAAAGTCAATGTATGTTCCAAAGCCCATATCAGACAGTGGAGCTCTGATCATCATCATCTTCTTTCGGCTGTTCCCGTTAGGGGTCGCCACAGCGGATCACCTGTTTCCATTTCTTCCTGTCCTCTGCATCTTGCTCTGTCACACCAACCACCTGCATGTCCTTTCTCACCACATCTATAAACCTTATCTTAGGCCTTCCTCTTTTCCTGTTACCTGGTAGCTTCATCCTTAGCATCTTTTTCCCAATATACTCAGCATCCCTCCTCAGCACATGTCCAAACCAACGTAATCTTGCCTCTCTGGCTTTGTCTCCAAACCTTCCAACCTGGGCTCACCCTCTAATATAATAATTCTGTCCACCCTTGTCACACCCAGTGCAAATCTTAACATCTTTAACTCTGCCACATCCATCTCAAACTCCTGCCTTTTTGTCAATGCCACTGTCTCCAAACCATATAACATAGCTGGTCTCACTACCCTCTTGTAGACCTTCCATTTCACTCTTACAGGTACTAGTCTGTCACAAATCACTCCTGACACTCTTCTCCACCCACTCCATCCTGCCTGTACTCTCTTCTTCACCTCTCTTCCACACTCACCGTTACTCTGAACTATTGACCCCAAGTATTTAAACTCATCTACCTTCGCCACCTCCACTCCTTGCATCCTCACCATTCCTCTATCCTTCCTCTCATTCACACACATATATTCTTATTCCTGCTGACCTTCATTCCTCTTCTCTCTAGAGCATATCTCCATCTCTCCAGGGTCTCCTCCACCTGTTCCCTACTCTCACTACAGATCACAATGTCATCTGCAAACATCATAGTACACGGGGACACCTGTCTGATGTCATCTGTAAACCTGTCCATCACCATTGCAAATAAGAAAGGGCTCAGAGCTGATCCTTGATGTAAACCCACCTCCACCTTAAACGCATCCGTCACTCCCACTGCAGACCTCGCCGCTGTCACACTACCCTCGTACATATCCTGTACCACTCTTACATACTTCTCTGACACTCCTGACTTCCTCATACAATACCACAACTCCTCTCTAGGCACCCTGTCATATGCTTTCTGTAAGTCTACAAAAACACAATGCAACTCCTTCTGACATTCTCTGTACTTCTCCATCAACACTCTCAGAGCAAACATCACATCTGTAGTGATCTTTCCCGGCATGAAACCATAATGCTGATCACTAATAATCACGTCCCTTCTTAACCTAGCTTCCACTACTCTTTCCCATAACTTCATGCTGTGACTGATCAATTTAATCCCTCTGTAGTTACTACAGCTCTGCACATCACCCTTATTCTTAAAAATCGGTACCAAAACACTTTTTCTCCATTCCTCAGGCATCCTCTCACTTTCCAAGATTTCATTAAACAATCTGGTTAAAAACTCCACTGCCATTTCACCTAAACACCTCCATGCTTCCACAGGTATGTCATCTGGGCCAACAGCCTTTCCATTCTTCATCCTCTTCATAGCTATCCTTACTTCCTCCTTGCTAATCCATTGTACTTCATGATTCACTATCCCTACATCATCCAACCTTCTCTTCCTCTCATTCTCTTTATTCATCAACCCCTCAAAGTACTCTTTCCATCTCCTCAACACACTCTCCTCGCTTGTGAGTATGTTTCCCTCATTATCCTTTATCACCTTTACCTGCTGCACATCTTTTCTATCTTGGTTCCTCTGTCTAGCCAGGTGGTACAAGTCCTTTTCTCCCTCCTTAGTGTCCAACCTTTCATACAACTTTTCATATGCCTTATCCTTAGCCTTCGCCACCTCTCTCTTTGCCATGCACCTCATCTCTTTATACTCCTGTCTACTTTCTTCATCTCTCTGACAATCCCACTTCTTCTTTGCCAACCTCTTTGTCTGTATACTCTCCTGTACTTCCTCATTCCACCACCATGTCTCCTTGTCGTCCTTCCTCTGTCCAGATGTGATACCAAGCACCTTTCTAGCTGTCTCCCTTACTAGCTCTGCTGTAGTTACCCAGCTATTTGGTAACTCTTCACTGCCACCCAGTGCCTGTCTTATCTCATCCCTGAACTCCACCACACAATTACCCTTTTATTATTGAAACAATGGGCAGGATTCACGAAGGCTTGCATGGAGTTTAAGAGTAGTGTAAGACTCCATGCAGCCCTCGCGATCCAGAAACAGCCCGAAATTCCGTGTAAGAGACCAGCTAAAATGTCTCTTACACGGAGTGGGCGTGGATATGCTAATCACCTCACTTGCAGCCGAAAGGCATGCAAATGAGGTAGATTAGCGATCCAGGAAGCCCAAAGCAGCCCGTGTAAGAGCCGTTTTAGCTGCAGAAATGTACTCAGTTGACAACTGAGTAAGTTTCTGCAAATAACACAATGGAGCCATGTCAGCTCCAAATAAAGGGTGCATATGTGTCAGGCAGCATGCCAATGGCCAAATATGTGGCCATTGGCAAGGTATCCCGATGCAAATTTGAGAAATAAATAATTTTTCGTGATCGCCGATGTTTAAATGCAGCGCAGCCCTCACGCAAATGGGCTGCTATAAACATAAAAATGAAGGTTATAAACCCACAAATGTGGGTTTTGCAATACATGGATTTACAATGCAGGGACCAGCAGACCAAAAACAACATGGCCACCGTTTAGTGGTTGCTAAGGGGGGAAGCTGAGTCTAAGACATGTAACTAAGCATTAGTAGGCAATCTGATGTAAATGAGTGTTAGGATTCTGAATTCCACTGTCACATAGCAAATGAGCACATTCTGAGTAGTGTAAGAGATACATAAGGGGGAGGAATAGAGTAGGAGATAGGTGACATCACAGGGGGGAATGGCAGAAAGAAATGCAGTTCATTGGAGGTCAGTGTTACATGACAGATGTCAGACACATATCATGGAAAGAGGAGTGCCACAAGATAAGCATGGGAAAGTCAAGAAATGAAAGGTGTACACTGTTGCTTACACCAAAGTTTCTTGCTGGGCGTGCATGCACACGTGTGCGCACCAGGAGGCGCGAGTAAGGCAGTGTGCGTGCGTGTAAGGCAGACTGAGCATGTGGGAGCCTGTTAGCAGATTTGTAAGACTGTTTGCGCTGGTGTGCGTGTGTTTAAACCCGAATAAGCAGATTCTGAACCATGTAAGCATGTGTGCGCGCGTGTAAGCCACTGTGAGCGGATTTCTGCTGGTATGCGCATTGCTCCCCCCTGAGGAAACAGAAAGGAAACAGGAAGCAACAGAATTAGTAGGAAGCTAGCAGGGAATACTGCTGGAGCTAGCAGGTGAAAACAATTAGAAGCAGGCAATTACACAGGCAGAATAGTAGCCCAGCCAAGCACTTAAAACTCTGCAAACAGCAGTGCAGGATGTTTCTCTCAAGAGACACTGCAAGACAGGAGTAAGCTATTAGAAGTGAAAACTGAAAAAGCTGAACTCAGAGCAGAAATGCTAGGGGCTGCCATAGCTGTCATAAGGAGACAGAGGCTACTTGCTGAGGGCGGTGACAATGCAAATGGTGCCAGACAACCCACAGTGAGGAGACGGAGAAGGGTGTACAGGCCCAGGGTCAACTACCATTGGTTACATGAGCTGGAGATAGTGGAGCGCTATAGAGTGGACAGAGACCTCCTGCAGCAAATTGTTGAGCTGTGCAGGCCACGCCTCACACACAGAACCAACAGAGGGGAACCCATCCCAGTGGAAACCAAGGTATGTGTTGGCCTAAGAATACTAGCAACAGGTACCTTCCAGAGACCAACTGGTGATATGATGGGGATATCACAGGCATCAGCCTCCAGGGTACTGCACCAGTTCCTGGATGCCATGTCAGCACATGTCGGTGATCATGTATATTTCCCCAATGCCCGTGAGGTATTGGCCAGCAATATGGTCTCTTCCAGCAAATAGCGGAATACCCTGAGGTAGTGGGTGCAATAGACTGCACGCACATATGCATCAAAGCACCAGCCGGTGAGCAGGGTAGGGCCTACATTAACCACAAGGGCTTCCCCTCCATCAACTGCCAGGTCGTGTGTGATGCCCAGGGCATAATAATGAATGTGTGTGCTGGCTGCCCTGGGAGCTACCATGATTCCCATATCTGGCATTTGACGCAGCTGTACCAGACATTTGCCAATGGGGACATCCCACATGGACACCTAGTGGGGGATGCAGGTTATGCACTGGAGCCGTGGCTGATGACACCCATCAGAAATGCACACACACCTGAACAGGAACGCCATAATGAGGCACACGCACAAACACGTAATGTAATAGAGCATGTGTTTGGGCTGCTCAAGTCACGGTTCCGGTGTCTGGACACATCTGGCGGAGCCTTGCAGTACTCACTAACTACATGTACCCAAATTGTCATGGTATGTGCTATGCTACATAATATAATCTTGTGAAAACAGCTGCAGCAGGACCAGCATAGGGCCGGGCCAAACAGCCCCCACCATTGCCAAGGCCATCACAGGCAGAGCATGACTCAGAGGAAGAAAAACCTGAGCCTGCCCCAGTAGGCAGAAGGAGGCGTGCCCAGTATGCCCTGGCCTTGGCAAAGAGGCAACGCATAGCACATACACTGGCTCAGTAGGAACCCTGGGAATGATACCCCTCTCTGACTCACTCATATAATAACAGGGATGCCTAAAATGACATAACCTGCTCTCAAACATGTACAGGGAGTGTAGTATGTGCATCCGACAGAGGCAGCCCTGCAGCACCACCTGAGGCATGAATGCCATGTGTTAAGCAATGTAACACCATGTAGTATATGCACACTTGATGACCCTGACTAACATCCTACCCTCACCAAGCATGATGCCACAATATGACGATGAGATGATCAATTGCAATAATTGGCTGAAGTATTGCAGTTAGTCAAAGGGGATCCAATGTGTGCCAGCCTGGGATGACATGCTGAGCATGACATGATGCTCCACCTGCTAGGGGTGGCGTGCACCTATCAGTCCAGGCCTTATGGATACTGGCAAAGGCTGTTGTTACCCACAGCGTGCCCTGAATAGGTAAGGCTCAAAACACAAACCCACCTCCATAGGTATCACAAGGGATAAGAACCTAGATGCAATGCTACCCAATGCCAGAAGTCTAAACAGCAAGATGCATGCAGTCTAAACTCCCCCAGTATGGAGAATGTTGATATCTGTCCTGTAACAGAAAAGTAGGTCAAGGCTCACAACAGCACCCTAGCACTACCAGGTTACACCTCATACTGTGCTGTACAGCCTCAAAACATGGAACAAGCTACAAAAGGAGGGTGACTAGCAATAATTGTCAAGGATAACCACACCCCCATGTTGGTACCACAACAAGAAGCAGCATGGACTAGCCATGGTCAAGTAACAGTGGCTAAAACTGCCTCCCAGTTTATAGCCTGCTACAGACTACCATCCTAACACCAGGAATTGCACTTGGCCTATGGTGGAATACATGAATATATCAAGCCCTCCAAACCACATTATATTGGGTGACTGAAAATACCCAAACATAGACTGGGAGCATTATACTAGCTCCAACACTGTAGGACAAAAGTTCCTAGAATCCATAAACCAAAATGCCCAGGAACAACGTACCACTCCCACAAGAGGGGTAAGCATACTGGATGTGATAATCAGCAACATGGGTACTGGATGGCAAGATGAAAAGTGTATCCCTCACTGATAAGACCAGACCATAGAGTAATCAGACCGGATATACACATCCTGACCACAGTCCCTGGCCAGAAAACCACAGTGAAAAACATGTGTAAAGCAAAAGTTGCACTCCTCCAAACTGATGTGGAATCCATTAAAGGCCCTGTGCAGGTGCAAAATATGGGCCACACCTCAGAACCTGTTATACAGGCATTCCATGAACACTGCCAGGAATGCTTGGATTATGCAATCCCAAATAAAACCAAGACACAATGCCATACACACAGGCATCTGGCATGGTGGACTCCAGCCATTACCAAACAATGCAAGAGAATGAGGAAGCTACTACATGATAGAGCAAACATAAAAAGGGAAGTAATCACTGCTCAGTAGTATGGCAATAAAAAGTACAGTTGTGTACACCTACCATAAATGTAGATGTTCGAGTGTCTTCACTGTTGCAGTCATGACTGTAGGGTTCTCCCCTGCTGGCAGGCAGCCCTCGGTTGGCCAGAATCCCAAAGTCTGGGTCCGGTGTCGACTGTTCAACCATGCTCCCTGACGTCAGAGCACCAGGAGTATAAAGCTGACAGCCGACGCCATCTTCTCCAGTTTTTCTTGCCCCAGATGTCAGGAGTCCCAAAATGAAAAAGGTCCCATAACCTTTGCAAATGCACTTCAGAAGAATGGTGAAAAAAAGGAAATACACAAAAGTAAAAATAAGAGGGGACAGGAGGAGAAACAGACTGCAACAGTGAAGACACTCGAACATCTACATTTATGGTAGGTGTACACAACTGTACTATGTTCATCGTGTTTCACTGTTGCAGTCATGACTGTAGGGTAGAATCCCAAAGCTGAAAGAAAGGGAGGTGGTCATAAAGAAGAAGGGGCAGCTAAAAGGCCCTGCAAGACTGCAGAGGCAAAGCCTGCCCTAGACTTAGAGTAGAGAGGTAGATTGTAGTGCTTAGAAAAGGTATGCACTGAACTCCAAGTTGCAGCTTCCAAAATGTCTTTGGTAGGAACTTCCCTGAGGAAGGCCAAAGAAGTGGCAGCAGCTCTGGTGGAATGAGTCCGTATACTCCCTGGGATTTGCTTTCCATGGTGTGAATAACAAAATCTGATTCCATGAGCAATCAATTTAGAAATGGTCTGTTTGGAAATGGCTTTTCCTTGGGAACTTGAAGCATAAGAAACAAACAATTGTTCTGATTTTCTGATGTCCTTGGTTCTGTTCAGGTAAAAACGTAGCTGTCTGTGTACATCCAAGGAATGCAAGATCCTTTCCCCTTTATTTTGAGGAGTGGGGAAAAAGGTTGGCAAGTGGATAGTTTGATTTAAAGCCACTTTGGAAACCACCTTAGGCATGAAGGTAGGATTAGTCCTCAAAGATACCCTGTATTGATGAAAAATAATATAAGGTTCCACAGCCATAAGAGCTTGTAACTCTGAAACTCTCCTGGCAGAGGTTAGTGCTAACAGGATAGCTGTCTTCCAAGATAAAAAACTTGATGTCAGAAGAGGCAGCAGGCTGAAAAGGAGGCAAGGGTAGTTTTTCCAAAACATAGTTGAGATCCCAAGCAGGAATGGGAGGAGATCTAGGAGGTCTTAAGTTCTTAGCTCCTTTGAGAAACTGTCTCATGAGCTGGTGGGAAAAGATGGGAGGGTCTGTATTATAATGAGCAGAAATAGCAGAG
The DNA here is from genome assembly GCF_019279795.1 of Protopterus annectens. NCBI lineage: Eukaryota > Metazoa > Chordata > Ceratodontiformes > Protopteridae > Protopterus > Protopterus annectens. The sequence goes on along the minus strand of NC_056732.1, from coordinate 1,690,587,649 downwards.
GCATGTATCTTAATGGAAGAGAAAGAGAGACCCTTATGTAAGAGATCTGTCAGGTAAAGTAAAATTAAAGTAATGTTAGGAAGAAGAGGATCAGAATCCTGAGCCTGCATCCAGGAACAAAATCTTTTCCATTTTCCTGCATAAGATTTTCTAGTGCTAGGACGTCTGGCTTCTAAAATGACATCCATAACCTGCTTGGGTAGGAAAGAAGAAATCAAAGGCCCTGGATTAACCAGGCCGCCAGGCTGAGAGTTCTGACATGAGAGTGTAGAACCTGACCCTGATGTTGGGACAGAAGGTTCGGAGACTGAGGTAAAACCCAAGGGGGCTCCAGGCATAGGTTTTTTAGAGTTGGATACCAAAACTGCCGAGGCCAATTTGGAGCCAGCAAGATAATCATCTTGGGCTTGTCCTGTTTTATCTTCAATAAAACCCGTGGAAGAAGAGGAAGAGGCGGAAAGGCATATCCCGAGAGGTTCCTCCAACTGAATGACAGGGCATCCACTTTCCAAGCTTCTCTGTGGAAAGTCCTGGTGCAAAAATTCTGTAGTTGATGATTGAGATGGGATGCAAAGAGGTCTATGTAAGAACATCCCCAGACTGCTGTTATCATCCTGAATATTTTGGTGTCCAGCATCCACTCGTGTGGATCCGAAAGGTTTCTGCTCAGACTGTCTGCCAGGAAGTTTTGTTTCCCTGGTAGAAACTGAGCTTGAAGATCCAGATTGCAAGCTAGAGCTGTGTTCCATAGATCCATGGCTAGTCTGCAAAGGGGGTAGGAATGAGATCCCCATTGCTTGTTTATGTACCACATAACTGTGGTGTTCTCCATCCGTATTAGTAGTTGTCCTGGTTGTAAGAGATTCCTGAAGGCCAATAGATCTTTCTGAACGGCTAACATTTCCTTTAAGTTGATATGCAGGTGCTTCTGATCCTTTGTCCAAAGGCCCTGCAGACAATTGCCCTGAAAATGGGATCCCCAAGCATAATCCGAGGCATCCGTGGTTAGAATCTGAGTGGCAGGAGGCAGACGGAAAGGTTTCCCTTTGTTTAGAGCACATGCCCTGGACAACCAAAGAAATTCCTTTTGAAGGCAAGGAAGGACAGAGATCAGTATGTCTAAACTGTGGCAATGCTGAGACCATACACTTTTTAGGTACCACTGTATTTTCCTCATGTGTAGTCTTGCATATGGTACAAGAAGGATGCAGGAGGCCATGTAACCCAAAGCCTGCGGAATTTCCTTGCAGATAGTTGAGTTAAAGTTGCCAAGGTTCTGAAAGTTGAAGCCAGCTGTAATTGTTTTTTGGATGTCAGAAATGCCATCTGGGTTGTGGTGTTTAGAAGTGCACCCAGAAAAGTTATCTGTTGTGATGGTGTCAAATTTGACTTTTTTATGTTTACAGAGAATCCCAGGAACTTGAGGAGGTTCTGTACAAATTCTAGATGCTGGAGTAAGACATCCTTGCTGTCTGCCTGAATTAGACAATCGTCCAGATAAGGGTAAATTTGAATTCCCTTGAGTCTGCAGTAAGCTACTACTGGAGCCAGGCATTTGGTGAAGACCCTGGGCAGTAGACAATCCAAAGGGCAGTGCAGAGAATTGAAAGTGCCTCGATCCGACCTTGAACCTGAGGTATTTTCTGTGATCCTGCCTGATGGGAATGTGTAAATATGCCTCCTTTAAATCCAAAGTTACCATCCATGCATCTTTGGACAGCATTGGAAGTAGCTGCTGTAGAGTAAGCATCTTGAATTTTGGAATCTCTAGAAAGGTGTTCAAGACCGACAGATCCAGAATGGGTCTCCATGAGTTTTGCTTCCTTGGGACTAGAAATAGCCTTGAGTAAAAACCTTTTCCCATCTCTGAAAGTAGAACCAGTTCTATGGCATTCATAGCCAAAAGAGCTTCCACCTGGTTTAAGGCCTCCGTCCATTGATGTTTTGGAAGGTCTGGCCATCTGCTTCGCCTTGGCAAGGTATGAAAATGGAATTTGTAACCTCTTAAAACCACATCCAAAACCCACTTGTCTTGGGTTATTTGAGTCCAATTTTGATAAAAAAAGAGATAGTTTTCCTCCGAGAGGGGCTTCCAGGCAAGAAGTTCCTGTAGCCCAACAGAGGGAGTCATTGAGTTGTTTCCTTTGAGTTTGTGACCTGTCCTCTCCTCCCCTAGGGGTGGAAGCAGTCCACTGTCTTGGTCTATAAGAAGCTTGTGTTTGAGGCCTTCCTCTGGAGCATCTATATCTACCCCTCTAAGGCCTGTCTGAAGTGGGAAAGGACCAATTTTTTGAAGGCCAATTCCTGCTTAATCTAGGTGGCTGTACTTGTAAGAAATCTTTAACTGTTTGCATGGATTTTGCCTTATCCTCCATCTTTTTAATCACCTCTTCAGCTTTTGATCCAAACAAAACATTATGCTGAACAGGAGCATCCAATAATTTAGCCTTTACTTGTTCAGGCAAATTTTGTTCCTTTAGCCATGCATGCCTTCTAATAACTGTGCCAGAGGCTGCAGCCCTACAAGAAGCCTCCAAGGCATCAAATCCACAGTGTAAACCATGCTTCCCAACTTGTTCAGTGGCATGCAATAAGTCATGTAATTCCTTATCATCTGCACAGGCAGAAATGGAAGTAAGCTTTTGTTTTAAAACAGACAAGAGAAATTGCTGGTATTTAAGCATATGAAACTGACAGTTTAAAGCCCTAATGGACAAAGTAGCAGAAGTGTACACCTTTTTGCCCCATCTTTCTAAGGATCGAGAATCCTTTTCAGTAGGAATGGGATTTTTGGCAGAAGCAACCTTAACTCCCTTAGGACCCTGAGAAATGGTTTCAGGGTCAGCAGAAGGGTTCTTGTATAAAAACTGATGGGAATCAGGAACCCTGTAATATTTATCAGGCTTAACAGGAGCAGGAGGAAAAGAGTCAGGGGTTAAGTTAGCCTCCGAAAAGGCATCATCCACAATATCCAAAACAGGAGGAATAGCCAGGGGTCTATGTTGGGGAAGATGAAGAAAATCCCTCAGTCTTTTCTTAGATTCCGAATACTCCTGTCCTTCCCAATGGAAATGTTCCCTCATTTCATGCAAAGTTTCCCCAAAAGAGAAATCCTCAGGGGGAGAAGCTGAAGGAATGGATTCTTCAGCATCAGAATCCTCATAAGGAGGGAAAGAATATTCCTGATCAGAAGAAGAAACTGAGGAAACAGAAGCCTGATCAGAGGAATCATAATAAACATCCTGCCTTGGCCTTTTATCTGGAGGGGGATGTGAACCCCTAATCATAGTAAGTAAATCCTCCGCCATCTTGAGTAACTGTTTCTGTGACTTGGGAGCCGGTTCAGAGGAGGCCTGTGTTGTAGTCTTTGATTTAGAAGGAGTCTTTGCCTTTGTCTTTGGCTTTGCCTTTATTAGAAGCTGAGTAGGCCTGAAAACCCTTCGAAGCCGGTACCTGCACAGTGGCTCCGGACCCATCCGAAGGAGCATTGTCCGAAGGTCCTGCAACAGAAATATTTAAAGGCCTGGTTGGCTCCTCATGAGAGTCCGTTTCGCCGTCGGTTCTGAAATGGCCGCGACAGGGCTGCAAAGCGCCTCACTGACGACGGCGAACCTGAAGCTGGCTCCGCTTGTGCGCTATCATCAGATTTGGACCTCGGAGGCCTGTCTTTATCCTTGCGACGTTTGTGAACTCCGGTAGCCGGAACCGTATCCAACGACATTTTGTAGTTAAAGCACCTACCGAAGTAATGAAAAGCAAAATCGTACCTTCGCTTAATTGTACGTTGATTGAATCTAGCACAAAACCGACAAATAGCTACGTCGTGGTCAGGGCCTAAGCAAGGAATACAGTAAGAATGAAAATCCTTATGAGGTATTTGCTTCCCACATGAAATACAATTATTAACTTTTTCTGACATCTGAGTGGAGCAAGAAAAAAGTTTCCCCAATGGGGTACTTAGCTTTGAGTGGAGAAGAAAATCTTCGGACTGAAGTATATCAGAAAAAATCGTCAGGAGTCAGTCGACCGGCACTTGCGAACTGCTATCACCGCATGGCAAGAAAGACTGGAGAAGATGGCATCGGCTGTCAGCTTTATACTCCTGGCGCTCTGACGTCAGGGAGCATGGTTGAACAGCCGACGCCGGACCCAGACTTTGGGATTCTGGCCGACCGAGGGCTGCCTGCCGGCAGGGGAGAACCCTACAGTCATGACTGCAACAGTGAAACACGATGAACATTATGTCCACACATACAGTCCACTAAGGCCAGCTACAACAAGTTGAATCTGTGAATCTTGAGGCAATGTTACACCTGCCCCAAGTACACAGACAACCCTCACCTCCCCCCAAGAAATACAAATATATGTGAGAGATGCAACCATTTATCCAAATCGGAGGCTGAGCTCCCTCAACTCAGTACTGTCAAAACTAGTCAGGAGGAGAAGGTAACCACACACACCACAAACCCAGTCCCACATAGACCTATCACAGCTGCAAACCAAAGACATAAACACAGAAACACATTCCCGGAGGCCCTAATTACAAACACACCACATCAACAGAGGCCTCCAAAGCAGACACCCAAGCAACCACTACCTCCAAACATAGCACATGCAACACATAGTACACAAAGCTGGTGTGCCAAACAGTCACAGGCCAGAAGGAGAAACAACATGTCTGATACAGTTGTAATAGGTGACTCCATAGTCAGACACACTGCTGTCCCGCTCACCAGACTGAACAAGGGAAAGGGTACAGTAAACTGCCTGTAGGCTGCTACAATACGCCACATAACAGAAGTACGCAGGTCACCCCAAAGCAAGTAGAAATATGATGCAGTCATTGTCCATGCTGGCGTGAATGACCTGAGATGTACCTCCCAGGACTACATGAAAAGAGACATAGATGAGCTCTCCGATTATGTAGTCCAGGCTGGTATGACACTGACCGTTTGCAGCATCCTACCCTCACCAAGAATGATGCCACAGTACAAACACAGAATGATCAGCTTTAACAAGTGGCACAATTACTGGTGTCATTCCAAGGGGATCCAATGTCTGTCTGCTTGGGATGTCATGCTTGACAAGCCACGCTGCTGTTCCAGGGATGGCTTGCACCTGATACCCCTGGGCATCTGGATATTGGATAAGGCTTTTGCCACCTCCATAGAGCCTTTCGTAGGCAAGGCTGAAAAGACTAACCCACCACCCTAGAAAAAGAGGAAAGAAACATAAGGGTAATGCTGACCAATGCCAGATATGTAAACCTCAATATGCATGCTCCCGAGGCCCTCCCCAGTATGGAGAACATTGATGTCCGTGCAGTGACAGAAACCTGCAGCAAGGCTCCTGACAGCACACCAGCACTACCAGGTTATACCTCATATCATGCATTATGGCCCCAAAACCTGGACCAAAACATAAAAGGAGGGGGAGTATCCATATTCAGCACAGACACCCACACGTCCAGGTAACTGACAATGTACGAAGCATTGGAGACCGCCCATGTGCAACTAACCATAGGCAAAACTGCTGTACAGTCTGTAGCATGCTACAGACCACACTCTCACACACATGAACCCCACCCAGCCATCCTGAAGACACTGGACAGTATGAATGTCTCACCAAATACCAAACAATGTACTCACAAATTACCACATAGGTGGTAATCCATTATGTATGGAAGGAGTAATCAGGGACCTAGGGACACAAGTGGACAGTAACCTGTTATGTGACACTCACATTGCCAACGTGGCTAGGAAGACTGTCTATATTGGACACCGTATCATGAAAGGATTCACATCTACATCAACAGAGGTCATTGTGCCCCTATACTGTTCTCTTATCAGACCCATAATTTAGTACAATGCCTCATTTGGGATGTACCTTACCCGACACCTGCAGCAGTTAGAAAGACCTCAAAGGTACCTCACCAAGAGGATAAAGGGTCTCAAATATATGTCATATGCTGCCTGGCTGTAGACACCCCAGCTGAATGCAGTCACATACTGCCTACACAGAGGCATTGTATGCCTGTTGTACAAGGCCATGTCCAACACAGGAGTAATGGACATGCTCCACCCCAGAAAACCCAAATCCATCAGAGCTGTGAGAGTGAGAGATGTCATCCTCAACACATAATGAAAAAGGATGTACTGGAGGGACAGATACATAACCCAGAGGCTCCCTACACCCTGGAACAGAATCCCACTCCATGTTAGGCAGAGCCCCTCACTGACACTCTTCAACAGGAATCTTGCCAAGTGGATGGATGATCGTAGATGTACACTGGGGGTCATCACTGTGTCACGTCCAGACAGAGGCACAGTAAAGTAAATCATAAATGGCCATAATATTCACATAGCAAGGGGTGGCAAAAGCCACACACACTCTGGATAGGCTTATAATTGCACTAGGGCGGATAGCCTAGTATGAACCTATGAAGATACAAATTGTACAGGACACTAAGGATAATCACAAGACTTTCTTAACTGATGGTAGGAACCTTGTTGGGAATTCACAGATATGCTCTGAATCACTCAAATATTACAAACAACATACCAAACATACACACATATTGCCAACATCCAACCTGACAGGTGCAGTGCAACCCCCCCCCCCCCAAATGCAAAATATCTATCCTAGCAGAGTGCTGGCCCCCTGACATTGCAGATGCTGAGGTAACAGCTAGCATCTACAAAGCAAAACACACAGCATCAATGGTATGAGATGGTGTCCTGGGCTGAGTCCAACATGGACTCCAAGAAGAATGGAATGCCAAATAACACTACTGCTCAATGTCAGCCTTACCACAGGATATGTACCCAAAGAGTAGTGTACAACAACAGTGGTCCTTCTCAACAAAGGTGTTGCCTGAATAGATATTGCAAACTACCACCCCAGAATCCTGACAAGCTTGGTCTGCAAAGCTATGGAAAGGATCAGCATGTACCACAGACATAAAGATATTGGGGACCTACTGACACCGGACCCTACCCAGTGTGGCTTTCTTAAGTGCAGATCCTGCCCTTTAAACATGTTTGACTCATTTGAAACAGTCATTAAGGTCATTGATGAGGGGAATGTGGTCCACACAGCGTAGCTGGACCTTGCAAAGGCTTCCATACAATACCCCACGTGTTCATTATAGATAAGCTCAGCAGCTTAAATATAAACCCCTATGTCAGTAGAGGGGTTGCAAACCAGACCAAGGACAGAACTGACATGGTCAGACATGCTGCAGCCATGTCAGACTACAAACCAGATATAACTGGCATCCCACAAGGCTTGGTCCTGGGACCGCCCTCATTTGGTATATATGTCCCATAGGTACAGGCCAACATGGAAGGACTGTGTCTGAACAAGTTTGCAGAGGACTACAAACTGGCCACCATATCTGACCCTCCAGCTGACACAAGCATCCCACAAAGGGCCACATAGAAACAGACAACTGGTGCCATAGCCATGTTAGCAAGCTAATTGCAGAAAAGTGTATAGTCAACCCCTGTGGATATACAGTAAGTGCCCACCAATTACCACATAGGTGTTAACCCATTAAGTACTTAACATGTAATGAGAGACCTGGGGACACAAGTTTATAGATATCCTGCATTGGACAAGCATGTGGCTGTAGTGGTTACAGAAACATACCATATACCCACCTAATCATGAAGGTTGTCAGATCTAGATAAGGGGAGGTCATTGTGGCTCTGCAGTCATCCTTCATCAGTGTTACAATTGACTACAATAGCCCCCATGGGATGTACCTCAGCAGACACCTCCATCAACTGTAAAGTCCCCAAAAGTACCTCACCAGGAGTATCAAAGAGCTTGAACAGATGCCATGTGTTGCCTGATTAAACAAACTGCAGCTCCACACACTGCCATACTGCCCAACCAGAGGCAAGCTGTGCCTGATGTATAAAGCCATGTCCAAGCTGGTATCAATTTCACTGTCAACACCTTGTACAATCTGAATGGCAGTGAGCTATGCACATGAGAGACCTGAACCCCAGCACTGACATACATAGGACAAGCTGTACTGAATGATCCATAACACAGAGGCCACCCCCACTCTTGAGTAAACTCCCAGTACAGGTTAGCCAGAGAGTCACTCATCGACTCTCCTCAAGAGGAATCTTGATGAGTGGATGGGAGATGGTAGGTTTACCCTGGGTATCACTGTTATGTCACGGGTAGACGGAGGCACAGTATACTAACCATGACATATGTCATGGCAAACTCCACTTACAATGTGTGTCGAAGGACAAACACACTCTCCGACTAGCATTAGAAATGGCCTAGGGCACATCGCTAGTGTTTGCCAATGTACACCTATGTTGTGGAATACACTACCAATGTTGGACAAGCCTGGTTTAAGTAGTTCATATCTGAACATAATGCAGCATGGTCAGATGTGCACAACTGGCCCCTAACCAGTCGGTTGTGCTCACTATGAAAATGTAAAGCAGTGATAGGACTAAAGCCCAGGATACTGTCCACCACAGTGAAAGTACTGAACCAGTACACTATACGGTACTACAGTGTTAGGTCAGTATGAAAGGATGTTGACAACTGTATGCAAAGTATCCCATGCAAACCCTGCAGGCACAGTATAATCCCTGTTGTGTTCAGACACAAAGCAGTTGGACAGTAAGTACACAACATGACACACAACACACAATCATAAACGTGAGATATTGTTGAAGTTCACACTCATCCACAAATGTGGTGGGCTGCAGAGTTCAACATATGGAAAGCTCACACTGGGCATGCTCGCACACTTTGATAAATGAGACATATGTCAGATAATATGCCATGGAAAGCCTGAACTGGGCATGCTCACACACTTAGGCCAAATCTCAGTTTAGCAGTTGGCCACACATATCTGGTATTTGTACGTGTTATTCCAGGAACCAACCACATTACAGCAATCTGCCCAGTGCACACAGTTAAATGACTACAGAGACATAAGTGATATAGTGGATCCCTCTCATATTCAAACATCTTCCACAGATACACAAGTTGTTCATAGAAACAGGGAATGCTATGGCAATAAAGACCTGCAAACAGTCTATCAGCAACAAATATTGTGCATCTGACAATTAAACATATGGGTGTAGAGGTCAACACTAGGCTGTTTGCCCTAGGGAATGACAGCTTAGCCAGAGTGTGCTTGGCGTCTGCCTCCGCAGTACAGTAGGCTACTGTGCCACTGTAAAGTAGGTCACATAAGGCACCGTGTGAGGCTAGTGTGCTGTGCCTCCATCAAGCAGGGACACAGTGGAGATCCCAGGGGTTGAATTTGCTAAGCCACATCCATGTTGTTGGTGTGTGCTGGAAGAGGGTTGGTGAGGACCTCTAACAGTAAGTGGGCGTCAATAACAGACTGAGGGAAGCCTTATCTGCATTGTCTGGACAATTTCACTGTCAACACTTTGTTTTGATGATTATGAGGGATTGAAGTGTTGTGCCAGTACTGTTCAGAGATGTCCTCCCTCTGTGGGCTACTGCTCTGCAATGTATTAGCTCACTCTGTCTGTTGGACAGCTCATATATGGCTGGTGTACACCTGACATTTGTCCTGTTGTGGAGGAGTCATGGGTATAATTGGGATAGCATGATCAATGCAAACCTTCCACATGCTCATAGAATGCAATTGTCAAGGATTATGCAGAGTGGCCTGTATACTCCCCCAGCATGGGTCCTTTGAAGTCTTCCACCCCAGTCTTCACAAGTGTAAAGTCTGCTTTTGATAAATACACTTTGTTTGCAGTTACAACCTTGCCTGGGGGTGGGGATGGGATATGGATGTCCAGGAAAAGTGGGTATGGTCAGATATCAACAATGGTGGTCTACCTCTAGTGTGGAACAGTGAGTACCCATGTTGCAGATGGTCAGGTGCAATATGTATTCCCCCTTGTGGCTGTGGTGAGTGGTTCTGCCATAGCACATGGACTCACAAATTGTAGTGGCTGTAGGCTAATGTTGTAGAGGCCTGAGTAGTTCCCACACACAATATACCTGTACCTGACATTAACAACTGGAATGGTGTATGTGAACACCTGCATATCTTGGCACCATTCCCAGGGAAGCAAAGTGTGTGTCCTGGATATGGGAGGGGTGGTCCGAACTGGTTGTGTTGTGTGTTACAGGTCCTGTGGTCATGAAGCATGGTATAGAACATAACCTGCCAGTGCTGATGTGCATATCTGACCCTGAAGTAGGTGGCTGCAAATGCATATATATGCTATCCCCTACCTGACAGGTAGTACTAGATGTACATACCTCTGTAGAAATAATGATGTCAGCACCCTATAAATACTGCAGGTGCAGAACAGATGCCCAGTAATTCGGATAGTGCGCTCTGCTAATGCGTCTCCCTCAAGTGTCATAATATAGTTAAGTAGGGGTTTGAATCGTGCAAATGCTCAGTGTGAGCGGGGTTGGTGTGTGTGCAATTCTGTGCGAGAGAAATATCCCTTTTGGCAACTAGGAGAACACACTACAGGATGCACATTCCCCTTTCTAAACACTGATGATGTCAGCACCCTATAAGTATAGCAGGAGAAGGAAATCCTCCCAGTAATGTGAATAGCACGCTCTGCTAATGCGTCCGTCTTGAGTGTCATAACATAGTTAGGTAGGGGTTTAAATTCTGCAAATGGCAAGTGTGTGTGAGGGGTGTTAGTATGTGTGCAATTTTGTGAGAGGGAAAATGTCCCTTTTGGCAACTGGGAAAACACACTACAGGATGCACATTCCCCTTTGTAAACACTGATGATGTCAGCACTCTATAAGTACAGCAGGAGAAAGGAATCCTCCCAGTAATGTGAATAGCGCGCTCCGCTAATGCGGCCATCTTGAATGTCATAACATAGTTAGGTAGGGGTTTGAATCCGGCAAGTGTTTGTGTGAGGGGGGTTAGTGTGTGTGCAATTCTATGTGAAGGAAATCCCCCTTTTGGCAACTGGGAAAACACTACAGGATGCACATTCCCCTTTCTAAACACTGATGATGTCAGCACCCTATAAGTACAGCAGGAGAAGGAAATCCTCCCAGTAATATGAATAGCGCGCTCTGCTAATGTTTCCATCTTGAGTTTCATAACATAGTTTGGTAGGGGTTTGAATCCTGCAAATGGCAAGTGTTTGTGTGAGTGTGAGGGGGGTTAGTGTGTGTGCAATTCTGTGTGAGGGAAATGTCCCTTTTGGCAACTGGGAAAACACACTACAGGATGCACATTCCCCTTTCTAAACACTGATGATGTCAGCACCCTATAAGTACAGCAGGAGAAGGGAATCCTCCCAATAATGTGAATAGCGTGCTCTGCTAATGCTTCTGTCTTGAGTGTCATAACATAGTTAGGTAGGGGTTTGAATCCTACAAATAACAAGTGTGTGTACAATTCTGTGTGAGGGAAATGTCCCTATTGGGAAAACACACTACAGGATGCACATTCCTCTTTCTAAACACTGATGATGTCAGCACCCTATAAGTACAGCAGGAGAAGGGAAACCTCCCAGTAATGTGAATAGCGCGCTCTCCTAATCCATCTGTCTTGAGTGTCATAACATAGTGAGGTAGAGGATTGAATCCTGCAAATGGCAAGTGTTTGTGTGAGGGGGTTAGTGTGTGTGTGTGTGAGGGAAATGTCCCTTTTGGCAACTGGGAAAACACACTACAGGATGCACATTCCCCTTTCTAAACACTGATGATGTCAGCACCCTATAAGTACAGCAAGAGAAGAAAAACTTCCCAGTAAGGCGAATAGCGCGCTCTGCCAATGCGTCCATTTTGAGTGTCATAACATAGTTAGGTAGGGGTTTGAATCCTGCAAGTGTGTGTGGGTGGGGGTGCAATTACATGTGTGAGAAAACTGACCCTTTTGGCAACCAGTACAACACACCAGCTGGTGCATATTCCAATCTCTACACAGAGATGATGTCAGCACCCTACAAGTACAGCAGAAGAGGGCAAATCTCCCAGTAATGCAAATAGCACACTCTGCTACTGCGTCTCTCACTACTGTCATAGCACAGTTAGTTATGGCTTTGAATTCCACACATGCCACGTGTGTTTTTGTCACACAGAATGCCCATGTGTGTGGGTTGTTGTTCACAATAATGCATGACATCGATTAAACCAGTAATGGCAATGGACACAGATGATGTATGTGTGTGCCAAATACACATATGTACCTGTGACCTTCAATAGTTCCAATGTCTGACACCTGCCACATGTGAATACATGGTATTTGCACTGGATAACATTATGACTGTGGTCTTCTGTGCAGGTGCTGCATGTGGTATGTGTATATACAGTGTGAGTTGTATATGGTATCATCCTAGCAGCGAGGGATACACATCTGGTCTGGGGCATATAGTCTACATGTTGTTGATGAACAGGTGCTGCATGTTTTCACCTGTTGTGGGAGTGGTAACAAGTTGTTCCATAGCAATGCAGTGACTACATGCTAGGAACCTTTCAGCTAGGGTGTTGTAGCTACATTAATTCATCAGCAGTAATACGTCAGCATTCCTGGTGAGGGTATGATGCCAACCAAGGTAAGGGTCATACCAGCCTGTGCCACATGCTCAGAGAGCCCTTCTATGTTCCCTATCATGTAGTCCAGGGAGGTACATCACAGGTCAGCCATAGTGGCATGGACAATGACTGAGTCATATGTGTCCATGCCTCTGACTGCCCTGTATGCTTGTGTTATGTGGTGGACCATAGTGCCCCACAGGCATATCACTGTGACCTTCACCTTGTCCAGCCTGGTGAGAGGGACCTCACTGTACTGGACAATAAAGGTACCTAACATAACTGTAGCAGGTGTGTTGTCTAGCCGTACAGGCTGTGACTGTTTGGCACACAGGATTTGTGTGCTATGTGTTGCACGTGATGTGTGCTATGTGTTGCACGTGATGTGTTCCGGCTTAACGTATGCCTGTGTGCCAGCTGCAGAGGTGTCTGCTGCTCAGGCAGGATGCTATTCTGAGGCTCTATGAATGGCCCAGTGTGTTCACGTGTTTGGATTGCTGTCAGTGTAGGTCTACAGCAGACTGGTATTGTAGTCACTGTAGTATTTCATGCCACCTGACAGGTTATGCCAGTACTGGGTTCAGATTGCTTAGTCCCCAGTTTGGCTATGTGGTTGCATCTCATACATGTGTTGTATGTCCATGTGTAGGGGAGAGGGTTGACTGTGTACATGTGGCAGCTGTGACATTGCCACATGACCCACATATTCCACAACTGTACCATAGAGGTGACTGACAAGTGACCTTTGCACATGCTACCATAGTATTGTGATTGCCATGGTGATTAACAGCACATAGGGCCAATGGGGAACAAGGTACAGAAGGTGAGTATGTGAGGGTGTAGTGCCTGTGATTAGTTAGCACTGGCATATATGACTGCTCACGTGGACAAATGCCAGGTAAGTCATATGCAATGTGTCACAGGCAACGTACATGTGAACAGGACAAACAGTGACATTCTGTCAAGTGAGACATGGACATACATATAGTAAGCTATGCAGATGTCACTAGGAGTCCACAGAAGCTCTGTAACTCTGCATTGCAGGTGGGGTGAGTGTTCCAGGGTAACTGCAAGCAAACATGCATGCAAACAAAGCTACAGTAAGCAGGGCTGCATGTAGTCCATTGTACAACAAACAATCTGTACCACTTCCAGTAGGTAACAGTGCAAATATGCAGGCACTATACACATGTACATGGAAATACACAGGTCAGATGGCCAGGGTCCAGTCTCAGTGCACACAAGTGTACAGACCATGTACCGTCAGGATGTACAATAACTGGATGGAAACCCAGGTGCTCATACCTGCAGTAATACACATGTCAAATAACAGACACTGAGCCTTCACTCAGTGGATCCATACTTAGTAGGATGTATGCTACCTGTCCTGCCACCACAGTATCCCTGACATTTATGGGGACTCTCCCTCCTGTGAAAGTTAGTTTTGTGTGTTGGGGCTGTCTAGCATGGTATGAGATGTGAGCTTGCAGTGCTAGGGTGCTCCTGTGTGTCCTGTACCAGTCGTGTAGTACTGCACACATATCAACATCCTCAAACATCCGCATTGCAGAGTCCAGTGTGGGCAACATGCCACTTGCAGTTTACATGTCCATCATTGCGTATCAATACTTTCATTACCTTATCCCCTATGCTACCTATGTATGTAGCCTTCTGTTGACATCCTTACCACCAGTATGCCAACATGTGCAGATGATACACTATGGTACTTACCATGGGTGTAGACAACAGTACAAGACAATCATACCCTTACTGCATCAGGCATGCTGGGATATACCCACAATTATATCAGCACACAGTACTGTTAACAACATGATACTATTACTACATGTCTATGTAGTCACCCTGTGCATCAGCAACATGTTAACCTGTACCTGCACTGATGTTACAGTTTGCAGGAGGTGGCACAGTTTCATCATATGCACAGGGTGTGAACTTGGTATGCCTGAGTCTGCCACTGATACCACCAATTGACATGTATGTGTATGTGTGTTGGTGAGGGACAGCAGTACAAGGTGGGGCAATGTTGATGCAGTGTGTGTGTGTATGTGGTAGCCCTAGGTGTTGTCAATTTGCATGTGTGTATGGATGCACACAGTTCCACCTCATGGCTGCCATATACTGGTGTTTGTGGACAGCCACAGACTGTACCTGCCAGGTCATACAGATCAGTGTCTCCGGCCACGGACACGGTACCTGTGCCTTGCAGGGGTGCTACGGACCGTATCCGGTACCAATCCAGACTGGGTACTGTCATCAGAAGCAGGTGTTCATTGACTGGACACAGATCCCTGTCAGGCCTGTCCAGAGCCACGTGCACGTGGTCTCCTGGGGCGGTCTGATGACAGCACAGACCCAGCATTGCTGGGGCTGCTGCTGGCACTATGGGGGCGGCCGCAGCCCTGTTGTCATCCGCGACGACTGCCAGCTGCTGCTGTTGCTGGCATATCCCCACGTCGACGCCTCAACTGTCCACCATTGCCCTGGCTCATGGACATGTAGTTGTGGAACCGATCTAATATGTCCCCACAATGTCTGTCTATGACACTGGTGAAATTACAGATGGCAGCCGCAATGTCACGCATACTGTCAGTCATGGCTGTGCGACATGCTGTCAGCTCCCTCAGACCCTGTCTGGTGTACCGTTCCATACGTGACTGTGCCTGCATGACAGCCCGAAACATAGCTGAGGTTGTAAGACCTCTGTGGGCACATCTGACAGGGGCAGTACACCCACGGATGCTCCCATGAGAACCCCTGGACATCTGTCTGTGTGGTACCATCTCAGGGCCATGCCCATGGCTGCTGTGTGGGGAAGCATGTGCCACAGATACCACATTACCCTGGTCAATGCCCACTGTATCCTGTCCATCACCTAGGGACAGTAGTGACAAAGGGTGTATTGGCAGGATGACTGTGCACATTGATGGGGTTGACAGCTGTGTACTGTCAATTGGCTGACCAATGACAGACCCTGGCATACCTTCCTAGGACATTACACAGATGCCATCATTATCAGTACCCGTGGCACCTGATTCAGGTTCCCTGCTGCATGACACCAGAGCAGCACCAGAACCTGTGGGAGGGAAACAGGAAACACAGTTTACAATGTCTACACAATGTTACCAGTGATGCACACATGCACAGGTGCACACATGCACACATGCACACTTGCACACAGTTGCACACAGTTGCACACTTGCACACAGTTGCACACTTGCACACTACTCAGTATGCCAGATATCAACACACAGACACAGACACACCTGCATGCATACACAGAGCACTACTAAGTGAGCCTAATATTACTATTACTATCAAGACTATTAAAGGTATTGTTAATACACACTCACCAGCATGGATAGGCTGCATTGCTGTTACACTGGAGGGACCTGCAGAAGTGAGGAAATTAATGTCAGTGGGCACAACTGTGCCATTGTTACTGAGTATGATACAGGTCAGTAGTACAACAGTTGCCTTTCACAGGTCAGCTGCTGATATTGAGAATATCACACTTGCACATTAAATATTATGATGACAGCTACAAACCAAGGACACACCTCACACATGCATTAACTACCAGTGCACACAACAGTCAACTATACATATGGCATATTACCTGCACGCTCGTAGTCTTACTGCTGTGTGGCTCCAGCCTCCATCATAATGCAGGTCTGCTGTTGTTGTTGTTGTTGGCGGGCTGGAGCCACAACACTTATGAGTAGTCCCTCCAGTCTGGTGAGTGGGGGATGTTTAGCCACCCCACTACCTGTGGCAACCTGTTGCCTATGGATATCCGACGCACGCTGATGGACATTTCTGATTAAATCACTGCAGTGATGTCGTACCTGCTCATATGTCCTATTATGCGTGCCTATGTCATTTACCCGACGGACCAGGTCTTGCCACAGTGCAGCCCTCTCCTGCTGATTCTGGCTGGTGTGGGAAAAAAGTATTGCATAATCCCGCACCAGGCTCTGGTGTATTTCCTCATCCTCAGCTGCAGAGTACGCTGGATTGCGCTGGTGAGCCATGGTCCTGAAAAAGGAAATAACATGATATCAGCAAAATATGTCAGCAGAATTTGGCACACATACTACACATGCTACTCGACTGTTGTGATACAACATATCTCACATATATAGCATATGTCTGTCTATTGGTGGATACACATGTAAATGGCCAGGTATCAGTGCTCAGCCAACAACTGTGCAACAGTACCTGGCACACTCCATACGTCATATTACCAAACCCCAGCAGTCAGAACACTGATTCAGGTCCAAAGCACCTCCTCACACTGGGGGATTGTATCAAGGTACTGTATGGGGTACATCATCAACTACTGTGTGCTGACCACAAACTAATTGCCCTGGATATACATATCCCACCTCCACCACCAGCACAAACGACTACAGTGAATAACATTTCAAATGCAAACTTTACACTTCCTAACACTGACATGGTATCCTTTAAGTCCACTGGGCCAGTGGAAGACACAACCCACAATGCTGACCCCTTCACAAATGATTTCTATGGACATCTCCGAGAATGCATGGATCATGCAATCCCATATAAGACCAAGACACTCTCCAAAAAGGGAAAGCTTCCTGTCTGGTGGACCCCAGCCATAGACAGATTGTATAACAAAAGATGGAAGCTACTGCAAGACAGAGCATAATTCCATAAAGGGAAGGCATGTCTGATCAGCACTAGTAAGGAGCTATTTTCTCTCATACAAACATCCACGGGCAACTTTGAGAGGGAAATCAATGGGGACACTACAGATAACCACAAGGCCTTCTTCAGTTATGTTAGCAACCTGGTCAGGAACCCTCCAATATGCTCATAGTTAGTACACAACAACAAATAATTCACTGAACCCACAGATATTGGCAACATTGTGGCAGACAGGTTCAGTGCAAGTTTCCCCCCTCCCTCTCCTCCAAACTAAGACATACTTATCCCAGCTGACTGTAACCTCCCTGTCATCACAGATGTCCAGGTGAGAGCCGCCCTCAGAAAACCAGAAAACACAGCATCAATGGGACCTGATGGTATCGCCGGTTGCATGCTACATGAACTCCAAGAGGAGCTAAACACACATATAGAAGTGCTATGTAACACTAGCCTGACTACAGGATATGTACCTGTACACTGGCGTACAGCAGCAGTGGTTCCACTCAACAAAGAAGGCACCTCTACATACCAATACAATACAAAACAATACAATACATTACAATACAATACAATACAATATGCTATTGCCCCTGGGACTACAGCAGCATACTGTTCTGCTACCCTGACCATTGTGACACATGTGATGTGATGGTACCTGCTCCTGTCAAACAGTTACACAGGGTGACTCATATGGCATATTACTTATCTGACTAACATTCAGCAGGGGTATGTGTGACATGTACTCATGGGGAGTCTTGCTTCTTAATGCTGTGTGGTTTATTGCAGGGTATGTCTTATCTGTGGGTAGGAACCTGTACCTCCGCCATGTGCACTCTACTGCAGTGTCACGGACGACACACAGCAGTCATTTAGGTTGTGGATGGTGTGAGGTGTTACTATGGTTGTTGGACATCTGTCATGAGTGTGACTTAAGTATGTAAATCCAGGAGTGGTAACCTCTATGTGGGTAGTATGTGTGTACTCTGTGGTGTTGTCAGTCACTATACATTGGTAATGTGTTTGAGTGCATTGTCACAGTGTTGTACATGTCACTGTGTCCTTCTCCATATCTGTAGCTGTCATGTGAGGTACATACCGTGGCAGCCATTGTGTGGTGTGGAGGGGTACACTGACCTACATGTCCATAGCTGACACACCATGTCTGCTGACACATACCATGGACAGGTATTCCAGGAATAGTGTGCCACTGTGACTATCATTGGGGGGACTATTGTACACATTTATGACCCTGTTCACCCCTGACACATGCAGTGGTGGGCAGCCAATCACATATCTGGTGGTTACTGGTGTAGGTGATTTGAAATGGGGTATGGTACTCCAGTTTTGACACTGGTGTTCACTCCATGCCTTTGTCACCAGGCACCTGTTGCAATACATCTGTACACATGTGCCTCACTCAGAATATATATACATCTCTCTCTCTCTCTCTATATATATATATATATATATATATGTATATATATATATATATATATATATATATATATATATATATATATATATATATGTTTATATATATATATATATATATATATATATATATATGTCTGTATACATATACACATATATATATCGATGTACATATATTGCTATAGATATGGAGGGGGGGTGTGACAGGGGGTGAGAGTGACAGAGGGGGTGGGACAGGGGGAGTGTGAGATCGTCATATACAGTCATATCTGTAGATAGTCAGATCTGTCTGTCTATGTATATGTATCTACATATATCTATATCTGTATGTGTGTATTACATATATATGTTTCTACATATTCTATCTATCTACATCTGTCTATGTATTCCTACATCCCTCTCTATGTATGTATACATATATGCATATTATATATATATATATATATATATATACATACATACATATATTGACATACATACGTATCCATATGATAGATAGGTATATCAACATGTTTGTTTACAAAACTGTATACACACACTAACATACTGCTAAATATACATAACTGTGAAACCTACTTTGTACATTGCACTACAACCTACATTCAACCTACATTGATATGTGCACATAGATGCCCTCACATACATATGTATGTACAGCCTTCACTGATAGTTGCTGTATGTCCCCTGCCCTATGCACATCTTCATATACATATGGATACAGACCAATGACACATATGGAGGGTTCACAGTATGTAGACTTTTGAAGTATTAATTTACATTACCTATGTTTGTCACAGCTGCTTGCGTTGCCGTTTGGTGTCCTGCTGCTCCAGTTGGCAGTTGTCAGCTTTCGAGTTGGTTTTGATGACTGGTTTTGTTTGTGTATGTTTTTTCTCTCTCTCTCTCTCTCTCTCTCTCTCTCTCTCTGTCTCTCCCTACCTCCACAGGGTGCAATGAAAGTATTGCATGTGTGGACTGGGAGTACAGCATGCTTTTGTAGGTATCTGCATATGTCCATGTCATGGCCTCTGCACCAATTGTTAGCCAGCATTTGCTAATTGCATGCAGCCAGTTGTGTACTGATTGCAGTTCTCACTGTGATTCCAGGACAGGGCTATAAAAAGGTATGTGAGATAGGCGTAGCCCTTTCAGAGTTTAAGGGCAGGGACCATGCTGGTATGCTGTGGACACTGTTCTGTGAGTGTAAAGGCTAGTATCTCTCTCATATTTCTGGCTGTGTTGTAGGTTAACATTTCTCCATTCATTTCTCCAGTTTCCTGTACTAAGTGTGTATGTACACTGACACCTAAGACTACTACTACTGTTAATGTGGGTGTGTGTGCTTTCCTGTGGGACATGTGGTGTAACTGGTATATAGCAGTGGCTCTTGCACTTTGTTGCTATGGCTTCAATATTTGCCCTTTACATTCACTACTTGTATGCCTGCTAGGTGTCTTGACTGTAGTGTGTTGCTGTGGCTTTCCTAATTTCCATGTACATTCACACCTTGGAATGCTTGCTATATCTGCTAGGGTGTTACTGCATGCAGTGTGGTCTGGCCATGGTGTGGGCCTTGACATCTATTAGGGTATTTGAGTATGCTGCTGAGCAGGCCCCAGAGACTCTCAGGTGCATCTTTTATCTGCCTCATGGAATGGTACATATCAGTGGGGTACACCCATTAAATTGTCTGGTATTCTGTAGTTGTGACTGTGGGATAGCATGAGCATATGTATTACTACAATATTTCTGCCGTGCAAGTGGTGCATACTTTCAGTACTTCATAGTTACCATTGCATGTGTTGTAACACCTTTCTGCCTACTGTTTGTACATTTCACAGGGAGTCTGTGGGGCATCCCTATAACTCAGTCACTGTTGCTATGTCTAGGCTCTTAACTATTCAAATATGACAGTGTCAGACCTTTCGAGTGTACAGATATTTGCAGGTTGTGCACATTTTTGCCTCATATTTTGGTCAACATCTCATAAACAGCTTTTTCTGGCAAATCGGTCTGGGCTCAAGTCAGACTATAGTGACAAACATTTCAGTTTCAGACTTCATACCCTTCCAAACATCCAACAAAATGCAGAACCTGTTACTCTCTCAACTGTCTCAGTTTGTTGTAGCATTATTTGGAATGTGTCCCTGTTTTTGGCCCTTTGCTCCACATTTTTTATTACTTAGTCCGGATGTGTTCCTGTAAGAGGTTGTGGGGTATGGGCAGTGATTATCCTGCTGTGAGTATGTGTGTGGCTTGCAAGGTGCTACAGTGACATTATTACCTACTAGCTACCAACTAGCATGGCTGTTTCTGTTCACACACTACTATTCTAGAAATCCACTACATTTGACAGTAAATATACATGACATGCTTTGTGTACTACACATCCTATATTCTCTTTACATTCATTCCTACTATTACATGATATATTTATTGTAGCACAATGTTTTTCTATAACAGTCATGGCTTAGTGGTAAGTCATGCAGATTACTGTTTCCAAGGTCCTGGGTTCGGGACTGACAGTGGGATTTTATTTTGCTTTTGAGCAGACTACAGGACTTGTCATTCAGAGTGACTAAGGCACTTTTAAGCAGTTGTAACCGGGTTAGCGCTGGTTTGCGCGGAGCTCACGCATGCGCACTGGTGTTCAGCTCTGCGCATACCCGCTTACAACTGCTTAAAAGTGCTTACTCTTGCGCACACCCGCGCTATTTTCTTTGAAAGAAATGAAAATGGGGAGACAGGAAAGTGGTGAAAAAGGGGTCACAAAGAGGGTAAGACAGTAGGGAAACAAGCTCGGGTTTTGCAGGAGGGATGTAGGTAAGGCCCATAGCTGCCCATTTCTTCATCAGCAACAGCTGTGCATATGTTTGTAATTTGATGTGACATTTGAAACCTTCCACCCCTGAGAGAGGTGTAAGGACAACAATAATAATTTTTGTACAGCCAATTGTAATTGACAGTTTCCATGTCCAGCAGACATGTGTGCGAAATGGGCAGCTATGTATGGGGCATAATTTTTTTGTGGGTACAGAGTGCCCCTTTGTTTTTTTTTTTCAGGTGAGAGTGGTATGTCAGGTACGGGAAGTCAGTATAGCTGGGGAGGTAGGTTGGGTAGGTTAACAGACAAGACAAACAAGACGCATACAGGGGCGGTGTATGACACATGTGGGGGGGTTACACAATTGACGGGGATGGATGTTTGGATATCTAGAGCCCATGAGCCCAAAGATGGCAACAGTGGAACTGATATCCCCACCCATGGGCAGTTGCCACTGTGCCTTCACGGCCCAGGATGGGGCTGTGCTGGGGGCTGTGTAGGCTGGGCAGCAGGCACGCCCGTTACTTGTGCCACCTGTGCCTCAAGCTGGCGTAGGGGCCCAAGAACAGCTTCCCGGATCTCCCTACGCACCACAGTCTGGACACTATGGAGGGTGAGTGGATGTTCTCCTCCAGCCACACTTGCAGAGGGGGGACGAGCCCCATCCCCTGCAGCGCTTCCACCCACAGGTGGCACAGGGCCACCGGAGGAGGGTCCAGCCTGGGCACTACTGCCAGGTGCACTCGCCAGCTGAGGAGGGAGAGGTGGGTCCGCTGGAACCCACCTTCCCTGTCGTCCTATGTTTTGCATTATGTCATGACAGTTTGGGTTAGTAACGTACAATACCATTCACAATTAGTTGTAACAGCAAGCTTTAGTATTCCCATTAACCAAACACCCAGATATTCAAACCATTGAACAGCAAGCATAACACATGCATATTTAGAACAGCAATACACAGTCCAACAACATGCAGGGTTGATTGATGGCAACAGGCCATCAGGTTTGGATGTATGAACAGGGCAGATGCATCAACGTACATGCAAATATGTATGAACCAACAGGACAAATGTCCAGGGGTGTTAATTGTGATTGCACATACCAATTTCACATGGAATGGATTATATGTGGTTATAGGGTAGGGTGAAGGAAATTTAATTAACAACTTCAAATACCAGTACATATGCTGTACATTTCTAATAGCTGCAGATATATACACACTACAGTTCTGCCTACAGTTTCCTATGTGATAACTACTTCAAGTTGGTGATAGGAATGTTACTGCTACATCAATATACATTTTCATTTTTATTCATACACATTCATATCTGGCTCTGTTCAGCTACATCATCCTGCTACATTTGCTTTATATAGCTATAGACAACTGTGGATGTTTGGTATTTCAGACAACCATACCATCTGCATACTGCAGACTGAGAGCAACATATCCAGATTTTGGGATACACATTCCAGCTGCGGTAACATTTTCAACACATTTTACTATTTGGTTCTGCTTGTCACATTCATTTCTTTCTGTACTGACTGCAGTATACTTTATTCATGAGTTATTACTACTTTATTGGTGGATTCATAACTCTTTCTCACACTCTCTCACTTGTTTTATTTTTACAATTCAGGATGGTACTTAATTCTAGGCTTTATTGACATGTTTTACCTGTAGTTATAACAATCCTTTCCAACAGTCTCACTTCTGTCATGTTTCTGTATTTCAACAGGGATATATTTCACACGTGTTTTACTCAGCTTCTGCAGCTGTACTTTTCAGCCTGCTGCAGGTTATGTACTATTATATTACAGGTGGGACATCTTTATTTCAGACTTGTTTCATTTTTCTGTTTGGATTACAGACTGCATCACACTTTTGTAATCAAGCAATACTTGCAAACCCTCTTACACTGTTACTTGCACATTTTATTACTTAGTGACCACACTACACTCTTTTGCTAACTGTCATACTTATATATTTATTTACAGTTACAGGGAGAGGATTACTGACCTGCCTGGTGGCAACTGCCAGCCTATCGCCATAGGCTCTACGGTTCGCAGAACGGACACCTGCAGCTGTAATATAAATAAAGTAATATTGGAATACACATCTCCATAATATCAGCTAGGTTAATTTCTTACATAAATAATTACATGTAACTTACTCAGTAGTGGGGCATTGGGCATTTGCCGGGCCTCCTGGATCCAACGGTTCAGTTGGTCCTGCTTCCGTCTCTTCAGGTCCGCATGGTGGTGACGGACCTGCTCACCAGTCCTTGGTATCCCTGTGGCACTGGTGAGATCATGAGTCAACTGGTCCCACGCCTCAGCCCTATATGCTCCCCATAGGACCTCGCCCTGCATGAGTTTGGCCTCATGATTGTGGACAAGGAGCCAAACCATATATTTGGACTCCTCAACGCCCCACCTCTGTGCTCGAAAGCAACTACCCTCACCTACACCTGACATTCTGGCTGCAAGTTGGTTCTACAATCGGTTATGCTGTGTATTCCCGCCTATGGGGCTTATATATGCCGTTTTTCCTGCACTTATCTGTGATTGGTCATTTTGGAATTGTATCAGCTTCACAAAACCTGCTTTGTCATGCTCCTCTTTCTATTCATTCCTATATATATGCTATTACTGCATTTCTAAGTGCAACTGTCATGGCTTAGTGGTTCAGTACCTTGACTATGGTGCATGGTATCCTGGGTTTGAACCTGGCCACTGCTTCTTATATTTTATGACTGTCTACACATGCTAGGAGGTGTGTCTGTGTAAAGGCAGTTTTGTTACAGCTTGCTCAACATTGCCCGTCGGTTAGCTTGTTGGCACGGCGAGCAGCTCAGCGCAATCGGGGTACGCTGGTTTACGTGTCATTTGGCTGTCAGCACGCATATTACGCTCAGCTCAGCTACGGGCACACAGTTTCAGTGTGTTAAACCACTGCTCACCTACGAGCACTCATTTTACACCTGTTAAACCACTGTTCACCTATGAGCACTCATTTTACACCTGTTAAACCACTGCTCACCTACGGGCAGATGCACTCAATTTGTTAAACTGTAGCTCAGCTATAGGCACATCTGACATTTTTTATTATTTTGTTATCTCACATTTCTTCAAAATATATGGCCCATTTCATTACATTTTACATAAAATATAATTTTATATGTGTACATATATGTCAGGGACTTGTTTCATGCTTATTTCACTAAAAATAAAAATTGATGGTGGGGGGGCTCGAACCACGACTGCCTGCTCTTTAGCCGACATCTCTACTGCGATGCTATTGCTTCTTGGCTTACTTTGCATATTTAGTTCTTATATGCTTTTCCACTGACTGCTAACTGTGGCTAACCTACGGGCACACCCGCGCAAACGAGCGCATTCACGGGCAAACATCTTTACAATTTAAAAATAAATTTATAAGATGTTCATGTGTACATTTTATGTTCGTAGTCTGTGGGGGCATGTGTTGTGTTGTATTTATTCACATTTACACGGGCTCTGTCATGGGGGTTTACTTTTGGGACTTTTAATCTTCTGGGGGCGTGTCTGTTTGCAGGGCTCGGCCTACGGACACGCCCCCTACTGTCTTCCACGGGCCGTGTAAGCCTTAGGTGTGATTCAGCATGCCCTCATGCATATGCATGACATGCTGACGTCACACCATTTAACTGCAGCCTCCATGTAAGCCTTGTAACTCTTACATGGAGGCTTCGTGAATCCTGCCCAATATGTCCGCCAAAACAGTACCAGACTCTATGCTGTTGAATAAAAAAGGCTTCCTGATTGTAGCTGAAACGTTATGCTTTCAAATTTACAGTAGTATATTTATTTTCAGTTTATAATGATGGAAAATTTGCATGCAATATGTAAAATGAGTCCAGAAAGCAATACTTCAAATGGTACAAAAATAAATAAAATAGCATGAACTACTTAAAATTATTCTACAAGGCAACCCTTCAAATTGTAAAAAAAAAACTGAAGGTGAAAAGCATGTAAAAAATAAATAAATAAATAATGCTAATTTTCGATTGAGATTGCATCCTAATAATCTGTGTAAGTACACACAGGTAAACAGAATAAAGTGATCATGTGAAAATTAATATTCATAAATCCTATTCAAAGAAGTATGACAATTTAACCTTCCATTCAAACACAGTGTGTATGAAAATAACATCATGCAATGCATAAAGAATTTCTGTTACTAAGAAAATAACATTTATAAAAATGTTAATAAAATAAGCAAAAAATATAAAAGTAAATAAAAATCATAAAGTTAGTGCTGAAAAATAGAAACTCACATTTTAGCAGGGGCAGGTGCAGAGATTATGTGGGATTCGGAAAATCTTGCTACAGTATAGAATATATCACTTGGAAGGTGTCCACTCTGAGGTAAGCCTGAGAAGTTAAGGGACCATCTTTTCTGCTGTGATGGCACACAGGCACTGGCCATAGTCAGGCTGCTCTCTTGTTGTCAATGCCACCTGCAAATGTAGAAGTCCAGAGGTACTGCTAATGCTAATTAGCCACATAGTATTCTCCTGAAATGGCTCCAGCAACTGAATAGTGTGGAGGATTGATTCAGAAAATCACTTTACCATGTTAATTTGGATACAAGGAGGAAAAAAATTCTACATAGACTTTTGATAGTGCTCTCCCATTCTTTTTTGTAGAAGGATTGGGGCTAATAATCAGAATGTGGGTAGCTACCTCAAAGCTACGTGTGTGTGTGTGTGTGTGTGTGTGTGTGTGTGTGTGTGTGTGTGTGTGTGTGTGTGTGTGTGTGTGTGTGTGTGTAGAGGCAATGAGTAAAGCTTCCTGGATGTCTGCATGTGTGTTTGTATATGTATGTCTAGGTGGTTTTCCTGTGCAAGGTTCAAAGTGAAGTTAGCTCTGTTTTGTGTGTGTGTGCGTGTGTGTGTGTGAGTGTATGAGTGTGTGTGTGTGTGTGTGTGTGTGTGTGTGTGTGTGTGTGTGTGTGTGTGTGTGTGTGTGTGTGTGTGTGTGTGTGTGTGTGTGCATACATCTGTGTTACGTGTTATGTGTGTGTGCATTTTGAAAGATGCCTGTGCTGTCAGAGTTCATGGTCTAGTAGAGGGGACCACAAATATGCTCAAGCCTGACAGCACAGTATTCAGTTCAGAGAAATGGTAATGAAATGCTAATGAGATGATAATGAGGTGCTTCTCGGTGCAGCTTCATCACATCTTTCAATTGAAGATTAGCACTGTCACTCTATTACTCAGTTAGTGCTGGCAGTGGTAGTCCTTTACATCCTAGGAATTGATTCTAACTGCCAGGAAATGGACAGATAAGGGAGTTTATAAGCAGAAGTTGCTCATAAATTGATGAAGAAAATCTGGTTAGGGAATACAGAATGGAAAGAGATGAAAGTTAAAAAAGTTGAGGATGAGATGGAATATGTGAATTTTAGAAACAGGATCAATGAAGAAAAAGGGGGTAGACTACAATCTATGATAATAAATTGAGAGTATGTATCATAAAGGGGTATGAAATAGGTAGGGGCTAAACATGTAAATTTTTCTGGTGAAACTCAGAACAGAGCGATGATGAAGTAGAAGGTTGATGGTGAGCATGTTTTGAATTCTGAATGCTAAAACGGTTAAGCAGGATGAGAGTAAGTACTGTGTGAAATTAACCATTTTTTTAAATATATTTTCCAATCAACTCTAGGTGAGTAAATTGCCTTGCTTGATATATTTTATGTATGCAATATATGATGGAGTGCAAATAGATTGCTGGATGATTTTTGTAAATATGATTCAAATGTTTGAATTTAATTGCATTTTATTATAACTGTGAGATAAATATGGTGTGTACACTGAAGTGTACATAAGGATTAAAATAAAGTTTAAAAGAATAAAGCTAAAAGATACATTTAAAGCATTTATAATGCTTTCAATGATCCAACAAGCCATGCTTGGATGAAAGCTACTGGTGCTTAACTTGTTCCTATCAGTGCTAGAAATATAGGGAATAAAGTGCACTTACTTGATTCATGTCTAGGGCAGTCTTTATCAACCAGATAGTCTACCAATTTCTCAAACATGGCTAAAAGATCCAAACCCTGAGCCGGGCGTCATACTCCCAACTGTAATACCACACAGTCAGATACAGACCATTAAGACTGCTGAAGTGTTTACTATATACACTGTGGAAAGTATCACATATAATTCCCCAACACAAAGGCGGACCCTCCACAGAACTAATCAATTACTGCCCCATAGCTATTCTCTCTCCACTCTACAAAATACTAGTGAGATGCATACACTCTCAGGTCTCAGACTATCTCCTTACTAACAACCTCCTTTCCAGTACTCAGCATGGTTTCCAACCAAACCATAGCACCACCACTGCCTTACTCTCCTTTACTAACACTATCCTTCAGCATAAAAGCAATGGCTATCTCTCCCCTGCTGCTTTCCTAGACCTATCTAAAGCATTTGACATGGTCCCACACAGACAACTTATCTCTGTCCTCAATAACCTATCCTTCTCTCAATCAGTTACCAACTGGTTTCAGAGTTACCTGTCTGACCGCCAACAATCCGTTGTATGGCAGAATGACATATCTTCCCAACTACCTGTCTCCATAGGGGTTCCCCAAGGATCCATCCTTGGACCCCTACTCTTCTCTGTTTACACCAATAATCTAGCCTCTGCCACCAAACATGGCATACTCATACAATACGCAGATGACTCAGCCATCATCTGCTCAGCCCAGTCCCTACCCAAACTGCAAAAAACACACAGGAAGCCTTTTCCTCTGTTGAAACTCGGTTATCTGGTGCCCAATTAATACTCAACCCAAACAAAACTAAACTACTCATCTTCCAACCCACCAAACATACTCAAAACAACTCTCACTTTAACATCACAGCAAAAGACAACACCACTATATACCCAACTGAACACACCAAATTGCTAGGAGTGGAAATAGACAATAAACTAAAATTTGACATTCACATATCCATCACCATAAAAAAGTCCACAAAAACTAGGAGCGTTATACAGAAATAAGGAACTTTTCACCGAAGCAGCAAAGATTTCAATAGCAAATTCCTACCTTATCTCCACCCTACTTTATGCCTCTCCAATATATACCAACCTAAGGCAATGCGATCTAAACAAGCTAGGGACCTGCTACAAAAAAATCACCAAATTCACCACAGGGGCATCCTACCATAGTCACCACTGTCTCTCACTTGCTGAACTGGGCTGGCTTGAACTCCCTCACCTCCTTCAGTGATATCAACTCTCACTTGTCCACAAACTAGTAAACCATCCACTAAATGTCCCATCCCTTCAGAATCTACTCCAACCCTATCGCACCACCAGACCACTAAGATCCAGCAACAAAAATCACTTGCAGATCACTAAAGCCAATAACTCTGCTGGTGAAGCACTATTCTCTTGCACCATAGCCAAATTATGGAACTCCCTTCCACCCACAATTACCTCCGTACCATCATGCACCAACTTCAAAACTTTACTAAAAGCGCACCTAAAAACATGCTGGCTATGCCCTTGCAACTCCCACTCTAATATCACACACCCCATCCAACCACTGCCTTTCTTTCCACTCCACTAACTACCTTGATTATAGCAAGCTCAGATGCTCATAAGCCTAGTACTTATTATACAGCAGGAATAACATTTGTTAATGTCTGTTATGTACTTCACAGATAAAGATTCTAGTTGCCTACTGATGTCCTATGTTCTTCATCTGTAAATATGTTGTAAGTAATTGCTATGTTAAATTGTTAATTGTTATGTAATCCAATGTAACTACTGTCTGTTTATTTTAACTCTGGAGCTTTTCTCCCCGGGCCTCCGCTGAAAATGGACCTACGTCCAGTTGGACACTCTCAGTCAACAAATGTAAATAAATAAATAAATAAATAAATAAAAATAAATAAACTATATCATGACAACCTCAACTACTTATTACCAGAAAATGTTTTCTTTATTCTCCACAAAGTGAATTTATCTTGGACCAAATTAAAGAGACTGACTTAAGGGCCTTTTCGGTA
The DNA here is from genome assembly GCF_019279795.1 of Protopterus annectens. Taxonomy (NCBI): domain Eukaryota; kingdom Metazoa; phylum Chordata; order Ceratodontiformes; family Protopteridae; genus Protopterus; species Protopterus annectens. The sequence goes on along the minus strand of NC_056732.1, from coordinate 1,690,558,084 downwards.
GACTTTATATTCTGCCAGGGGTACAAATGACTCAAACTCTGAGGAGGCCCTTGCAATGGCTCACATTCAGTCTGAATACAGAGTTCATCATTAGGTGTAACCTAGATGCTAAATGGAATGTTTTTATGAATGATTTGAGTCATTCATCTTAAAACCTTTATGGTCTCGCCCAGTTAACAAACCTAAGAACAGAAGTGGACAAAACTTTGGCTATGACAGCATGCTGACTTAGATGCTAAAAACTGTACTAAGTAATATTTAAGTAGTACATATCATGGCTGAAAGCATCAGACATCATTTACATACATGTACCATTTGGGACTGTATAAAGATTCAGTGCCTGCAAAGGTTCTGCCACTGCAAAAATATGAGGTTTAAAATAATGGCTGACACGTCTCAACCTCTTAGGGCAAGAAATCTGGACAAAGCCATAAATAAAAGTGGGGCAAAGGCCCAGAAATTGGGGCAATTTTTAAGTATCACTCTACAGACTGAGAAAGTTGATAGAATAACAGGTTTTGCATGAGCATGAATTTTCTAAAGGGTATAAAGTCTGAAATTCAAATGTCTGTCATTATTTTCTAACTTCAGTGCTTAAGAATTTGCCACTAATTTGCCAGAAAACCACAATTTTATGAAAAATGGACCAAACATGAGGCAAAAATCTGGACATTCTGTGAAAAATCTGTACAGCTGAGAGGTATATAATTGCTCGCTTGATCTCACTCTCACTTTCATGTTGCATACACCCCACACACACCACACACAGTTTTCTTTTTTTTTAATTTTTTTTGTTTATTTCAATCGTGCCCTCATTAAACAGCAAAAGTTCTACTTAGTGAGTGTACAATAATGGCAGTTATCTCTGTTACAGGCCAAGCTCCGTGGCAGTTTCATATACTGCCATGAAGCAGCAGACTCGTTTTTTAGTGGGTATCACCTGTACATTAACACCCTGCTGGAAAAAGTTCATTTTCCATTTAGAGTGGCAATGTACAAGTCTCCCATTCTCTAAAGAGAGGTATTACACAACTTGAGGTCGCATATAGGAGAATTCTGTCCATCAGATTTGGAGGCTATCTCACATAAGTGACGTCTGAGAATATACCCAAGTCAATTCACCTATTGTTAAAACAATATAGTGGAATTACCTAAAAGTACAACATAGTGAAATGCAACCATATCAGCAGCAATAATTCTCAATACAAACAAGTTAAAATGGAATTGTTACATAACAAAACATGACATTTTGCCTAGAAACATGCTTTTTTGTTTCATTTTATATTATTTTGTTATCCTTAAACAGATGCTGAATTAGTTATAGTTCTTCATTGTGGCACAGGTCTACTTTGAGCAAGTCTGTCAAACAACTTTACACTGTAAGTGAAGAACTAAACTTTAAACCACAGGCTTTGACCTCTTTTTGACATGGGTGGCAAGCTTCCCAGACTAGTTTGAGCCATTTTTTAAACTTTCCTAAAAATTAATTTCAGTGCAGAATACATTTGGGAAAGAGGAAAAGATGCAAGCAACCTCCTCCTGAGGCAATTATTTTGCTGATAAATGCTCCCAAGAGTTCCTGGGAGAATAAAACTGAACCCTGAGTCACTTATTAACAGACAAGGTCGAGTCTGGGGGAGTTAGCCGAGATAATTACATCAAGCTAATGTTTCAATTAACTTGTCAGTCTTTACTTTATTCTACAAGCTTAACAGATGACACTAATGAGAATTAGAATTACAGTTGCACAACACACAGACAGTGAAGCTCCGTAAACTAGATGGATTTGTTAGAATTTTTTTTATTATGTCTGTTGTTATTGCTTGATAAAAACAGCTCTGCTGAAGTCAAGTTAGTAAAAAGCAATATTTCTCAAGAGTTCAGCCAAGCTGCATTGGATAGCTTTTAATTTTTTTTTTTATCTCTAGACTTTCAGGAATACAAAAGAGGTTGCTATTGCACTGTTTTTCTGGGAATATTTTGTTGCAGTTAATTACCCACTGGCACCATAGCTATAGCTGAGACAAACTGAAGTATACATACCTACCAAACAAGAAACACTGGAGAAGAAATGTAAACATAGGGCGGGAAGTCTAGGCAAGTCAGGATGGTTCTTTTAAAGTCATAAAATTGGAGAAATTAACCCATCAGGTTATTGGATAGTCCCAGTGTTATGCTGTTAGGCAGCTTTATGACCTCTGGTCACCTTAAAGTATTCAGTTATCTCTTTTTATAGATATGTTTGTTATAGACTGGCCTCAATGTAGTCACATATCTATATCCTAGTTACAGCCTCGCATTAGGTAATTTTGCAGAGAATATGTCTGCCAGAGCCATATCACAATTCCATTAATTATTTTATTAAAAAAGCGATGCTGTAAAATATATTACCTGCTATCAGACAAGCAAACATTTTAAATGTTTTTGTGATCAAATAAAAGGAATTGAACCATACATCATTGGCATTTACTAAGGGCATACAATGTCTGGTATCTATGTTTCTAAATTAATTTAATATGAAAAAAAGCTTTAAAAGTTCTGCTTTAAACTTTGAATTGTGACTTTGTGTTGTAGATTTTCAAATGAGTGGTACTTCAAAGATCATAATCATTTTCAAGAGGTTGGCAGCATTTTTCATGTTTATCCCCACCCCATCAAATTGTCTGTGAAACAGCATTTTGTTTTATCCTGACACATAATTGGAAGCATTGTGGTCACGCTTATGGTAGCCTGTCTAGTAACAGCAGCATCAGTTTTTTTTACCCATATCCTTACTGGGTTATAGTATTTTAGCAGTAAGGTACTGAAGGGATTGCTGCATCACTCACTACATAGTACCTTCACCTTCAAAGCAAGCTGAATCATTGGATGATAGTATAGCAGTAGGGAACGGAAGGTAGGGCAGGGTGGGGGGCATGCTGTCCTACACTTACAAATGCATGTTTGTCATTGTCATAAGACTGAAGCATGAATGTTCAAACACAGAAAATGTATGTAAATGCTTAATGTACGTTTATTAATACTTGCTTGCTGGGTAGTACACTTATCAAAACTGATCAGCTGTAATAATATTATATGACTGATAAGGTGTTGGAGACCTGTACACATTTTTAAATTAAAAAAAAAAAGTTCTTTATGAATCTTTCCTATCCATATATGCAAATTCTGAGCTGACTGTATTATTTATTTATTTATTTGACATTTGTTGACCAGGATAGTCTGACTGAGCTTGCGCCCTTTTTCAGTGGAGGCCCGAGGAGAAAAGTTCCATAGTACAAATTATACAATGAAAATTCACAGAACAAAATAAGTAATACATACAGAACAGATTAATCTAGAAAAAAAGAAAAACAAGCATGTGATTAATTCTCAGTAAGTGATATGCAAGAAAAACGATAAAACACATAAAAGGTATTACAAAAAGGTTAAACAGACGAACAAAGCTGAACAAATCAAGGAAAATATATCAATTGAAACAAATCAGATAGGAGGTGTGTAATGAGGAGCTGGGTAGGGAGAGACAAGAAATGCAGAAGAAAATAAATATAAGTCTAGAATAGTAGTAAAAGCAGATAGTAAGTTTCAGTAAGACAAGGAAGAGAGTAGGAGGAAGAAGAAAGAATTGCGGTATTATCAGATAACAGAGAGAAAGAGGTTGGGGGGGGGGATGGAGAGAAGTAGTTAATATATATGAAGTAAGAAACAGTAGGATATCAAGTAGGGTAATTGCAGTGATATAACCAGTCACAGTTTAGGTAATTTTTAAGAGCGGTCTCTTGAAGTTGTGAGAATGAGTAATATTTCTGAGGACTGTAGGAAGCCTATTCCATTTTAAAGCAGGAAGGTAGCTTATTTATTTAACATTTGTTTACAAGGAAAGTCCAACTGTGATACAGCCCATTTTCAGTGGAGGCCCAGGGGAAACATTCCAAGCGCATGTTTTTGGACATGTGTTTTATTTTTCAGTAGTATAGCATCCATGGTAGAGATTAACAACTAAGTAAAGTCAGTTAAATGTATTGTGAAGTTGTATATAAATAAATATTTTAACTGACTAGTAATCTGAGATTTGCAATTATTTAGTTGTACATTCCTCCTAATTCAAGAAGCTGTATCAGTGTGAGATGTGTTGTAATATTGCTTATGGCATAAGTGAGAGAAATGGAAGCTTTGTATTTTTTGCAACAGTAATTTGTATTATTATTTATTTCCTGTGTAATGATCAGTTAGATTACTACAGCTATCAAAACACTGCAGTGGGAGGTTATCCTGTAAAAACTCTACCTAGAATATCCACTTCACTAATTCCCTTAAAAATGAAAAGACCAACATTTAAATGACTAATGAAAAAAGTAAAAGTAATGTCTTTCAGCTTTTCCCAGTTAGGGGTCACCACAGCGGAACTCCGGTCCACTAATGATTGGCAGTGGGTTTTTACAGTGCCAAGGTGCCAGCCCGATGCCCAGCCTTCAAAGAAGGCACACCCATTCACACATGCACCTACCTGCATGTCTTTAACATCTTTCGACCACAGGGAGGACATGCAGACTCCACACAGAAGGCGTTCCAGCTGAGAATTAAATTGGAGAACCTCTTGCTGTGAGACGACAATGTTAACCACTGCACCACCGCGGCCTTAAATGACTAATGAAGAAGTTAGAAGATATAAACACACACACACATGTTTACAAGATAAAATACAAATACACCCACTTCTCAGTACTTTAACTTGATGCAAAATTGTCTCTGCTAGTGTTCATTTACTACCTTTGCTTCATCCTCCAGTGGTCTGCTATGTTTCTAAAAATCTATAAACTTTAAATGCAAGAACTCACAAATTTCTACAAGAAGCTCGTTTCCCTAATTATATAAAATCTCTAAGCATATTTACTCAATTAGAACAGGAAATAAACATATAAAACATAAACATTTTTGTAGAGAAAAAGATCTCACACAGCTCCCTTACTTAGAGCTCATTAGCAGATCACTTTTATTTGGTGAAAGAACAATTATTCTTAAAATATGAAAATAATATTCTCCCTTTCTCCACTGTTGATCAGTCTCAGAATATCATTAACTTTTACACTGGGAGTTTTTAAATATCACAACAGGTAGCAAGAAAACACATCATGATCAAAGGTGGTTGTACTCTTGATCTGCAAACTTCAAAAACATAAGCATCAGGTAATGCCTGAAACACAGACAGGACAGCCACCCCCCCCCCAAAAAAAAAAAAAAAACTTCTATACATCAACTCGATGGTCACGCCAGCTTGAAGAAGGGAGATACTACAATTGCAATGATTTCCTGCAAAAAGCAATGATCGATGTTATGTTGTTGTGGACTTTTGGCTTTTCCCAGTTAGGGGTCACCACAGCGGAACTCCAGTCCGCTAATGATTGGCAGTAGATTTTCACAAATGCCGAGGTGCCAGCTCGATGTTCAACCAAGGCACGCCCATTTACGCATGTCTTTCGAACGCCCACCCAACTGCGGGGAGGACATGCAGACTCCACACAGAAAGCACTCCCTGCACTCCAGCCGAGAATCGAATGGGAGAACCTCTTGCTGTGAGGCAACAACGCTACCGCTGCACCACTGCGGAAGTATTCCTCAAAATCTTTTGCGCTGCACAACTGATACTCAAGAAACTTCAGCTCTAACACCTTTAGAGGAGCCACCAAAGACATTCCAAATAAGCAAAATCAAGCAAGTGCAGAATAAATAAACACAGTACATGCATGTCGAGGTAAACTATCCTACGGTTATTGACAATGGAAAAGCTTTATCATACCAGTGAAATACAGCACTTAACAAAAGCAAAAACATGTAATGCAGCTTTCAGTCTACAATGCTCCCCCACTGACCGTTACATTTCCTGCTAACTTTGATCATAGGAATTTAATGTAATACTCCAGTACCCCTTGGGACTTAACATAGTCAGTAATCAGTTTTGTGAAATACTATTATCACTGTTATTCTTGCAGAAAGATTCAGAACACAGTCACACATTGTTTATGAGCTGCCTCACTACAAAACGATGTCAAATACAGAAACTGTTACACCATAAGGACAAGCTCTCATTGTGGAGACAATGGTATAACTGCCTTGTGAATTAAAAGCTACTTAAATTAATAATAATTCTCAACAAACATATTAGTTATTATTTCTTTATATGACAGGTGTACCACGCACACTCCAACTATATTCACCCATGTATGTGTGTATTAAACACACACAATCTCACACACACACACACACACACACACACACACACACACACACACACACACACACACACACACACACACACACACCTGACCAGAAAATTGAAAACAGCATTAAATTAAAATGGCACAACCTCAGCAATATTCTGTGGGGCAGGTTGAAGGTTGCCGTTTTGATTTGCTCTCTGTTAGTCTGAGTGTTTAATCAGAACATTTAACCATAACTCCCTTACCTACCAGACAGTATAGATAAATAATCTAAGTCATATGTAATTAAATTCCAAAGACTAACAATTTATTGGGAATGCATGGCTGGACTTTAAAAATTCTCATGTATTACTAGGCTAGTAAGTATCTATGAATCCATGAACCTATGAAACATGTGGCTAGCCTGTTCGTATTTGAGACCTGATTGGTGGGCCAGAGTTAAATAAGCCACATCCCTGTTTAACACACATTAGTGCAGATACCTGGAATGCATTACTTCTAAACACAATAACTGTAGAATATCACAAGCCTATGGATCAAAAATCAGTAAAACTCTAAAATTGCATACCGACTGTATAATTCATTTTTAAAGACATACACAGTAAGCATCGCATAAGGGAAGTAAAAATGTTAACTCATAGTCAGTTACTACTTAATTTTATGAAGTAAATATTTGTACTGATTCATTTATTTTTTTTTTTTTCTGGTGAAACTGGATGATGTCTTAAGGCATAAAGTCCATCTCTTAAGTGGACAGTGACATATTCTGTCCTCATTTTCTCCATGCCTTAGCAGCTGTGTAATTTCAGTCATTGTGGCAATATATATATGATCTTCCAGCAATTGATTGGTTCCCTATCAGATGATCTTCCAGCAATTGATTGGTTCCCTATCAGATGATCTTCCAGCAATTGGCTGGTTCCCTATCAGTCTTCACGGTAATATAAATGGATTAATAATGCATAAAAAATAGAAAAACCTGTTAGATGCCACAAGACACATTATTTAGTCTCTGGTGCTGTATGCTCTACCTTAATATCTGATATATTCTCCCTACTCAAACAACATCAGCTACGTTTCACTATGTATAAACAACTATTCAGTACTATATTACATAGGCACGCAATATTTTCACACAAAATACTACTTTACATCAAAGAAATAATCTCCAATAAAATGTTCAAAAATTCAAGTTGTCGTTTTAGTTTCAAAGTATAATATGTTACACAAAATATGTACTTATTTTAAATAAATGAATGGAGTGATCACAGGAGACACTTCTCATGCGCATCACTAGGTATATGATATAGCCATAACTATTATGCAAACATAGCATCACAGGCAAATACCTCTCAACCTCTTATATCAAGAAATCTGGACAAAGCCACAAATAATGGGGGGACAAAGGCCCAAAAATAGGGATATTTTTTAAATATTGCTCTTACAAACTTAGAGGGTTGATCAACTAACAGGTTTTGCCTTAGCATGAAGTTTCCAAAGGATATGAAGTCTGCAACTCAAATGTCTGCCATTATTTTTTGAATTCAAGTCATCAATGATTTGCCAAAAATCCCCACAATTTTATGAGAAACAGGCAAAAAATATGAGGCAAAAATATAGACATTCTGTGAAAATCTGGAAAGTTGAGAAGTATGCACAGGTAATAAAGAATACACAACAAAAACAAGTTTAAGGGATTGACACAAATATACTTCATAATATATCAGTGCACAACTTCATGGAATGATTAGGTTACATTAAATAATCAGGAATTATAGAGTATAATGCCCCGTTTGGTATGTACCTCACAAGACATCTGCAACAGCTGGAAAGGCCACAGAAATACCTCACTAAAAGAATCACAGGCCTAAAGCAGATGCCATATGCTGACCGTCTATAAAAACTCCAGCTATACTCTGAGGCATATCGTCTACTCAGAGGCGATCTCTGCTTAACATACAAGGCCATGTCAAACCCTGACCTGTTGGACATGCTCCACTTAAAGAAATCCCAATCCCTCAGAGCCACACGCTCCAGGGATCTAAGCCTTGTCATCACAATGAACAAAACATGCTGGAGGGATAGGTTCCTGACCCAGAGACTCCCTATACTCTGGAATAGACTGGCCATACATGTCAAGCAGATTGGGAGATAGGAAATTCACCCCGGGGATCATGTCAGTCGCCCTGCAAGACAGGGGTCCAGAAAAGTAAATACTGTGGGAAGAAATATCCAGGGAATTGTTATGGCTAGGCTTGCATAGGCCCTAGGGCCGATAACCTAGTACCAACCTATGAACCTATGAACCACTCAGGAATTATTGATAAACTCACCAAACTAGGCATCAACCCCTATAACACTACATGGGTTGAAAATTGGCTCACAGCTAGGACCCACAGTGTGAAAGTAGTGGACTCCAAGTCAGACTGATGACCAGTCACGAGTGGAGTCCCTCAGGGATCAGTCCTGAGTCCTCTCCTATTTGGCATCTACTTCTCAAAAGTCCAGGCCAACACAAAGGGACTCTGGCTGACCAAGTTCACAAACGACTGCAAGCTGAAAGCCATTATTAACTCTCCAAGTGATGCAGGCATCCTACAGAAAGGCTGCACTAAAACCAGTGACTGGTGTCGAAACCATGGCCTTAAGCTTAATGCCAAAAAATGCATCATCATCCCCTTTGGGAAAAACTCAGTTCCCACTAATTACCACATTGATGGGAGCCCACTGAACACTGAAGACATTATAAGAGATCTGGGGACACAGGTTGACAGCAACCTTTCCTTCGACCACCACATTGCCACTGTGGTCAGAAAGTCCTTCTATATGGCACATCTCATTACCCAGGGTTTTGCATCCAGGAAGAAAGAGGTCATCATCTCTCTCTCTACTCTTCCCTCATTAGGCCAATTATCAAGTATGATGCCCCATTTGGCATGTTCATAGGTTCATAGATTCATAGGTAAGTACTAGGCTATCTGCCCAAAGGCATTTATAAGCCTAGCCAGAATGTGTTGGCTTTTGCCACCCCCTTAGATTAATTCCCTTTGCTTCTGTCCAGCAGAGCCATTAGTTCCCTGCACCACTGTCCAGCAGAGCCACTGCAGTGATCCCTGGGGTGAATTTTCTGTTTCCCATCCACCCGTCAAGGTTTCTCTTGAAGAGTGTTAGTGAGGGGCTCTGCCTGATGTATATTGGAATCCTGTTCCAAATCATGGAGGAGTCTCTAGGACACAAATCTATCCCTCCAGCATGTCCTATTTATCATTGTGGTGAGGTTTATATCTCTAGAACATGTGGCTCGCCGGGATTTGTTTTTTTTTTAGGTGGAGCATGTCCATCAATTCTGGGTTGGACATGGCCTTGTATGTCAAGCAGAGATCACCAGTGAGTAAGCGGTATGCAACCGAGTACAGCTGGAGTTTCTTGAGTCGGGCTGCATAGGGCACCTGTTTGAGGCCAGTAATCTTCTTGGTGAGGTACTTTTGTGGTCTTTCCAGCTGTTGCAGGTGTCTTGTAAGGTACATCCCAAATGAGGCGTTGTATTCTATGATGGGTCTAATGAGTGATGAGTAGAGAGGCACAATAACCTCTTTTGTTCTAGATGCAAACCCTTTTGTGATTAGGTGGGCCACATAGAAGGATTTTCTAACCACCTTGGCAATATGATTATCAAAGGAGCGATTACTATCGACTTGGGTCCCCAGATCCCTTATTACATTTTCTGTATTTAGGGGACTACCGCCTATGTGGTAGTTTGTGGGTACTTTGTTTTTTCCAAAGGGGATGACTATGCACTTTTTGGCATTTAGCTTGAGGCCATGATTTTGACACCAGGTATCCATCTCAGTGAGACACATCTGGAGGATGTCTGTATCAGCCGGAGAATCAATTATGGCCCCTAGTTTGCAGTCTTTTGTGAACTTGGTCAGCCAAAGTCCTCCTATGCTTGCCTGTACCTCTGAGAAGTATATACTGAACAGGAGGGGTCCTAGGACTGAGCCATGGGGGACGCCACTTGCAACTGGTTTAGAGTAGGACATAGAGCCTGCAACTCTCACCATGTGGGTTCTATCCATGAGCCAGTTGGCAACCCATCTGGTGACATAGGGGTTTATGTTCAGGCTGGTGAGCTTGTCTGTAATACTAGAATGGGTAATGGTGTTGAAAGCCTTTGCGAGGTCTAGGTAGGCTGTGTGGACCTCCTTTCCCTCATCTAATGCCTTGGTAACCATCTCAAAGAAGTCCACCAGGGTTTAGGAGGCATGATCTGCCCTTAACAAAGCCAAACTGGGTAGGGTCCAAGGTTTGGAGGTTCCCAATGTCTCTGTTAATGAGTTCCATGATGATGCGTTCCATAGCCTTGCAGACCAGGCTAGTCAGGCTTATAGTGCAATAGTTCCTGGGGTCCATTGTGGCTCCACCTTTGTGGAGCAGGATAACTGTTGCTGTGTGCCAATCTGTGGGTACGTAGCCTGTAGAGAGGCTGAGTTTGAACAGTGTGTTTAGGTGAGGGGTTAGTTCATTTTGGAGCTCTTGTAAGACACAGCCTGGGACACCATCCGGTCCCATTGAAGCTGTGTTTTTGGCTTTGGATAGGGCTGTTGTAACCTGTGTGTTGGTGATTGACTGGGCCTTGCATTCTTCTGGTATGGTTATGGGCCCTTTAGGGGGTGAGAGGGGGGTGAAGTTTGCACTCAACCTGTCTGCCAGAATGTTGGCAACATCAGTCAGTTTCGTGTATTTTGTGCCATTCTGCATTAACTCAGAGCAGATCTGAGAGTTTCCACTTAGGTTCTTGACATAGCTAAAGAACGCTTTGTGGTTATCTTTGGAGTCATTGTCAATTTTTCTTTCGAAACTAGCCTTGGATTATTTAATGAGGGATCGTAGTTTATTGCTGATACTGATCAGGGATGTCTTTCCTTCTTGGGATTTTACTCTTTTCTGTACTAGTTTCCTCCTTCTGTTTGTATAGCTTGTTTATGGCAGGGGTCCACCAGACTGGTTTCCTTTTCTTGGAGAAGTGAGTCTTGGTTTTACTTGGGATAGCACGAGCCATGCATTCTTGCAGATACTCATAGAGTGCCTTTGTAAAGGTTTCAGCAGCTTGGACAGCATTGTCCTTTAGCATGGGGGCTGTGAACCTTTCCACCTCAGTCTTAAGTAACGTGAAGTTTGCTTTTGAAAAGTTTTCCTTGGTGGTTTCCTTGATTGGGGGTGGGGGCGGAATGTGGATATCCAGAGTGATTAGTCTATGGTCTGATCTAACCAGCGAGGGGTTGACCTCCGGTGTGGAACACCAGTCGCCCATGTTGGTGATGACCAGGTCCAATATGTTGTTCCTTCTGGTGGGGGTGCTGACCAGTTGATCCAGGGCATTCGAGTTTATAAATTCTAGGAAGCGTTGGGCAAGGGAGTTAGTACTTGAGTAGTTCTCCCAGTTTATGTTTGGGTATTTGAAATCGCCCAGTATTAGGGTGTTTGGTCAGACCTTCATATTTTCCAGTGTTTCCAGAAATACGGAATGGGGGTCCTGGGCCATAGTCGGTGATCTGTAGCAAGCTGAAATTTGGATTGCAGTTTTGCCCATTGTTAGTTGCACATGGATGATCTCTGATGCATTGTGCTGCACCACTAACCTGGAGGTGTGGGTATCCTTGATGAATATGGATACACCCCCGCCTTTTGTGTTTCGGTCCTGGTTCTGTGGCCAAAAGGTATGGTATGAGTTATAGCCTAGTAGTGCTGGGGTGCTCTCAGGAGCTTTAAACCAGGTTTCTGTTACTGCACAGATGTTGATGTTCTCCATACAGAGGAGTGCCTCGAGTGTATGCATTTTGAGGTTTAGACTTCTGGCATTGAGTAGCATTACCTTCAGTTTTTGGTTACTTGTGCTATTTATGGAGGTGGGTTTGTCTTTTGAGCCTTGACTAAAAAAGGCACTATGGGGGCGGCAAGAGCCTTGGCCAGTATTCAAAAGTCTAAAGGTGACAGGTGCAAGCCATCTCTTGCGAAGCAACGTGCCTTGTCGAGCATGTCATCCCAGGCGGACAGATACTGGATCCCCTTTGAATGACACCAGAAACTTAGCCAATTGTTGAAATTGATCTTTTTTTCTTTATACTGTGGCATCATTCTTGGTGGGGGCAGGATGCTACTCAGGGTCATACCGGCCTGGGCTACATGATCAGAGAGCTCTTCCATGTCTCTTTTCATGTAGTCCAGAGAGGTATGTCTCAGGTCATTCACACCAACATGGACAATGACAGTTATATTTGTACTTGTTCTGGAGTGACCTGAGTGCTTGTGTTATGTGGCAGATCCTGGCACCCAACCGGCAGCTAACTGTAACCTTCTCCTTGTCCAGCCTAGTTAGTGGGACATCAGTGTGCCTGACTAGAGAGTCACCTATTACTAGTGTGTTGGGTATGTTATTTTGCGTTAAGGGCTGTGATTGCGTGGCACACTGATTATGTGAAGTATGTGTTTCATGGTTGGTGATGGGATGTGGAGATTGCTTGGATGTCTGCTTTGGAGGTCTCTGTTGTTTTTGCAGATTTTTATTTAGAGCCTCTGAGTATGTTTTCATGTATTCCTGTGTGTTATTTGCCGGTGTTGGTTTATTAGGTCTGTGTGAGACTGGTGGTGTGTTGCAAGTATTACCCTTCTCCTCTTGACTGTCAGTTCCAGTCTTGGGTTGAGAGATCTTTGCCTCCAGTTTGGCTGTATAAGTGCATCTCTCACAAATATTAGTGTTTGGTGGTAGGAGGAGAGGGTTGTCTGTGTACATGAGGCAGTTGTAACATTGCCTCAAAATGCCTAGATTTACCAAATGGACTGGAGAGAACACCGGAAACTGCCCTTTGGACATGCCTGAATAGGTAGAGTAAGCTGTTTTTCTGATTGGCTGGTGGGGACAAACAGAGAGCCTTGTCCTTCTGGACAGTATAGGGGGGTATAGTGCTAGGGTTAATAAGTGCTTGCTATGAGTTTTAAGCAAGTGCTTGACTATGAAATGAATGGTTTGAGTGCTAAAGTTGAAGGTTTGTCTAGTTCCAAGGGAAAAACTGAAGAGTAGACTTCGTGGAGCCGGGAATCATTTAACTCTAGCTAAACGGCGCTGCCCAGTGCGCAAAACCGCACAAATTTGGTTTTTATAGCAGGGAAGTGAAAGAGATAGAAATTAGCCAAAATGGCCGATAAACTACTAACTTCTGGACTGAAACCACTCCTCCAGGGACAGATAGGCTGCTCAAAGCCCCCCTCTCTCACAGGCAAACTGAGAAACTTCCTTCTATTCAAGTAAGGTATGGGCAACACAGAAACTTGTAACACAGCCCTGGATTTAGCAATAACCTGAAAACTGGACTATACTAGTCCAGAAAGGCGTGAAAAGTATATTATTTTTTTTTTTTTTTTTTTTTTTTTTTAATAGAGCAGACACAATCAAAATTAGCCCAAAATGGCCAATAAACTACTAACGTCTGGCTGAAACCACTCCTCCAGAGACAGATAGGCTGCTCAAAGCTCCCCTCTCTCACAGGTGGACAGAGAAACTTCCTTCTATCCAAGTAAGGTATGGGCAACACAGAAACTTGTAACTCAGCCCTGAATTCAGCAATAACCTGAAAACTGGACTATACTAGTTCAGAAAGGCTGGTAACAAGTATATATATATATATATTTTACCTCACTAGACACATGCAACAGCTGGAAAGGCCACAAAAGTACCTCACGAAGATGATCATAGGCTTTAAACACATGTCACACATGGACAGACTCAAAAAACTCCAGCTATTCACTGTCTCATATTGTCAACTAAGAGGCAATCTCTGCTTGACTTACAAAGCCATATCTGACCCAGCTCTGTTAGAAATGCGACATCTAAAGAAATCCCAATCCCTGCGCACCACATGCTCCAGAGACCTCAACCTCATTATCACAATCATAACCCAGAAACTGTCCATGCTCTGGAATAGACTTCCCATACATGTCAAGCAGAGCAACTCACTGGCCCTCTTCAAGAGAAATCTTGATGAGTGGGATGGAAAATAGAAAGTTCACCCCGGGAATCACTCCAGTGGCTCTACTTGATAGAGGCACTGGGAACTGACGTCAGGCGGCACGATGCAAGAGCACATCTATGGGCTAGACTTGTAAAGGCTCCAGGGCCATTAGCCTAGTACACACCTATGAACCCATGAACCTAGGAATATAATGTCCATCCAAAACAATCTTTAGTTTGTGAATAGTGAGATCCAGAATAAAACCAGCACGATGGTAACTGTGTAGTCCTGGAGCCCCAAATGAAATGTGAGGCTTCGAGCAAATGACAAATACTGCAGGAAGTTATATGCAGGAAAATATTGGTGAGTAATACATTTGCATTTTTACTCCTCCTGTCCATAAGCATCACTCCTCACCAGTAACACAACAGGCCCATTTCTTTACCCAACCTTCCCTGCATGATCATCCCGAGTCAGTCTTTGTGGGGAGTTCTAGAGGGAAGTACTTTTTCAGTAACCTTTTCATTTACCCATAGACTGGAAAACAAAAGTCAGTCACCTGTTTGGCAGTAATCCTTGCCTAAAATGTTTTTTTTTTTTAGCTATAAACTTTGATCTGCTACCCCGCAGCTGACACTCACACTTGCTGACAAAACAGCTTCCTCTGTTTTCGCATGTGCATCCTGCCATACATGTGCAGGACCACTGATTTATGGTTATTAAAAATGAAAATCCATTTTTCATGTGAAAAACTCTGGAAATTTATTCCATGGTTTTAAGTGTAATTTCAGGTTGTTACAATGAGTCCATTATAATGTTTAGTATATCAGTATACATGCAAAGTGAAAACAGATTTGAAGTACAGAATACTCAACAAAGCAACATGACTGTTTTATAACATAGTAAATATAAGAAGCAATACATGTCATTTTGCCTAAGATACTAAATTCCATGAAAGTGCCATATTTTTCCAGTATATATACAGTCCATACTTTTTCAGCTATATTTCCCAGAAAATGTAAAATCAGTATCTGGTTAATAAAGAATGCACCACATACACATGTAGTCAGATAAATCACCCATTCAGCATCACAGGTAATCAATGCCTAATAAAGGACTTAAATAACCACATGGTAAAAAGTACAATGACCACACGGATAACATTCAGTGGGCTTAGATCCCATTGTTTGTGTTTTTAAATATACTGTATGGAATCTTAAATCTTGAAAGATGTGAGGCAATACTTTTGACTTTTTCTATAACAGAAGAAAAATGGCCAGAAACAATACTGCTAAAAAAGTTGTTATCTCCCCTCAAAATGGGCCAAAACTGGTTTACGATATTTCTTGCTTTGTATTACTAGCACATGTGGTGGGAAATCTGTGAATCTGTTGACATGAACCCCATTTCCTATAATCATTCTACAAACCAGAGAATCAGATCAAGAACAGTTTAAAGCTTACCCAACAAGCTTCCTCAATTTTCCTTGTATCATAATCCCTGGTCATAAATCTAAAATTTAAATTATTAATTTAAATAGTCAAATTTTCCTGACTATTGCAGATTCTCCTAAGTCTCAAAAATTGTGAATAATGTATGTTATTAACAATACATTTTTCATGGCAACTAGTGGAAAAAAAAGAAATTATTTTCTAGAAAAAAAGAACAAACAAATCTCAGCTGAACTGTTCATTAATTTTGTGATGGCAGCATCTAGAAAATCTATAGTAAACAAGCTACACGTGGCTAAAAATTTTAATCCAAAATCAATGGCATTTAGAAACTTGAGAAAGTTTTGTAGACCATAATGTTATCCATGCCATAATGTCCAGTTGTCATAAACAAATTTCAGTGTTTCTTATTTCCAACAGATTAGTGCAGTGAACCTTATATATATATATATATATATATATATATATATATATAGATATACACACACACACGCACATAATCCATCCACAATCCCCTTTTCCCATTTTGTGTACATGTGGTCGAGGTGTCTCACCAACAATTACATAAAAATGAATATATAATCTGCTAATTCTTGCATTACAAGTCTCTGTGTAACCAAATGCTTAATTTATGGTATATTTTCAGGAAATAATGACTCCATTCTGTGTTATCAATTTTACAAAGTTTAAATATATAAGCTAAAAGTGTGGCAGTTACAATTATGAGCCAACATAATATAACTGTAATTTCAAAAGGAAAAAGCAAGCAGCCAAAAGTAAATATTCAGCTTATAAGGAAATGGGGGGTACTGGGTATCCAATGACTAAGATCAATATTCTTTACCCAGGGAGGTCTAGGAAAAAAGAAGCCCATATTGTATGAAGATAATCAGCTTCAGCATGTCCACATTTCTAGTTATTCCCACCCAAACATGCATGCTGTCTGTCAAAACCAAGCTGGATATTGCTACTGATAGAAATATTTAATAAAGGTAAATCTGAAATGGTGGAGACAGTACTGTGTAATACCTTTTCAAACAGTTTGTTAAACCATCACAGTTAAAATAACTTGCAACATATTTGCCCATTTCAAGACTTTATCCTCCTATGGGTAAGAACTTGACTAAATTGATCATTTGGGCAGAGGAGAATAATATACAGATAAATAGATCAAAACTAAGCGTATGAGATTTGGGAGACATAAATTAAATGGTGAACATTTGATGCAGCACACAGTGATTGAAACTATAGATTCATTTAAGAACCGGGATATATGGGTAGATCCAGCTTTGAGTTTTTCTAATCATATCAACCAATTGGTTAATGATAGTTATAGAACTTGTCTAAAAAGATTTATAAAGTCTAGGTAATCATAAATGATGAAGTCATTGTTTGTTAATTATATTAGACTCAAACTTGAGTATGGAATAACAATATGGAACCTTATAAGAAAACAAGCATGAGTAAACTAAAAAGAATACAACATAAATATACCAGGCATCCATGGATGTGAAAATTTAAGTTATTATAAAAGACTAAAATATCGGTACTTTTACAATGTCTCATATACGCAGATA
Source organism: Protopterus annectens (assembly GCF_019279795.1). NCBI lineage: Eukaryota > Metazoa > Chordata > Ceratodontiformes > Protopteridae > Protopterus > Protopterus annectens. Next base: position 1,690,540,832 of record NC_056732.1, on the reverse strand, counting down.
TTTAAGAAGAGATCTTATTCAGGTATATAGGCAATTAGAGACAATTACCTCTGAGAATGTTTGGGGTTATCAAAAATTTGTTATTAGTAATAAAGAATCATCAGACAACCTATGTAGAAGATTCTATCAGAAAGAGAAATGTATTAATTGGTTCTCTTTTCAGGCTTGTTGGCTGTTGGTGAAGCACCCACCAAGAGGAGAAAACGCTGAGAGAAGAAAGGAGCCACTTTTGAGACTTTAAGTATTTTTGCTCTGTTTATTTGCTAAGTTTTTCTGCATAGCCGCCTATTTTGAGCATTTTCTGGCTTGTTAAATTTGATTTCTGCATTAGTAACTGTATTTAGAGCACAACCTAGAGCTGTTTACTGAATTTCCTGTTTGCACTTATTTTTAAAATCGTTTTTTTCTCAAAACTTGCATTTTATCTGTCTTTGGCCTAGCACTCTTGTTGGGGTCATTTACTGCACTGTTATAACTTGCTGATACTTGTTAACCTCTGCTATCTCTGAAAAAAACAAACAAAAAAAATCTTGCTTTTTTCCCACTTTTCTGAGATTTAAAAAAGTTAATTTACAGGCTTGCTGTTCTTGAACTGTTTGTAAGTTTCTGTGAGGCCATTTTTTGCTTGGGCTAAAGGAAAGTCTCTCTGTTGATCAGTGGCAGTGAAAAACATTGAGCAGCCTGTCTGCCCCTGTGGGAGTGGTTACTGACTTGAAACTGTAGTTTTATTGGCCATTCTGGGTCAATTCCAAAACTCCTTCATATTCCTCTCTTAAAACCTGGTTGCCTCATGGTTTTGGCGTCTTTTCAGGCTTGTTGGCTGTTGGTGAAGCACCCACCAAGAGGAGAAAATGCTGAGAGAAGAAAGGAGCCACTTTTGAGACTTTAAGTATTTTTCCTCTGTTTATTTGCTAAGTTTTTCTGCATAGCCGCCTATTTTGAGCATTTTCTGGCTTGTTAAATTTGATTTCTACATTAGTAACTGTATTTAGAGCACAACCTAGAACTGTTTACTGAATTTCCTGTTTGCACTTATTTTTAAAATCGTTTTTTTCTCAAAACTTGCATTTTATCTGTCTTTGGCCTAGCACTCTTGTGTGGGGTCATTTACTGCACTGTTATAACTTGCTGATACTTGTTAACCTCTGCTATCTCTGAAAAAACAAAAAAAACAAAAACAAAATCTTGCTTTTTTCCCACTTTTCTGAGATTTAAAAAAGTTCATTTACAGGCTTGCTGTTCTTGAACTGTTTGTAAGTTTCTGTGAGGCCATTTTTTGCTTGGGCTAAAGGAAAGTCTCTCTGTTGATCAGTGGCAGTGAAAAACATTGAGCAGCCTGTCTGCCCCTGTGGGAGTGGTTACTGACTTGAAACTGTAGTTTTATTGGCCATTCTGGGTCAATTCCAAAACTCCTTCATCTTCCTCTCTTAAAACCCTCTTTTGCACGGTTTTGCGCGTTTTTGAGCATAGCGCAACAACGGGCAGCGCTGCCTAATTGGGTTTAAACTATTCCTGGCTCCACAAAGTCTGCTCTTCACTTTTTCCCTTAGAACTGCTCTATCTCTCAATTTAAACACCATATTCTCATTCTAAGGCCCTTCACTGGTCCAATTAAGTAATCCTACAAGTAAGCACTATTAAACCGTAAGCATTACTTACTCTTATACTCTCTACGATTACCCTGTCCTCTATTGGTCCGTCTTAAATTCAGTTTCCCTATTACTCTAGCATGTCCAAAGGTCAGTCAATGGTTTCCTCTCCAGTCCAGCTGGTGAATCTGGGAATTTTGAGGCAATGTTACAACTGTCTCATGTACACGGACAACCCTCTCCTCCTCCAAACAGGTTCAAATATATGTGAGAGATGCAACTATTTAGCCAAACTGGAGGCTGAGCTCTCATCTCAAAACTGGTGTAACCAGTCAGGAGGAGAAGGTAACCTCACACAACACAATTCCAGTATCACATAGTCCCACCACATCAGCGAACCAAACACATAAATACACAAAAACATACTTGGAGGCTCTAAATAAAAATCTACCTAAGCAACAGAGACCTCCAAAGCAGACATCCAAGCAAACGCTACATCAAAACAAAACACACACAACACATAACCCACAAAGTCAGTGTGCCAAGCAGCCACAGCCCTTAAGGCTGAATAACACACCTGATACTCTTGTTATAGGTGACTCTATTGTCAGACACACTGATGTCCCGCTCACCAGGCTGAATAAAGAGAAGGTCACAGTGAGCTGCCTGTCGGGCGCTAGGATCCACCACATAACGCAAGCACTCAGGTCAGTCCAAAGCAAATACAAATATGACTCACTCATTGTACATGCTGGTGTGAATGACCTGAGACGTACCTCCCTGGACTACATGAAAAGAGACATAGAGGAGCTCTCTGATCATGTAGCCCAGGCTGGTATGACCCTGACCTTGAGCAGCATCTTACCCTCACCTAGAATGATGCCACAGTACAAAGACAAAATGATCGATTTTAACAATTGGTTAAAATTTTGGTGTCATTCAAAGGGGATCCAGTGTCTGTCAGCCTGGGATGACATGCTCGACAAGCCACGTTGCTTCGCTAGGGACGGCTTGCACCTGTCACCACTGGGCTTTCGGATATTGGCAAAGGCTCTTGCCACCCCATAGTGCCTTTTTAGGCAAGGCTCAAAAGTCAAACCCACCCCTATAGACAGCACAAGGAACAAGAAACTAAGGGTAATGCTGCTAAACGCCAGAAGTCTTAACCTCAAGATGCACGACTCAAGCTCTCCTCAGTATGGAGAACATCGATATCTGTGCAGTGACAGAAACCTGGTTCAAGGCTCCAGAGAGCACCCCAGCACTACCAGGCTATACCTCATATCATGCTTTTCGGCCCCAAAACCCGGACCGAACCACAAAAGGAGGGGAGTTTCCATATTTATCAAGGATATCCACACCTCCAGGTTAGTGGCATCGCACGGCATCGGAGACCATCCATGTGCAACTAACAGTGGGCAAGACTGCTTTTCAGTTTATAGCATCCTACAGACCACCCTCTCAAAGTCAGGATTCCCATTCGGCTTTCCTGAAAACATTGGAGAACATGAAGATCTCTCCGAACACCATTATATTGGGCGACTTCAACTACCCAAACATTGACTGGAAGCACTACTCAAGCCCCAGCACCTTAGCCCAAAGATTCCTGGAAATTATAAACTCAAATGCTATGGAACAACTAGTCACCACTCCCACAAGAGGGACAACATACTAGACCTGATCATTACCAACATGGGGACTCTATGCTCCACACCAGAAGTATATCCCTCATTGGTAAGATCAGACCATAAATTAATTTCACTGGATGTCCACATCCCGACCCCACCCCCAGCCCAGAAAACCACAGTGAAAAACTTCTCAAAAGCGAACTTCTCACTTCTCAAAACTGAAGTGGAATCCTTCAAGGCCCCAGGGCCAGTGGAAACTACAGCCCAAACTGCAGAATCCTATATAAATGCATTCTACGGACATCTCCAGGAATGCATGGATCATGCTATCCCAAACAAAACCAAGACCCAATCATCCAAAGGCAGGCGTCCAGTCTGGTGGACCCCTGCCATAAATAAACTGTACAACAGAAGGAGGAAGCCACTACATGATAGAGCAAAATCCCTAATAGGGAAGGCATCTCTGATCAGTACTAGCAAAAAATTACAATCCCTCATAAAATCCTTCAAGGCCAGCTTCGAGAGAAAAATTGCACAGGACACCAAAGACAATCATAAGGCTTTTTTCAGTTATGTTAGAAGCATGGGATGCAACTCCCAGACTTGTTCTGAGTTGATTCTAAACGACAATAAATACACTGAACCCACAGACATCTCCAATATCCTGGCAGACAGGTTCAGTGCAAACTTCTCCACCCCCTCCCCCCCAAAAGAGCAAATATCTATCCCGGCAGAGGGCTGCCTCCCAAACATCTCAGATGCTCAGGTGAAGGCTGCCCTCTCCAAAGCAAAAAACACTGCTTCCATGGGACCAGATGGCGTCCCAGGTTGCGTCCTACATGAACTACAAGAGGAACTAATCCCTCAAATAAAACAGCTATACAATCTCAGCCTCACTACAGGATATGTGCCCACAGAATGGCGTACAGCAACAGTGGTCCCACTCCACAAAGGTGGTGCATCTACGGACCCTGGAAACTATTGCCCCATAAACCTGACTAGCTTAGTCTGCAAGGCTATGGAGAGGATCATCATGGAGCTCATAAACAAAGACATTGGGGACCTACAGACACTAGATCCTACCCAGTTCGGCTTTGTTAAGGGCAGATCCTGCCTTTTGAACCTGGTTGACTTCTTTGAAACAGTCACCAAAGCCATAGATGAAGGGAAGGTAGTCCACACAGCCTATCTGGACCTTGCAAAGGCATTTGACACAATACCCCACTCGGGCATCATAGATAAGCTATCCAGCTTAAATATAAACCCCTATGTCACAAGATGGGTCGCAAACTGGCTCAAAGACAGAACCCACAGAGTGAGAGTTGCTGGAGCCATGTCAGACTCAAAACCGGTCACAAGTGGTGTCCCACAGGGTTCTGTCCTGGGACCACTCTTGTTCGGTATATACTTTTCCGAGGTACAGGCAAACGTGGGAGGACTATGGCTCACCAAGTTCGCAGACGACTGCAAACTGGGTGCCATAATCAACTCTCCAGCTGACACAAACATCCTTCAAAATGGTCTCACAGAGACAGATAACTGGTGCCAGCGCCATGGTTTAAAGCTAAATGCCAAAAAATGTATAGTCATACCCTTTGGCAAAAACAATGTGCCCACAAATTACCACATAGGCGGAAACCCATTAAGTACAGAGAAAGTTATTAGGGACCTGGGGACCCAAGTTGATAGCAATCTCTCCTTTGAAAACCACATTGCCAAAGTGGTTAGAAAGACCTTCTACATAGCCCACCTCATCACGAAGGGTTTCACATCTAGATCAAGAGAGCTAATCGTGCCCCTTTATTCATCCCTCATCAGACCCATCATAAAATACAATGCCCCTTTTGGGATGTACCTTACCCGACACCTGCAGCAATTAGAAAGACCCCAAAAGTATCTTACCAAGAGGATCAAGGGTCTCAAACAGATGCCATATACTGCTCGGTTAAAAAAACTCCAGCTCTACTCAGTTGCATACCGCCTACTTCGAGGCGATCTATGCCTGACATACAAAGCTATGTCAAATCCAGAATTAATGGACATGCTCCACCTCAGTAAATCTAAATCCCTTAGAGCCACACGCTCGAGGGACTTGAACCTCAGCACAGAAATAAATAGAACTTGCTGGAGGGACAGGTTCATAACCCAGAGGCTCCCTTCGCTCTGGAATAGAATTCCAGTTCATGTGAGGCAGAGCACCTCACTGAATCTATTCAAGAAGAATCTCGATAAGTGGATGGGGGATCGTAGGTTTGTCCCAGGGATTACTCCCGTGTCACTATTAGACAGATGCACAGTAAACTAAACCTTAAAAAAGGGCACAGTATACTCAAATCAAGGGGTGGCGTAAGCCATACAGAATCGGGCTAGGCTTATAATTGCCCCAGGGCAGATAGCCTAGTATGAACCTATGAACCTATGAGAGAGCAACTAACGTATGTAACAGACTACCAAATTGCATTAAAGCAAGTACAAGTTTAGATATTTTTTAAGAGCAGCCTGGACACTTATTATGGGAACAACTGCTTGCTATATTGGCAGACTAGAAGGGCATTAATTCCCATGCTTGAAATATTTGCATGTATGCATGCATATATGTATACCTTGGTCCATCAGATGACCAGAGACATGTTTCATTTTAGGGTCACAGACTGTCAAAGATGTTTGTGCAACTTTGATACTTGCAAGCCATCTAGCCAACTCTGAATGTTTCACCAGAACTGGATGGCAACTGGGACAAAAGTTAAAGTTGCAGGCTGTAGCTTCAATGATACAGGGCTTGATGCCCTCAACCCTCTTTTGTCTACTATGTGACCTTGAGCAAGTCACTTAACCAGACATTGCTCTCGGGTCACCCCTGAAAAAGGCCTGTCTGTCCAGTGGGCCTAACTGATTATCAAATGAAATTATTATTTTAATTTGAAGTAGACAATAACATAATTGGAATAACAGCCATCATGTGACACTATCCTTCTCTACCTCCATGGAACAAGAGCTCTGTGTATGTAAAAGAAAAAAAATACATTGATCCCAAACATCTGAGTCAAATACATTCCTTTATTATAACAGTTCTCCCATATGATAATTCTGTTTTTATTCAAATTACAGGTTAGCCCAAAATACCTGTGTTAAGATGTGTCCCCTTCCAATGTTTGTTCCTTCCTGATATCTTTAAAATACTTTCCTTAAACCAACGTTATATTCCCCTCCATGAGTCCCAAATTGTGAAAGATGAGATAGTGTGGGCTATGGCAGTATAACGCTGTTCAATTCAGTACAGTATCAAACCAGTTTCTGCCAAACCCATACAAGTAAATAATGGCATCACACTATTGTCAACCCATATTTTTCCAGACAGGAAACACCTCAGTCCACAAAATATAAGAATGTATAACTTTTTTTCAACCAGTTTCTGGCTATTTACCTTGCCAAAGAAAATCCATGATCTTGCTTTGCAATTTATTCAGGTAAGTAGTAAAAAAAGAAAGTCATCTAGACAAAAGCATCATTTTAATATATTTTATACTATGCACAAATATAATCAGAAAAATATTAATGGAGATTTGTATTGTAAATAAGTACAAACTATAATTATTCCAAAGGGAAGAATACAAAGCATAAAGACTCCAAGGCACATGTTGATAATGGAAATGACTTTATCTTCTCCATATTCACTTTCAGTCCTGGAAATTTCCTGCAGAGTCTCTTGTCTCTTGAAAGTTGAAAGGGGGTGATAACACACCTGTTGTACATATCACCATTGTTAGATTAGAGTATTAACAGTTTACATTTCTTTATACATGTTTTCAGAAAGCCTATCACTTGTTGGACAGTCCATATGTAATTCTATTCAGCCATATCAAATATATATATTTTTGAAAATCTAACAAATGTGTGGCAGACAGGCTACTGAATGCTTGCTCCAGACATTGTACATTTAACCATAAATGTACAAAATCAGGAATGCCAGCTCTCCTTAATAAATCCATGATGATTTTCTGCTATCACATTTGGAAGGATACCTACCAACCAATTAACCAAAAGTTTAACAAAAACATAATCTCCAAGTACAGTAAAGGAATAGGCTGATAATTACTGGGAAATGTAGGATCCTTCCCTAGTTTGGGAAAAGAAGAATTTTAGCAATGTTAGATTGTGCTGTGATAGCACTGATCTTTTCTTACATGAGAAAAGAAAATGAGAAATAGGCTCACCCAATATATCCTGATATGCTCTGAAAAAGTTAATCCATCCAGTCTAGTAACTATCTAAAGCCAAGACTGATATAGGTATCAGAAGTTCATCATGTGTGATGGCTCTACCAAGAGATTCCCTTTGAGCCCGAGTAAGAGTAAGAAGGGAACCCTGATTGAAAAATGACACAAATGTCCCCTTGTGATGGACCTGAGATATCTGCACGGCAGGTTTTATATTCTTTAAACACGATCTAGTTTATATCAACTAAAACTGGAAAAATGTAGCTTACCCTGTCTTTCAAGCTCCAAAATGGCTAGCTCAGCAAGCTTTCCCTTCAAGGCATTTACTTTCAATAACTTTTGGTGATGTCAACCATCTTTCCCAAGAGTATACACTGTATTATTCTCACTTTCATGAATGTGTATGCCTTCAATAGCTCTATATTTTAGATATGATATTTGGTTGATGTTAGGTAACATCATGACAACTCAAAGCTTTTCCACTTACCAAACTAGCAATTTCAATTTTTCATCTGTTTGTCTCTTTTCCTATTCAGAGTCTTATTTTTTAGCACTGGAGCCTCAAACATGTCTGCCTTAACTCTGCTTTAAATATCAACAAATCATCCAGTGTATCCAGTCCTATAATCTTGCTATCTGCAAAACTTTCCTATCTACAGATGAATTATGACTTCTTCTTCTGGCTTTTCCCAGTTAGGGGTCGCCACAGTGGATCACCTTGTTCGCTCATGAATGGCAGTGGAGTTTTACGGTGTCGAGTTGCCATCCCAGCGCCCAACCTTCCGCAGAAGGCACACAAGCGCACACCTAGGGCCAATTTAGAGTGTCCAATCCACCTGCAGCATGTCTTTGGGATGTGGGAGGAAACCGGAGCACCCAGAGGAAACCCACGTAACTACAGGGAGGACATGCAGACTCCGCACAGAAGGCACCCCAGCCAAGGATCGAACCGGAGAACCTCTTGCTGTGAGGCGGCAATGCTAACCACTGCACCACCATGGCCACCAGATGAATTATGACTATCTTATCTTTATTCCTCACCCATAGTGTCAGATTTCCAAATAAAAGTGGAAACAGATGTTAGGGATAACCTAAGGATAAATACTAATAAACAGTTATCCAAATATAGAGACAGGATCATTTGGGAGTCTATAATTTTGAAAAAGAACACCTAAGAAATTATCCAATAATCTAATCTACTAACAGACTCTACTTTGCAACCCTAAAAAGAATAATCCTTAGAACCAGGGTTAAGACCTCTATACTATGCATGGAAAGTGGGAATGATACAGTATTCCTGGCCTAGAAAGTGAACAGTAAAGAGACTACTCCCCCTATACCTAGTTTTGTACTTTTCATATCTTCAGATCTGATGCCAACTGTGGTGGGTTATCCATATTTGCTAAAGAACATTTTAATTCTAGGCAGAACCCTAAAAACTCAAACTAATCTGTTGGAATTACAGATCACTCTATATAGGATTAATTATCAATTATTAGCTTGCTACAGAACACCTTCTTTGTCCCCCTGATGACCACATGAGATTTTCATTGCTCTAAATTATCTCCGTATTAGCAAAAACTCCATTGCTTTAGCTGCTTTTAATCACCGTTCAATAAACTGTGACATTTATACCTGAAATGTAGGATATGCCTAAAAATCCTAGACTTTTAAACAAAAACACCCTTGAGCAATTAGTAAATGAACCTAGTATCAGACACAACATTCTTGATTGATAGCTGCCTTTGCATTACTCCGGTGCTTTCTTATTCCCCAGCATACCTCTCAACTGTACAGATTTTCGAAGACTGTCCAGACTTTTGCCTTATATTTTTGGTCCATTTTTCATAAAATTGCAGTTTCTGGCAAATTATTGGCAAATCATTAAAGAGTGAAGTTAAAAAATAATGACAGACATTTGAGTTTTAGACTTCATACCCTTCAGAAAATTCATGCTAATGAAAAACCTGTTATTCTATCAACTTTCTAAGTTTGTTGTTGTTGTTGTTGTGTCTTTCAGCTTTTCCCGGTTAGGGGTAGCCACAGCAGAACTCCGGTCCACTAATGATTGGCAGTAGATTTTTTTTACATGCCGAGTTGCCAGCTCTGATGCACAACCTTCAACGAAGGTACACCCATTCACGTATGTATCCACACAGAAGACGCTTTAGCTGAGAATTGAACAGGACAATGTCTTACTGTGAGGCGACAATGCTACCGCAGCACCACCACCGCAGTCATCAACTTTCTAAGTTTGTAAGAGCAATATTTCAAAATTGTCCCTATTTGTACCACTGTTTTATGGCTTTGTCCAGATTTCTTAATCTTAGAGGTTGAGAGGTATGTTCCCAAGTGAAGTCTGACCAAACACTTGTTACCTTCACCTTTAAACTGCCCAAAGTCTCTACAGCAAATCCCACAAAATATAAGGACTATAAATGTGTTAGCCTCAACCTAATCTTTGACGTATCAAAGTTTACTTATGACTGGACCACCCTTGGCCTTGATACAACAGCAAGCTTCACTAAAGAATTGTACATCAATTCAAAAATGCATAGAGCTAGCATTCCCTACCAAAACCAAATATCATGGGAAATGCAAAAATAAACCATTCTGGTGATCCACTACCATAAATAACCTCTACAATAAAACAGAGAAAGAAACACCTTAAATTTTACTCCAGAGCTAAGCTCCCTCTTCTTAAGGAAAATAGCATTACATAAAATATTGTTCTTTTAAGGACACTTTCTTTTGAACGTAAAGTCAATTTAATAGAATTTTTTCACGTTTTCGTCCCTTCAAATAAAGTAACTTCTTCAGACACACAGACAAACAGCAAATACATTGTTTCTGCACCATTTAAACCATGTAGCATGGAGTCATGTGATTAGTAACAGCAGTAAATTAAAGGTGCAAAGCACAGTAAATTCAAAGCCTGTAAAAGTAAGTCTTAAAGTTTACATACTGCCCCGAATAAAAAAGTATATATATGCAGTCAGTATACAATATATAAAAAAATTGTATTAAAATCATAAGTGAAAAGTTAAAAATAAACTATCGTAAGGTTTCTTAGTTTAAGCAAACATGAAATGTTACAATTATCATACAAGCCAGGCAAGCAGAAAGCATTAAGAGCTAACTGCCATTCTAATTCTCGTACCTCTAATAAAACTGAGTATGGGCCACCTCTAATGTCAGGAAGTACTTGATCAATAGCTATGGTTGCCACCCGTCCCGTTGTCAGCGGGACACTCACGGTTTGAGTGCTCTCATCCCGCTTCCCGCGCTCACCAAGCGTGGGACTTTAAAAGTCCCGTTTTTTCCCCTTTGCGCTTGCAGCGCTTCGCATTTTAAAATTGCCGTGGAAAAGCCGAAAATACTTCCGGTTTTTCCACGGCAATGCTGTCACCACCCGGACCTGCAGTTAGAGGGATTCTCTGCTAGGTCCGGGTGGTAATGCAGCACAGTAATTGGCTGCAGCCATCGTAGGGGGCGGGAACTTATTCTGAAGAGCCCCATAAAGGTCGCAGCTGTAGAGCACTAAGCTCTATAGCAGCTGCGAGTCCCGACAAAAGATCTGATTTTTTTTTTTCACCATTGAAGCCAGCCTAGCCAGCCAGCCAAGCCAGCAAGGGAGCCAAGCCAGCAAGGGAGCCAGCCCAGCCAGCCAGCCAGCCAGCCAAGCCAGCAAGGGAGCCAGCCTAGCCAGCAAGGGAGCCAGCCTAGCCAGCCAAGCCAGCAAGGGAGCCAGCCTAGCCAGCCAGCCAAGCCAGCAAGGGAGCCAGCCTAGCCAGCCAGCCAAGCCAGCAAGGGAGCCAGCCTAGCCAGCCAGCCAAGCCAGCAAGGGAGCCAGCCTAGCCAGCCAGCCAAGCCAGCAAGGGAGCCAGCCTAGCCAGCCAGCCAAGCCAGCAAGGGAGCCAGCCTAGCCAGCCAGCCAAGCCAGCAAGGGAGCCAGCCTAGCCAGCCAGCCAAGCCAGCAAGGGAGCCAGCCTAGCCAGCCAGCCAAGCCAGCAAGGGAGCCAGCCTAGCCAGCAAGGGAGCCAGCCTAGCCAGCCCAGCCCAGCCAGCAAGGTAGCCAGCCCAGCCCAGCCAGCAAGGGAGCCAGCCCAGCCAGGAAAGAAGCCAGCAAGGGAGCCAGCCAGCCCAGCAATAACTGTGAGTGGTAAGTAGATAATTGCATTTTGTGGCTTTAGTTATTTAAAATGGGAATAGTGTGCTTTATTTAAGCTTTTAATGTTTAGTGGTAGATGGGGATGTAGTATTTAAATCTGTGCAGTGGTTATTTTGAGACTTTTGTACTAGTTTAAAATGGGAATATATTGTGGTTTAATTTTTTTAATGTTTAAAGGCAGATGGTGGGTGCAGTACGCAATATTTAAATCTGTAGTAGTTAGTTTGATATTTTTGAGTAGTAGTTTTTAAAGATATAAAACCTGAATGTATATGTAATTGTTATTATGCTTGGGGGTATGATTTGGAAGAATTACTTTTAAAAGGCTGAACTGTGTATAGAAGTTGTTTGTTTCTGTTGGGGGGCAGTGAAATATAAACTTAGTGTGATGCATTTCTATTGTCGTAGCTTTTTCTGGGTATTGTCTGTATGCATATAGGAACTGTTTGAGCATAGTTTGTACTTTTTTGTATGGAAATATGCACTATAATGCTGTTTTCAGGAAGTTACGATATACTGTTTAGGTAATTTTCCTGTTCCTGCAAGTCCATGTCTATGTGGTACAAGTCTACCTTTTGAGGGGGAATGTTAACAGTTAATGTAATTCATTTATTATTCTAGTAGGTACACGTTGCCAATTTGCCAAAGCTGTTTCAAGATTGTTTTCATTTATACTTGTAAATGTGTGCATTTAATTTATTATGCATTTTAATAAGGTTAAAATGTACTGTTTTGCTTGTAATGTGAATATGGGTGTGTTACTTTTACTTGGGCCTGTTTATTGCATTGCTGTGCTGGATTAATTGCTATGTTTTGAAGTAAAAGGAGCCCATGGAGTCTGCTGTACATTGTAGTTTTAAAGTTAAAATGTTTGGACTTTTTTCCCATTTATTTTTTTTTTTTGTGGATGGATGCTCTGAAGTTAATGCAATGTATTTGAGATTGTGCTAAACCATGTTACAGGGTAGTTTGCATCTAAGTAGCAAAGTTTTTATTTTGTGTTTTAGTGATGTCTTCAACATACTTATTTACTGTTTTCATTATAATCAGATTATGAGCAGTGCTGCTGTTGGGCATGTTTATTAATAGATCATTGCGCTGTGTAAATTAGTGCCATACATTTCTTAACTGCTGTGGTCAAAAGCTAAATTAGGTCTATGGTATCCACTGTGCATTCTCATTCATTTTACTGTTTTTTGGTTCAGTGAATATGGTTAACTTTTTTTGTCTTGTGGGGTGTGGTGGGCATGTTCAGTGGTAAAAATAATGCATTTCATTTTCTACAAGCTGTGTTAATGTTAGTCTTCAATGGCCAAAATGCCCCCTACATTACCTCATTTACTATTTGACCTTTTTCAAACTGTAAACTCTTTTTTGCTCCATTCCTCTATAATACTGCATCTCCTTTAACAACTCTGGTGATGTCGTGGTGGGGGTGTGGCTACTGTCATGCTGGCCACACCCCTATCATGTTGACCACACCCCCATGTCCCACTTTGCCCTTGTTAAAAGGTGGCAACCCTGTCAATAGCTTGAAACGTGAAACTGTGTCCACCATTTAGCGAAACAGAAGCGGTTGAGTGGATGGAAATTTACATGAAAAATAAAAAAGCTCCACAAAGGGATATTGACCTGACATAATACTTTCTAATAATTTGCACCTTTAATTTACTGCTGTTACTAATCACATGACTAATCACATGACTCCATGCTACATGGTTTAAATGGTGCAGCAACAATGTATTTGCTGTTTGTCTGTGTATCTGAAGAAGTTACTTTATTTGAAGTTGAAGTGACGAAAACGTAAAAAAATTCTATTAAATTGACTTTACATTCAAAAGAAAGTGTCCTTAAAAGAACAATATTTTTTTTGCTGGCTACTGTTGGGTTCCTGTTTCATTTTTGGACTGTTTGTTTTCTTCTGCCTAGTTCATTTGATTACATAAAATATGAAATACTTAAAAAAAAACATAAAAAAAAAAAAAAACTTGAAAAATGTTATCAGGTTTACTAAAGGAGCTCATGAACACAGAGTGACTTCTGAAGTTAAAGTAATTATAAATCCTTCTTTAGCTATGTTAGAAAAGTAAGTATCAATAGCTGCATTGCTCTGAACCTATTCAAGAAGATACCTTCTATTTTGACCCAATAGACATTGCCAATATTCTTGCAAACAAATTCACTGATAACTTCACCTCTAGGACTACTATCCAAAGCCCTAAAAATACCTAAATCTTTATCCCCAGCAATTGTCTTTAAAGATCATTTACTAAAAGTGCTGACCGAGACCAAATACTTCTTCCACAGAACCTGATAGTGTATCCATCCATCCATCCACAACCCTTTTTCCAATTTTTGTACATGGGGTTGGGGTGTCACTTCAACACTGACAGTCATCTAGAGCCAAGGTTTACACCACCGGGTGGCTAGCCCTGCAATGCTAGTTCTTGTCTACACAGTACATAAAGCATATCTTCACCTGGCCAAGGCCTTTGACACATTTCCTCACGCAAGAATCATATGGAAGTTAAATGCTTTAAAAATTGATCCATATGCAGTAAGATAAATAGAAAATCAGCTTAAGGACAGAACGTAAACAGTTCAAGTTGTAGGCACTACATCAGCAGCATGAAAAGTGACCAGCAGTGTCCATCAGGGCTCAGTTTTATAGGTTCATAGGTTCATAGGTTCATACTAGGCTATCTGCCCTAGGGCATTTATAAGCCTAGCCAGAGTGTGTTTGGCTTTCGCCACCCATTTTAAACCAATTTTGCTATGCCCTTTTTCGAGGTTAGTATACTTTGCCTCTGTCTGACAGCGACACAGAAGTGATACCTGGGGTAAACCTATGATCCCCCATCCACTCATCGAGATTCCTCTTGAAGAGAGTCAATGAGGGACTCTGCCTAACCTGGACTGGGATTTTATTCCAGAGTGAAGGGAGCCTCTGGGTTATGAATCTGTCCCTCCAGCATGTACTATTTATTTCAGTGCTGAGGTTCAAGTCTCTCAAGCGAGTAGCTCGATGGGATTTGGATTTTCTGAGGTGCAGCATGTCCATTAATTCCGGGTTGGACATGGCTTTATACGTCAGGCACAGATCGCCTCTGAGCAGGCGGTATGGCACTGAGTAGAGCTGGAGTTTCTTTAACTGGGCAGCATATGGCATCTGTTTGAGCCCTTTGATCCTCTTGGTGAGGTACTTTTGGGGTCTTTCCAGTTGCTGCAGGTGTCTGGTAAGGTACATCCCAAAAGGGGCATTGTACTCAATTATGGGCCTGATGAGGGATGAGTAAAGAGGCACAATGACCTCCCCTGATCTAGATGTGAATCCCTTCATGATTAGGTGAGCTATATAAAATGTTTTTCTAACCACTTTGGCCACGTGGTTGTCAAATGAGAGATTGCTATCAACTTGGGTCCCCAGGTCCCTAATTACTTCTTCCGTACTTAATGGATTACCACCTATGTGGTAATTTGTGGGCACTTTGTTTTTGCCAAAGGGGATGACTATACACTTTTTGGCATTTATCTTGAGGCCATGGCTCTGGCACCAGTTGTCTGTTTCTATGAGGCCCTTTTGGGGGATGCTTGTGTCAGCTGGAGAGTCGATTATAGCACCCAGTTTGAAGTCATCTGCGAACTTGGTCAGCCACAGTCCTTCCGTGTTGGCCTGTACCTCCGAGAAATGTATACCGAACAGGAGAGGTCCCAGGACTGAGCCTTGTGGGAAGCCACTTGTAACTGGTTTGGAGTCTGACATGGCTCCAGCAATTCTAACCATGTGAGTTCTGTCCTTGAGCCAGTTTGCAACCCATCTAGTGACATAGGGGTTTATATTTAAGCTGGTGAGCTTATCTATAATGCCCGAGTGGGGTATTGTATCGAAGGCTTTTGCGAGGTCCAGGTAGGCTGTGTGGACCACCTTCCCCTCGTCAATGGCCTTGGTGACTGTTTCAAAGAAATCGACCAGGTTTAAGAAGCAGGATCTGCCCTTAACAAAGCCGAACTGGGTAGGATCCAGTGTCTGTAGGTCCCCAATATCTTTTTTTATGAGGTCCATGATGATCCTTTCCATAGTTTTGCAGACCAAGCTAGTCAGGCTTATGGGGCGATAGTTTCCAGGATCCGTTGAAGCACCACCTTTGTGGAGAGGGACCACTGTTGCTGTACGCCACTCTTTGGGTACATATCCTGTGGTAAGGCTGAGATTGAACAGTAGTTTTATGTTTGGGTTTAGCTCTTCTTGGAGTTCATGTAGGATGCAGCCCGGGACACCGCCTGGTCCCATTGATGCTGTGTTTTTTGCTTTGGAGAGGGCAGCTCTTACCTGAGCATCTGAGATGTCAGGGGGGCAGCACTCTGCTGGGATAGATATTTGCCCTTTTGGTGGTGAGGGGGGGGGGAGTTTGCGCTGAACCTGTCAGCTAGGATGCTGGCAATGTCTGTGGGTTCGGTGTATTTTTTGTCATTTTGGACTAATTCTGAGCATATCTGGGAATTCCCACTCAGGTTCCTAACATAACTAAAGAAAGCCTTGTGATTATCCTTAGTGTCCTGTGCAATTTTTCTCTCGAAGCTGGCCTTGGACGATTTTATGAGTGCCCGTAGTTTTTTGCTAACACTGATCAGAGATGCCTTCCCTTTTTGGGGAAAGCCTTGTGATTATCCTTAGTGTCCTGTGCAATTTTTCTCTCGAAGCTGGCCTTAGACGATTTTATGAGTGCCCGTAGTTTTTTGCTAACACTGATCAGAGATGCCTTCCCTTTTTGGGATTTTGTTCTATCATGTAGTAGCTTCCTCCTTCTATTGTATAGTTTGTTTATGGCTGGGGTCCACCAGACAGGACGTCTGCCTCTGGAGGATTGGGTCTTGGTTTTATGTGGGATTGCATGATCCATGCATTCCTGAAGGTGTTCATAGAATGCGTTTATAAAGGATTCTGAGGTCTGGGCTGGACCTCTTCTTTTTTGCCTTTACCTTTCAGATCTCCAAGCAGAGAGCTAAGACCTCTAGCTAATAAAGTTTGTAGATGATTGTAAACTGGGGCCTCCCACTGACACCCAAACCCTCAATAATGAATTAATTTTAGTAAACACTATATGCAGTAAAACTGGGCTCAGACTTTTTGACAAAAGGTGTAGTACCATCACTTTTGGTAGACAAACTTCCATATTGTATAGACAGCACAACATTACAAAATGAAAATGTAGTCGGGGACTTTGGAACCTGGGTTAATTACTTTCTCTTTTTACTACCATGTGACAGCAGTTGTCAGGAAATCATTTTATTTAGCACAGCTGCCAAATGACTATTATCAAAGTCTGAAGCAGCAGTTCAGCAGGCATCACTTGTAAAATAATGATTTAGATTCCACTAGTTCCCTATACATCCAATAAACTTTCCCTGCATGTTAAGAGGTGTGTCTCACTTTCCTCCTTTCAATGTCAACTAGATCACTGGCTGAGTATCCAAAAGTGTAGTCCAGTATTAGCTGCTAGATCCCTCCAGGAGAAATTAAATGCCACATTCTACTTATTTATTTCTAAGCACCTTATAAAACTAAAATTGCTGCGAAGTCCACTGCTCACTCAGTAGCTGTAATCATCAACACCAACTTAACAGGAATCCTGTATCCTATAACTAAAGAGGTCATCCATTAAATTCCCCCTTCATAAAGCAGTATCAGTTTTGCAACACTGGAACATAAACTGCAGTTTCAAGAAATGCAATGAATGTCAAAACTTTATGCAATTACATTAAAGCCTTTGTGCCCAAATGACCACATCATTTCTACTTATATACTCTAACTCTGAGACTGATGAACATCAGAAAAAGGTAAATACTCTATGGTATAACAACTCAGGGAAGAATATTTATTGACCCAGTTAGCACAAACCATGTCCCTATTCTAAGAATCAGAAAACCACTCCTCATAACTATAATTTAATTAAATGTCATTTATTCATTTGTTAACCTAGAAATGAACATTGAAAAAATCTTGAATAGTTCATATTTATACAGCCTTTATTCCACCTAGACACCCACAAACTATTAATGATCACCCAGCATGCTTTCATGTTGTATTCAGTAAAAATATAACTTTGTTAAAAACCAACTTAGCTTAGAAGGTATGACATACTATTAACAAAATATAAGCCAAATTTAAGCAATATGGCGATATTGCGCTTGCATTAGTCTTCTTGTCTTTTATAACGGTTCCTTAGATGTTGCTCACTTTTTGCTTTCCAGCACCTTGGTTGCCTTTTGTAGGCCTAACAGTTCTGAAAATAGACATCCTGCTGCAATTTCAGTTTAATATCCCTGTCAAATGAATCTGCTTAGTCTCTAACCATTCTGGTATCAGAATTGTATGAGTATGTGGCCTCTGAGTACAGCTGTAGGCCACGTCCTCCAACTTCTTGACTGTTTGATTAAAGAAGTGGAGTTTCGGATCAGCGTTCACTGTTGTCAGATATGTCATAGTTTAGATCACTTTATTATACTCTCGTAATGACACTCATGCTGCCCACATACCTAGCCAGTATCTTTGCTCAGGACCTTTACTACAGATGGCACTCATGCTATATACATACCTAACTGATATCTTTGTTCTGTATCATTACTACAGGTTGAACTCATACTGTAGACATCCTTACCTAGTATCGGTATGTTTAATACAGATGTCACTTATGTTGCTTACATACATAAGCAGTACCTTTTTTCTTGACCTTTACTACAGATGGCACTCATGCCGTCTTCATTCCTGACCAGTACCTTAGTTCAGTGCCTTTACTACAGAGGGCTGCCCACATATATAACCAATATCATTGTTCAGTGGCTTTAGTATGGACAGCACTCATACTGTCTACATACCGAACCAATATCTTTGCTAAGGACCTTTATTAAAGATGGCACTCATGCTTGCTACCCACATATCTAGCCAGTGTCATGGTTTACTGCCTTCCTATGGATGGTACTCATACTGTCTATGTACCTAACCTGCATCTTTGTTAATTACCTTACTACAGATGGCACTCATACTGTCTACATACCTAACCAATATCTTTGTTAAGCACCTTTATTACAGATGGCACTCATGCTGCCCACATATCTAATCAGTATTATTGTTTAGTGCCTTTACTAAGGATGGCATTCATACTGTCTACATAACTAACCTGTATCTTTGTTAATTACCTTTACTACACATAGCGCTGATGCTGTCTACATACCTAACCAGTATCTTTGTTCAGTATCTTTACTATGGATGGCACTCATGCTCTCTACATATGATGTATTTGTTCAATATCTTTATTATAGATGGAAATCAGGCTATCCACATATGTAACCACGATCTGTTCTGTACTGCACTTTTCCTACAGATGGCACTCATGATGACTAAATATTCATTATTTTTATTTGGTTCCTTTGCTACAGATGGCACTCAGTCATCCTTTCTACATATGTAATCAGTGTCTTTGTTCAGTATCTATTATGGATGACAATCATGCTCTCTACATACGTAACTGGCATATGTCCTCAGTATCTTTATTACAGATGACACTGATGCTGTCTACATAACTAACCAGTATCTTAGTTCAGTATCTCTATTATGGATGGCAATCATGCTCTCTACATACGTAACTGGCATATGTCCTCAGTATCTTTATTACAGATGACACTGATGCTGTCTACATAACTAGCAGTATCTTAGTTCAGTATCTCTATTATGGATGGCAATCATGCTCTCTACATATGTAACTGGCGTATGTCCTCAGTATCTTTATTACAGATGACACTGATGCTGTCTACATAACTAACCAGTATCTTAGTTCAGTATCTCTATTATGGATGGCAATCATGCTCTCTACATATGTAACTGGTGTATGTCCTCAGTATCTTTATTACAGATGACACTGATGCTGTCTACATAACTAACCAGTATCTTAGTTCAGTATCTCTATTATGGATGGCAATCATGCTCTCTACATATGTAACTGGCGTATGTCCTCAGTATCTTTATTACAGATGACACTGATGCTGTCTACATAACTAACCAGTATCTTAGTTCAGTATCTCTCTTATGGATGGCAATCATGCTCTCTACATATGTAACTGGCATATGTCCTCAGTATCTTTATTACAGATGACACTGATGATGTCTTTATAACTAACCAGTATCTTAGTTCAGTATCTCTATTATGGATGGCAATCATGCAGTAACTGGCGTATGTCCTCAGTGTCTTTATTACAGATTGCACTGATGCGGTCTACATAACTAACCAGTATCTTAGTTCAGTATCTCTATTATGGATGGCAATCATGCTCTCTACATACGTAACTGGCGTATGTCCTCAGTATCTTTATTACAGATGACACTGATGCTGTCTACATAACTGGTGCCTGGATCAAATCTAAACAAACACCCCATCTTCTCAAATACAGACAACTACGTAATCTTACCAAAAAATAGACAATAATAGACAAAACAATCATTTTATAGCTCAGGCCAGCATAAACATAGATCTAATCCCCGGAAATTCTGGTCAGCACTTAACAGCATCCTTTACCCAGGCTTTCCCTCCAACCCATCCCGGTACCCAAACACATTTCCTGAGGAAACAGCTGCCCTTCTTAATTCCCACTTTATTTCCTCCATCCAAAATCTCCTAACCTCTCAACCTAACTCCTCCTCTTTACCAGACCCAGCATCCACCCCCAATACTACTTCTTTTTCCTTGAAGCCAGTTCCCACTTCTTACATCAAATCTCTACTGCTCAAACTCAAACCCTGCTCTCCCTCTACTGACAAATTACCTCCTACCTTCCTCAAACTTGCAGCTGACGCTATTGCCTACCCAGTAACTATATTAATAAATAGATCTATGCTAGAATCTACTGTTCCTACCCTATGGAAATATTTCTACACTACCCCTCTCCATAAAGGTGGTGACTCCACTGACTCTTCCAACTATCGACCTATTGCCATTCTATCCCCTCTATCTAAGATACTAGAAAAATGTATCCACATACAGCTTCTCAATCACCTTCTCAATCAGAACTTACTCACCCCTACCCAACATGGTTTTTTCCCCTATCACAGCGCAACTACTGCTCTACTCTCCTTCACTCACACCATTGCAGAATCTTTGGACAATAATAAACTTGCCTCTTGTCTCTTTCTAGACCTCTCCAATGCTTTTGATACAGTATCCCATCCTTTACTTCTGTCTAAACTTGCCAACTTTCACCTATCCTCCTCCACCCTCAGCTGGTTCGCTAGCTATCTATCTGGACACGAACAATCTGTCAAATGGCTCTCCTCCTCTTCTCCTTTCCTGCCCATCTCAACTGGTGTCCCACAAGGTTCCATCTTAGGCCCCATTTTATTCACCATCTTCACCAATGACCTCTTCACCTCTTGCAATCAGTCATCTCTCATGCAATATGCTGATGACTCCACTATTATTTCTACAGCCAACAACATTTCTGACCTACACTCTCTAACCTAAAAAGCTCTACTCTCCACCGAACAATGGCTTTCAAAAAACATTCTAATCCTCAATCCCAAAAAAAACAAACTCTTACTCTTCCTGCCCCGTTCTCTTGCTCATCATATATCCTCCTTTGTCATTAGGTCTTGTAACAATACAGCCATCCAACCTGACACCTACATTAAACTCTTAGGGGTCATCATTGACAATGAACTAAAATTCAATCAACACATACATCAGTGCATAAAGATAACCCATCAGAAACTAGGTCTCTTATACGGAACAGAAAATACCTCACTCCTGAGGCTAGACTCACCCTAGGACAAGCAATTCCCCTTCCCTCTCTCCTCTATGCCTCCCCAATTCTCACAAATATTCAAACAACTACCCTGAACAAACTCCAACAAACCTACCACAAAATAGCCAGATTCATCACTAACTCCCCAAACAATACGCACCACTATATAGCCTTAAAGTCTCTACAATGACTGGAACTCCCGCAACTACTGCATCTCTACCAGTTTCACATGCTCCACTCTATGCTCTTTAAACCTTCCTGTTGTCCATCTTTACCTCTCCTAGTCTCTATCTATACCCCTTCTCAATTTCTCCGCAGCTCTAATCAGCAATTGCTCGATTATCTACCACCACAATAAGTCAGTAGGTAAGCAACTCTATAAACACTCTGTGGCCCAAGCTTGGAATAAACCTCCCCTGGACATACGCTCTATCTCTCACACTCAACTTTTTAAAAAAGAACTTAAAGGACATTTACTCAATTCCAGAACCTGTCCCTGCTATGACCCTACATAGGTCTCCCCTCCCCTCACATTCAAATCACTCTCAGTTGATCCTACTCACACTCTTGTCTCCCCCTCACTTGTACAATAACAAAGAATCTGTCCTGGAAAAAAAAAATTTCAAATTTATTTTTTTCTTTGAATTATAATCTTCACATGTAGTTGTTTATTCCTTACTATTGTTTGTTATTTTTGTTTCTAGTACATGTTTTCTTACTGTAATTTTATATTGTACCTTCTGGAGCTTTTCTCCTTGGGTGTCCACGGATAATGGGATAAAAATCCCATTGGACTAACCCTGTTAACAAATGTCAATAAATAAATAAATAAAATAATAACTAACCAGTATCTTAGGTCAGTATCTCTATTATGGATGGCAGTCATGGTCTCTACATACGTAACTGGTGTATGTCCTCAGTATCTTTATTACAGATGACACTGATGCTGTCTACATAACTAACCAGTATCTTAGTTCAGTATCTCTCTTATGGATGGCAATCATGCTCTCTACATA
Organism: Protopterus annectens; assembly: GCF_019279795.1. Classification (NCBI taxonomy): domain Eukaryota; kingdom Metazoa; phylum Chordata; order Ceratodontiformes; family Protopteridae; genus Protopterus; species Protopterus annectens. The sequence continues at coordinate 1,690,518,419 of NC_056732.1, read as the reverse complement.
CGTAACTGGCGTATGTCCTCAGTATCTTTATTACAGATGACACTGATGCTGTCTACATAACTAACCAGTATCTTAGTTCAGTATCTCTCTTATGGATGGCAATCATGCTCTCTACATACGTAACTGGCGTATGTCCTCAGTATCTTTATTACAGATGACACTGATGCTGTCTACATAACTAACCAGTATCTTAGTTCAGTATCTCTATTATGGATGGCAATCATGCACTCTACATACGTAACTGGCGTATGTCCTCAGTATCTTTATTACAGATGACACTGATGCTGTCTACATAACTAACCAGTATCTTAGTTCAGTATCTCTATTATGGATGGCAATCATGCTCTCTACATACGTAACTGGCGTATGTCCTCAGTATCTTTATTACAGATGATACTGATGCTGTCTACATAACTAACCAGTATCTTAGTTCAGTATCTCTATTATGGATGGCAATCATGCTCTCTACATACGTAACTGGCGTATGTCCTCAGTATCTTTATTACAGATGACACTGATGCTGTCTACATAACTAACCAGTATCTTAGTTCAG
>NC_056732.1:1690442852-1690517366 GCF_019279795.1 Protopterus annectens | reverse complement strand
TATCTCTATTATGGATGGCAATCATGCTCTCTACATATGTAACTGGCGTATGTCCTCAGTATCTTTATTACAGATGACACTGATGCTGTCTACATAACTAACCAGTATCTTAGTTCAGTATCTCTATTATGGATGGCAATCATGCTCTCTACATACGTAACTGGCGTATGTCCTCAGTATCTTTATTACAGATGACACTGATGCTGTCTACATAACTAACCAGTATCTTAGTTCAGTATCTCTTTTATGGATGGCAATCATGCTCTCTACATATGTAACTGGTGTATGTCCTCAATATCTTTATTACAGATGACACTGATGCTGTCTACATAACTAACCAGTATCTTAGTTCAGTATCTCTATTATGGATGGCAATCATGCTCTCTACATACGTAACTGGCGTATGTCCTCAGTATCTTTATTACAGATGACACTGATTCTGTCGACATAACTAACCAGTATCTTAGTTCAGTATCTCTATTATGGATGGCAATCATGCTCTCTACATATGTAACTGGTGTATGTCCTCAATATCTTTATTACAGATGACACTGATGCCGTTTACATAACTAACCAGTATCTTAGTTCAGTATCTCTCTTATGGATGGCAATCATTCATCTACCATCGTAACTGGCGTATGTCCTCAGTATCTTTATTACAGATGACACTGATGCTGTCTACATAACTAACCAGTATCTTAGTTCAGTATCTCTATTATGGATGGCAATCATGCTCTCTACATACGTAACTGGCGTATGTCCTCAGTATCTTTATTACAGATGACACTGATGCTGTCTACATAACTAACCAGTTTCTTTCTTCAAAATCTTTTCTACAGATGGCACTAATGGTTTTAACATATGTGAGCAATACCTTTGCTCAGTACCTTTACAACAGATGGAACTCACGCTATATTTGTACAAAACTCGTTTCTTTGTTCAGTATCTTTACTACATATGTCACTCATGCTGCCCAATTAGGTAACCAGTATCTTTGTTTAGTACCTTTACCAAAGATGGCACTCTTAGGTTCATAGTTGTATACTAGACTAATGACCACTGGAGCCTTTATAAGCCTAGCAGTGCATCCCAAATGTGTCCCAAATTTTATATGTTTTAGATATTTATACTGGGGTGATTGTCGGTTATGACTTGATTTACTGACTGTGTTTGTCCATCAGAGATGTGGACTTCAGACCAGAGGTCAATTTTTGGTAGTACATACAGTGGTCCATGTTACTCTTAAATAGGGTCAGGGACTGACTTTGTTTTTCATGTATGGGGAGGCTGTTCCAGAGAAAGGGAATTCTTAGACATACATATCTGTCTCTCTAACATGTTCTATTTATGGTGCAAGCATAACTGAGGTTTTTAGAGCTAGTTCTGATGCTTTTTGTTTTGTGTATGTTCAAAATGTTCATCAGAGCAGGGTCCAGGGATGCCTTGTATGCCAGACATAGATCACCTCTCAGTAGTTTGTAGGATAATTATAGAGATCAGGCTTTGAGATCATCTGCACAGGACATTGTGTTTATACCTGCTATTCCTTTTGTAAGGAACATTTGTGGACATTCCATTTGCTGCATGTGTCTGGTCAGATACATACCAAAGGGGGCATTATACTCAATGATGGGTGATAAGCAACGTCTATAGTGGTACAATGACTTCACTGGGTGGCCAAATTCCCAAAATGTACTTTAACGCCTTTCTTGGCATTGGTATTGTGTTTTAAGCCATGGCTTTGGTACCAGTCATTTGTCTGTGTTATACCCACTTGTAAGATGTTAGTACCTTGGGGGATTCTATGAGTGCTGCCAGTTTGCAATCACCTTTAAACTAGGTCAGCCAGAGGCCTTTAACATTGGCCTTGACTTCTGAGAAGTAGATGCCAAAGAGGATTGGGCCCATCACAGAGCCTTGAGGGACACCACTGGTAACTGGCCTCTTTGAGGAGGTGATATCACCAATCCTAACTTCCTGGGTCCTATCTGTGGGCTAGCTGGCTATCAAGTGTGTTATACAGCAGTTTATGCCTAATTCCGTAAGTTTGTTAACAATGCCAGAGCTAGGTATTGTCTCAAATGCCTTAGCCTGGTCAAGGTAGGCAATATACACTGCTTTACCCTCATCCATTGCCTTGGTGATCAAAGAAGTCCATCAGGTTCAGCAAACACGATTTTCCTTTGACAAAGCCAAACATTGATGGATCCAGTGTTTAAAGGTCTTCTATGACTTGGTTATCATTTCCATGATAATTTTTCTATGGCTTTGCATATAAGACTAGTCAGACTAATGGATCTGTAGTTTCTGGTATCTGTTGATGGTCTGCACTTATGAAGGGGGGGTGACCATTGCATTTCTCCATTCTCATGGCTTGAAGCTTTTTTTATTAAGTTAAATAGTAACTCCAGTGGCCCTTTCAGGTCACATTTCAGACTAATCAGGATACATCCCAGGATATTATTAAGACCCACTGAGGCTGTGTTCTATAGCTGGAAGGATTATACTTGAAGGTATTTTTCGGAGGTGGCTGACGGTGAGTTAGGGGTAAAGATGGAACTGCATTTATCAGCCAGGAGATTCACTACATCACCCAGCTTAGTGAATGTGGTACCATTAAAAAGCAGTTCAGCAAACAGCTGTATGCTGCCTTTGAGGTTTATGACATAGTGGAAGAAGACCTTATGGTTGTATTTTGCCTGGGAAGTTATCTTGACCACAAAACTGGCTTTATTGGACTTAATTAGCCATCACTACATCACCCAGCTTAGTGAATGTGGTACCATTAAAAAGCAGTTCAGCAAACAGCTGTATGCTGCCTTTGAGGTTTATGACATAGTGGAAGAAGACCTTATGGTTGTATTTTGCCTGGGAAGTTATCTTGACCACAAAACCGGCTTTATTGGACTTAATTAGCCATGTTAGCTGCCTGTTCATTATTTTAATGGGGGTTACATTTCCTGATTTTTGTCATGATTTTTTTTTTCCTTTTGGTGTATAACCTGTTTAATCTGGGATGCCACCAGGGTGGATTTGTTTTGGAATTAGCTTTAGGGTTAATTCTTGTAGGTACAGCAGCCTCTATGCGGCCATTGATGTAGCGGTACAGAGTACCTGTGCACAACTTTGTATAGGCTTCTATATTCTCAGGGTTTGGAGGAGCACTGAACTTTGACAAACTATCACTTAATAAAAAGTAGTTTGCCTTGGAATACTTCCTCACTGTTACTTGGTTTACTGGGGTTTCTGAGCTGATTATAATTATGAAAGAGACAGCTTTATGGTCAGGCCTTAACAGGGAGGATATAACATTGGGGTGGTGCAGCATTCTTCCATATTTGTGAGTGTGAGGTCCAGTATGTTTAACCTGTAGTAGGTTTATGTATTAACTGGTTAATGGTGCTTGAATTTATGAAGTCCAGGAAACTCTGTTCCTGCAGGTTTGGGACTATCTGGGTGAGGATGATTTGTAGGGAGATTAGATTTTTGTTTAGGCTACTGGCATTGAGCAGTAGCCCCTTTAGGTTCAGTTGAGTGTTAACCATGTCCTCCTATGATGACAAATATTGGATCCCATTAGAATGAAACCAGAAATTCAGCCAATTGTTAAAAATCAATCATCATTTTTTGATACTGTGGCATCATCCTTGGTGAAGATAGTATACTGCTTAGTGCTAGGCTCATACCAGCCTGAGACACCTAGTGAGAGAGATCCATAATGTCTTTCTTCATATAGTCTAGGGAGGTATGCCTCTGGTCATTTACACTTACATGGACCATGATGGAATCATACTGTTACTTGTGGTGCAGTGACTTGAGTACATGCATAATTTGGCAGATCCTGGCTCCAGATAGGCAACTAACCACTATCATCTCCTTGTTCAGCCTGGTTAGAGTGGTATTACATGTTGCTTTTGTTGAGTGCTTTTGGGTTTGCTGAGGATAATCTTTGCTGATGGGTGTTCTAGGAGGTCTTTTTCTTTAAACTAGCTTCTCTAAGCTAGTCAGTGAGCAAGGTATTTGATCTACACTTACTGCTTTATAGGGTATCACTTTATGGGCAGTTCTAAAGGGAATATTTGTTTCTGAATGTTTGCATCTGTACAGGGTACTGACACAGTGAACAGCTCCATGCAATTGCACCAAATTTATACTAGAACTGGAAATATAGAAAACTGACTTCTGAGCCCTCTGGCCATTAAAATAACTATACTGAGAGCCCTTTTGTGTGCTTCCCAACTCATGGACCACCAAACATCTAATGCCCCTAGATGAATAACCCCAGTCCTAATGTAAAAGCCCAGTAAAACAGTGTCCAAAGTGCAATGCTACCACAAACAAATTTAAACTTAAGGAATGGTATAAGGAGAGACAATAAGTAATGTTAGTTATCAATGGCATAAATGGCTTATAAAAGTGTGATTATTCAATAAAAGTACTTTGCTTTGTGGACATAAGCCAAGAGCCACTCGATTGTGTAGAATTTATACAAGTACTAAAAACAAGGTAAGCTGATTAATAAGCCTTCTGGCCAATAAAACAACTACCCACAGAAATCTCTAGTGGTGTTTCCTCAATCTATACAGACCAGGCTACCATCCACCCACTGCCACTAGATGGAAAATCCTTAGTCCTGTTAATGTAAAAACACAGAAAAGAGCTTGCTAGGGTGTTAAAATACATTACTTCATCCAGCAACTAGCTAGATAATGAATTCAGGGTAAGCAAACCAGTAGAACAGGCAATGAGAGACACATTTTACTTTTTTCAAAATAAGCACAAGGAAAGGCAAATAATTCATCATATCAGCAGCAGTGTAGAAAAGGAGGAAAAGTTAGGGCAGGTAGGTTAAAATCACCAAGTTTAAAATGCAGAATAAGGAATGGGAGGGTGGGTAGGAAAATCACGAGCAGGGAGTTATCAACAGTGCTCATAGTTTTTGCAGGCCTTGAGTCTTATTGGAAAAGACAAAGCAATGGATATAGTCTTGAGTATTTAAGTATCACTCAAAAAACAAACTAATCAATTAAAAAATACATGAAATGTGCAGTGTGTGTAATTTAAGTGTCTGTCTGCTACATAGAACAAAAACACAGGCCAAGCAGATTTCATGAAACAGAAAACAAAACGAAACAGGTAAAACAGAAAGCAGCACTATCAGTTTAAACAACTACACAGACACAAAAAGAGATTACTTTCCTTGCTTCTTTGTTTCAAATCACAGGCAGGGAGTCACCAACAGTGCTTGCAGTTTTTGCAGGCCTTGAGTCTTACCAGAAAAGATTCATGCTGTGTATATATATATATATATATATATATGTATATATATATATGTATATATATATATCTATATGTATATATATGTGTATATATATATATATATATATATATGTATATATATATATATATATATATATATATATATATATATATATATATATATATATATATGTAACCAGTATCTCTTTTCAGTTCCTTTACTACAGATGGCACTCATGCTGTCTACATACCTAACTAGTATCTTTGTTCAGGACCTTTACCACAGATGTCACTTATGCTGTATTCACACCTCACCGGTATTGTTGTTTAGTACCTTTACTACAGATGGCACTTATTGACTTATGCTGTCTACATAGGTAATAGGGCTACCACCTGTCCCACTTTGCGAGGGACAGTTCCTCCTTGGGCAGTTGTGTCCTGCAAAAAAATTGAAAAATGGCAAATGTCCTGAGGTTTTAGGACAAAATTATTTCCTATATTTTATGTAATAGTTGCATAAAATAGTTATTCTGTATCTGAAACACCTAAATGTTATAAAAAACAGAATAAGCAACTAAAATGTTACAAGAATAAGCTTTTCTTTAGGCAAAAAAAGTGAAGTTCTGTCCTCTAAACTGGCCATGGGTATGTTTTGCCCTGCAAAATCTGACATTTGTACCAAAAATGTCTCACTTTGGGCATTTCTCTCTAATCTCTCTCTAATATTTCACTCTAATATCATTCACCCCATCCAACCACTACTTTCTTAGTAGTACTAGTGCTTATTATACAGTAGGAACTTCTCATTGCAACATTTGTTAATGTCTGTTATGTACTTCACAGATAAAGATTCTAGTTGTCTACTGATGTACCATGTTCTTCATCTGTAAATATGTTGTAAGTAATTGCTATGTTAAATTGTTAATCACTATGTAATCCAATGTAACTACTGTCTGTTTATTTTAACTGTGGAGCTTTTCTCCCCGGGCCTCCGCTGAAAATGGACCTACGTCCAGTCGGACACTCCCGGTCAACAAATTTAAATAAATAAATAAATCTGAAAAGGTGGCAACCCTAATAGGTAACCTGTAACTTTTTTCAGTACATTATACAGCAGATAGGACTTATGCTGTCTACATAGGTAACCAATATCTTTGTTCAGTACCTTTAGTAAGGATGGCACTTATACAGTCTGCAAACATAACTAGTACATTTACAACAGAAGGCACTCACGCTATCTGCATAGTTAATGAGTATCTTTGTTCAGTACCTTCACTACAAATGACACTCATGCATTCTTCAGTAAGTTACAATAAACAGAACATCCTGGAGGGATAGATTCATGTCCCAGAGACTTCCCATACTCTGGAACAAACTACCTATCTATATCAAACAAAGCTCCTAATTAGCACTCTTCCAGAAAAATCTTGATGATTGGATTGGAAATAGGAAATTCACCCTGGCGATCACTTCTGTTTCTCTGCTCGACAGGAGCACAGGAAAATAATTTTCTTGGGTGGCGAAAGCCAGGGTACCTTTTTGGCTAGGCTTATATAGGCCCTAGGGCCAATAGCCTAGTACCTACCTTTCAACCTATGAACATAAGATGGTACTAATAGGTTCATAGGTAGGTACTAGGCTATCTGCCTGAGGGCATTTATAAGCCTAGCCAGAGTGTGTCAGCTTTTGCCGCCCCATTGATTAATTAACTGATCCTCTGTCAAGCAGAGCCAATGAAGTGATCCCAGGGGTGTATTTTCCGTTACCCATCCACTCGTCAAGGTTTCTCTTGAAGAGTGTTAGTGAGGGGATCTGCCTGATGTAATTTGGAATTTTGTTCCAAAGCATGGGGAGTCTCTGTGACAGGGATCTATCCCTCCAGCATGTTCTATTTATTGTTGTGGCAAGGTTTAGCTCACTAAAGCATGTGGCTCGCAGTGACTTGGATTTCTTTAGGTGGAGCATGTCCATCAATTCTGAGTTGGACATGGCTTTGTAAGTCAGGCAGAGATCACCTCTGGGTAAGCGATATGCCAATGAGTACAGCCAGAGTTTTTCAGTCGGGCTGCATAGGACATATGTTTGAGACCAGTAATCCTCTTGGTGAGGTACTTTTGTGGTCTTTCCAGCTGTTGGAAGTGTCTTTTGAGGTAAATCCCAAATGGGGCATTGTACTCTATGATGGGTCTAATGAGTGATGAGTAGAGGGGCACTATAACCTCTTTATTTCTAGATGCAAACCCTTTAGTAATTAGATGGGCCACATAGAAGGATTTCCTAACTACTTTGGCAATATGATTGTCAAAGGAGAGATTACTATCTACCTGGGTTCCCAGATCTCTTATTATCTCTTCTGTATTAAGGGGGCTGCCACCCATGTGGTAATTCGTGGGTGTTTTGTTTTTCCCAAACAGGATGACTATGCATTTTTTGGCATTTAGCTTGAGGCCATGACTTTGACACCAGATGTCCATCTCAGTAAGGCCATTTTGGAGGATGTCCGTGTCAGCCGGAGAGCCAATTATGGCTCCCTGTTTGCAGTCATTGGTGAACTTGGTTAGCCATAGTCCTCCTGTGTTTGCCTGTTCTTCTGAGAAGTATATGCCAAACAGTTGGGGTCCCAGGACCGAGCCTTGCGGGACACCACTTGTGACTGGTTTAGAGTCGGACCTGGAGCCCGCTATTCTTACCGTGTGAGTTCTGTCTGTAAGCCAGTTGGCAATCCATCTCATGATGTAGGGGTTTATGTTCAGTGTGGTGAGTTTTTCTGTAATACCCAAGTGGGGAATGGTGTCGAAAGCCTTGGCGAGGTCAAGGTAGGCTGTGTGAACCACCTTTCCCTTGTCTATGGCCTTGGTGACTGTCTCGAAGAAGTCAGCCAGGTTTAGTAGGCATGATCTGCCCTTAACAAAGCCAAACTGTTTGGAGGTTCCCAATGTCTTTGTTAATGAGTTCCATGATGTCGTGCTCCATAGCCTTGCAGACCAGGCTAGTCAGGCTTATGGGGCGATAGTTACCAGGGTCAGTTTTGGCCCCTCCTTTGTGGAGAGGAATAACCGTTGCCATGCGCCATTCTATGGGCATGTAGTCTGTGGAGAGGCTGAGGTTGAACAGCGTGTTTAGGTAGGGGGTTAGTTCATTCTGTAGTTCGTGCAAGACACAGCCTGGGACACCATATGGTCCCATTGATGCTGTGTTTTTGGCTTTTGAAAGGGCTGTTTTCACCTGTGCATCTGTGATTTTTGGGACACTACACTTTTCCGGTATTGTTGTGGGCCCTTTTGGAGGTGAGAGGGGGGGGTGAAGTTTGCACTGAATCTATCTGCCAGGATGTTGGCAATATCAGTGGGTTCAGTATATTTTGTGCTCTTTTGCACTAGTTCAGTGCATATCTGCGAGTTGCCACTTAGATTCTTAACATAGCTAAAGAAGGCTTTGTGGTCATCTTTTGAATCCTTGGCTATTTTTCTTTCTAAGTTAGCCTTGGATGATTTCATGAAGGACCTCAGTTTCTTACTACTACTGATCAGGGATTTCTTTCCTTCTTGGGATTTGCATTTTTTTCTGAACTAGTTTCCTCCTTCTATTGTATAGCCTGTTTATTGCAGGGGTCCACCAAACTGGTTTCCTTCTCTTAGAGGAGTGAGTCTTGGTTTTGCTAAGGATGGCATGATCCATGCATCCTTGTAAATGTTCATAGAGTGCATTTGTAAAGGTTTCTGCATCTTGGGCAGCATTATCTTTTAGCATGGGGGCTGTGAAACTTACCACCTCTGTCTTAAGTAAGGAGAAGTTTGCTTTAGAAAAGTTTTTTACTGTGGTTTCCTTAGTTGGGGGTGGTGGTGGGGTGTGGACATCCAGAGTGATTAGTTTATGGTCTGATCTAACCAGTGACGGGCTGACCTCTGGTGTGGAGCACCTATCGCCCATGTTGGTGATGACCAGGTCCAATATGTTTTCACCTCTGGTAGGGGAGTTTACCAGCTGATCCAGGGCGTTTGAGTTGATTAATTCTAGGAAGCGCTGGGCCTGGGAATTTGTACTTGAGTAGTTTTCCCAGTGAATGGTAGGGTAATTGAAATCACCCAATATCAGGGTGTTTGGTAGGACCTTCATGTTTTCCAGTGTCTCCAGAAAGGTGGAGTGGTGGTCCTGGGTCATGGAGGGTGATCTGTAGCAGGCCACAATTTTCATTGCAGATTTGCCTGATGTTAGTTGCACATGAATGATCTCAGAGGTATCATGCTGCGCCACTAACCTGGAGGTGTACGTATCCTTGATGAATATGGATACACCCCCTCCTTTTGTGTTTCGGTCCATGTTGTGTGGCTGAAACGTGTGGTATGAGTTGTAGCCCGGTAGTGTTGGGGTGCTCTCTGGATCCTTGAACCAGGTTTCAGTTACTGCACAGATGTCGACGTTCTCCATACCGAGGAGTGCTTCGAGCGCTTGCATTTTGAGATTTAAACTCCTGGCATTGAGTAGCATAACCCTCAGTTTTTGTTAATTGTGCTGTTTATGGAGGTGGGTTTGACTTTTGAGCCTTGCCTACAAAAGGCACTATGGGGGCAGCAAGACCCTTGGCCAGTATTCAAAAGCCTAGGGGTGACAGGTGCAAGCCGTCTCTTACGAAGCAACGCGGCTTGTCGAGCATGTTGTCCCAGGCTGACAGACACTGGATCCCCTGTGAATGACACCAGAAGCTTAGCCAGTTGTTGAAATTGATCATATTTTCTTTATACTGAGGTATCATTCTTTGGTGAGGGCAGGAGGCAACTCAGGGTCAGGTTCATACCAGCCTGGGCTGCATGATCAGAGAGAACTTCCATGTCTCTTTTCATGTAGTCCAGGGAGGTACGTCTCAGGTCATTCACACCAACATGAACAATGACAGAGTCATATTTGTACTTGTTCTGGAGTGACCTGAGTGCTTGTGTTATGTGGTGGATTCTGGCTCTCGACAGGCAGCTAACAGTAACCTTCTGCTTGTCCAGCCTACTGAGTGGGACATCAGTGTGCTTGACTATAGAGTCACCTATTACTAGTGTGTTAGGAATGTTATTTTGCCTTAAGGTCTGTGATTGTGCAGCACACTGATTTTGTGTTTTATGTGTTGTCTGGTTTGTGACGGGAAGTGCAGGTTGTTTGGGTGTCTGCTTTGGAGGTCTCTGATGCTTTTGCAGGTTTTTACTAATGCTGTCTACATACTGAATCTGTATTTTTTTCAATTCCTTTACTACTACCTACTACCTAATACTAAACCTTCTACTCATATTAAATGTATCTGTTGCTGTTTATCCCTATTTTACTGTCATTACATTTGCTTAATTGTTTTTTTGTATTATTATTATTATTATTTGCTGTATTCTTACCTTAATCATGTAATTTTCTTGATTTATTGTACTGTAGAGCTTTAAGGTAAGGTATTATTATTAATAAATAATAAATTCTTTTCTTGTATATTTTTTACTGCATCTCACTTCAATTTTATAATTTTTCTTGACTACTTATACTGTGGAGCTCTTCTCCCTGGGTCTCGCCTGAAAAAGGGCTTTTGCTCAGTCGGACTATCCCAGTCAACAAATGTCAAATAAATAAATAAATAAATAAATAAATACAGATGCCACTCATGTTGGCCACATGCCTCACCAGTATCTCTTTTTGTACCCTTACTACACATGGCACTCATGCTGCCCACATACTTAACCAGTATCTTTGTTCAGTACCTTTACTACACATGGTACTCATGCTGCCCACATACTTAACCAGTATCTTTGTTCAGTACCTTTACTACACATGGCACTCATGCTGCCCACATACGTAACCAGTATCTTTGTTCAGTACCTTTACTACACATGGCACTCATGCTGCCCACATACGTAACCAGTATCTTTGTTCAGTACCCTTACTACACATGGCACTCATGCTGCCCACATACTTAACCAGTATCTTTGTTCAGTACCTTTACTACACATGGCACTCATGCTGCCCACATACGTAACCAGTATCTTTGTTCAGTACCTTTACTACACATGGCACTCATGCTGCCCACATACGTAACCAGTTCATTACCTTTTTCTACAGATGCTACGGTTTTTGATACTGATGTATACCCTGATGGTTCTCTATCTTGCTTTATTCTGGGTCAGTGTTTTAGGTACTGAAAGAAGTGCATTAATTTGTGATCTTATGTGTGTTTTCAGTGCTGCTTCTCAGTTTGAAGTGTCTCATCTATGTATTCAGCTCTGCATATATCTTATGGTGAATAAACATTAGCATTGTATGTGCATCGATCATTACTGTACTAGACATTTTTGCAATAATCTGCTTTAGCTTTTAACTGTTTGATCTTGTGTTAGTTTTGTAGACAGCACTTTCTCTTGTTTTATTTACAGTTTAAACCTTTGTAAACAATTACTTCTTTTGTCTAACATAGTCTTACAAGTATGAAGTATTTTACTTTCAGGTATCATGCACAGTATCTTTTAATGACTGTGTGTATGTGAAAATTATTTTTATTTTCTTTCTTTTTTCATTTCTGCCTTTAGCCAACACCAGAGGTATTTATCTTTTTTTAATTATACCATTCAGTTGCTGCTTTAGATTTACTGATGTTCCTCATAAAACTAAGCCATGTTTAGAGGTACATACCTTATTTAATAAATAAATTAAGCCTGTAAAAAGATTTCTTTTCACTGAGAATATAGAGTCTAGTATATGAGGAGCATATTTGTTGTGAAAAATAAAAAATGCTGCTCTTTATGGACCACTGCTAATATTTCTAAAGTCTAATTATATGATTATAACGCTGTGAGGCTGAGGGTTATACTATTAGCTAACATAAATAAATGACAAAGCTGTCTAAATAGTAGAAGCTCTTTATATTGTTTGTAGACTTGGAGCATTAATAAATGGTCATTTTTTTCACTTTTCAAAAATAAAATCCATGTTATATTCCAGGGCCAGTAGTTAACACCAGAGTATGCTGGGCACACAACACATTTCCTGACAGAGGAATGGTAGACTGAAATGGAACGAAATTCCAGAGTTATGAAATGGCTAAAATCATGAAAAAATGGCCCCAAGTTAAATGGTTAACATTATAAAGTACATTATAGGCAAGGAGAATCATGGATAACCCAGAATACCTGAGACTTTTGTGCAGTAATGTTGCAAAGGAACATTTTTTTTTAATCACATTTGGCAATAAAAAAAACCTCAATACTTAAATATAATTTTGCCACTTACAGGATTTTCATGGAGGGGAGGGTGTTTCTAGTAGAAGAAAGGCAGCCAAATAAGATGCTAAACCTGGAATCCCTTCTGGCATGAGATGCATTCTCTGTACTTTCCCATAATTTTCAGCTCAAGAGAGACAGTGTCAAAGTCCGCATTGACATTAAATGGGACATTCAGTTAAAAGAACAGCTCCTGTCACTGCTTCATTGTAATTTATGGTCATATACATCGATACTAAAGTTTATTATACCACCAATCTACTTTTTTCTCATACTTTGAGACGTCTTCTTTCAAAGTATTTTGGTTTCTAGGTTTCTCTGGGCTATTTTTTTTCCCAAACTTTATAATACTGGTGGTGGGGAAGATCCCCTTTTTCAGGTATTGTGCGATCTCAGAGCTAGAATATATAAGTAGGAGGAGGTGGTGGGAAACAGAGAGGCTTGCCACCTGTCAAAAAAAGATTTTTTTTTTTAAAACTGTATGATCCAAGGTTATTTCTTACATCATGTGCATTACAATGTCAATTGTATTTATTATTTTCAGTGAGTATTAAGTACATAGACATTTGGGTGTGTTGTTTTAAAATAGACGTGTGTGTGTGTGTGTGTGTGTGTGTGTGTGTGTGTGTGTGTGTGTGTGTGTGTGTGTGTGTGTGTGTGTCTGTACATGTGTGCATGTATATATATATATATATATATATATATATGTATATATATATATATACATATAAATATATATATATATATATATATATATATATATATATATATATATATATATATATATATATATATATATATATATATATATATATATATATATATATAGATACAGATATAGATAGGGGTGTCATTCACTCTGTCAAATTTTCTGCTCAACAGTGGAGTAAATATTGTTGAAATGCCATTAAGTCTTTTATTCACTAAACTTTGAAGATATCAGATGAACAGAATATCAGATGCATGTGAGTAAAGGTAAATGTGGCTTTGGGATCCTATTTGCAAAAGCGAAAGTTTGAATATTAAAAGTGAGAGTGTTATGCAAATGTTTGCTGGTTAGGGTTAGATTAAGGGCTAATTAAGGGGAAAGATGTAATGTGCATTTTGTGTGTGTGTGTGTGTGTGTGTGTGTGTGTGTGTGTGTGTGTGTGTGTGTGTGTGTGTGTGTGTGTGTGTGTGTGTGTGTTTCCAATTGTCTTTTGCAGGGCTGCTGTTAGCATTTTGGAAGCCCACTGTAAATGTCAAGGTGAGGGCACAAGACACTTCCAAATATCACTTTGTTGCTTCCACCCCTTCTAGTCAACCTTTTAATTCAAGCCAGAAAGCTTTGGAGAAGAATGCACAGACTGAACTGTAATTGACAACCTCTTACACTACAATAGGCCTAGGTACTATACCAAATTTGCCCACCCCACAGAGGAAAATTCACAGTGGCTGGTATTTAGTTCCAGTGAAAACTGGCCTCAAGTAAAATGATGCCATGGATTAAGGGGTCCATGCTATCCTCTATTGGATGAAGGGTTTCATGGCATCCTCTCTTGAATGAAGTGATTCTTGGCATCCTCTGCTGGATGAAGGGGTTCATGGCATCTTCTCTTGGATAAAGGGGTTTATGGCATCTTCTCTTGGATGAAGGGGTTTATGGTATCTTCTGTTGTATGAAGGGGTTGATGGCATCCTCTCTTAGATGAAGGGTTTCTTGGCATCCTCTCTTGGATGAAGGGGTTCATGGCATCCTCTGCCCCCCCCCCCCCACACACACACAAACATATCTCCCAGTGCTAGTTTCCCCATCCTGACCTCCTCACACCATTCAGATTGTTTTATTTCCATTCCTAGCATTTTGCCTTAGTCTTCACTTTTTTCCAGAAACTATTTTTCTAGGTGGTCTGGGATGCATTTTGTACCTTTTTGAGCAACCCAGTACTGATAATCCAAAATCTTTTTTTTTTTTTTGTTATTCAATAATTTAGTTCATTCAGAACTAGCATCATAATAAATTTCACTGTCTTGGTCCTCCCAGCACTATCTAACTCGTATGCTAATCTCTTCCCCTGCCCTAATCCTATAAATTATGTTACTGAAAACCATCCCTTAACAGTACCACTACATAAGACAAAAAGACACACAACACACACACACACAGCACCAAACATGCAAAACAGTAAATCTATCCCTTTACCTAACCCTTACCCAAACAATAAAATCCATGAACTCTTGCACACACACCAGCCACTATAAACTTTTTAGTCAAACATTCATTTTCATAATCATATCTATAAACAATATAAAATATAAGTATTCAGTCAAATGACCTTTTGACATTTTGTACTATCACCCTCGGATTCACTAATCTTCGGTGCAGGACTAGCGTAGTCCTTCATGGAAGCGCCTGTGTAGGAGGAGGACAGCAGCGCCCCATGCATATTAATGAAGGCATGCTGCCTGACCTCCCAGGCTTACACAGAGAGTGTATGAGTGCAGGGGGCATGTCTGAGAGCAGAGCTCTCAGAATAAACACGCCCCTGCAATGCAGAACAGCAGAAACTGGAAATAAATGAGCAAGACTGCTCATAGGTGTCTGCATATCCTCACCAACAGTCCCCCATGTGTAGAACAGCAACAGTACATATAAATAAACTGAAGAAACCACTTTATATTTATTAAGAATCTGACTACAGCTAACCGCAAGTGCGTGGGTGTGCCCAGTGCTTAGCTACGGTTAAAGCAGCTTAAAAGGCTGAACAGGATAACAAGGAAGATATATGCAAATGAAGCAGCACAGCAATAGTGTAGTGGGCAGAGCATTTGCCTAATGAATAGGCATGCCTGGTTCGAGTCCCACTGCAGCACAGTCTGTTTTACATGGAAAAGCATGGTATAACCAATATTTTTATTGCAAAACCCACTAAATAACATATATTTATGAACTGGAGTACTGCCAGAAATGCACATGTGAAGAGTCGGTGTCATAATAAATAAGGCAGTAGTAAGGAGGTCTAAGCACAGATAAGCAGTAATAAGCATATGTAAGCACTAGTAAGCATGTTTAAGTATGTTTGCGCAGGGGTAAGCATTGCCTACACAGATTAAGCAAAGTAGAAGCTAACTGAGTGTAAGAAACTATAACCTGAAATAAGCAGTGCTTTCCACTGTGCAAACACACTTACAACTGCTTTAACGTGCCTTAATCACTCTGTAGCCAATGGGCCTTTGTTTGCCCATCAACAAAATAACTAGCCATGCAGGTCCTGAACCCAGGATACTATACACTATAGTCCCAGTAACTATCCACCAAGCTATCACAGAAGTACAGAAGAATGAGGTAGCAGTAAACATGTCCTCACCATAGTAAAACCAAACTGAACCTGTGAAAGGCATCAGTATACAGTCATATGTGCCATAGCCCACTACATAACATAAATATGTGAACTAAAGTACAGCAGTAAGCCCAGAAGTGAGGTGTACTTGTAATAGAGTCTCAAAGTCCCCAATAAAACACAAGGACCCCGCAGAGTGTACGTACACATCAATCAGGGATACAAGGCATACATATAAGGTGTAATGAATAATAACACAATGCCAAAAAGGCATTATAATGAATGTCTACTATAGGCAACACCAAGCATTGCACAGGCCAGCTTAGGAGGTGTGAGCAATGTGTAGACCAGTTAACTCGTTGTGCCCAGTGGTATACCCCTTTAAACAACGCCAACTTTAGGTAAGCAGGTTTGCCCATAGCTTAGCCTTTTCAAAACCGGCCAGTCATGGAAAAGTGTGGGAAATTGGCCCTACTTAAACCCAAGAGACGGGACTGCAACTCATAGCTGGTTGTAGCTTCCTCTTGCAGGCACTATGGCAGTAAGGGGAGAAGGAGTGCACTTCCGTGTGCAGCGTTGGTGCATCCAGGAGTCCAAGTTCATGGCTGGACTCCTAGTTAAAGATCATGCACAGAGACTGCTGCAGGGCCAGTACCAGGGCTACCAATATAAGGGGGAGGCCTGGGACTGTCTCATCCATGACCTCATCAGTGCCACTGGCATAACCCGCACTGGTGAGCAGGTCAGGCACCACTATGCTGGCCTAAAGTGGCGGAAGGGGGACCTCTTGCAGGAGTTGCCCCAAGAGGCTAGAGCATCAGGGGATATTCCAACCATGTATATCAGTCCACTACCTGTTTAATAATTGCCAGCTCAGCTATATCATGGATAAGTATGGCTAAATATTCCTCTTATATCCCCCACAGCTGCAATGGAGCGTGCCGTGGATCATTGGACACATGTAATCTGGTCTAATTGGCATCACAACGAATTGTTGTTGCCCTCACCCCTCTCCCAGGGGTTTGAGGGTCCAAACCTACCTCCAAATTCAGTGTATATGCACAGCTGTTGCTGTAAAAGAAATGGGCAGCAATGGACCTTCCCTACATCCTTCCTGCACATCCCTAGCTATGTTCCCTATTGTCTTTCCCTCTTTGTGCCCCTTTTTCACCACTTTCTTATCAGCCCTTTTTCTTTTCTTTTAAAGAAATTAGCACGGGGTAAGCATGAGTAAGCAGTTTTAAGCAGCAGTAAGCGGGTTTAAGCCTGTTTACACAGGGGTAAGAACTGCCCACACAGGTTAAGCAATGTAAAGCTAATTGAGTATAAGAAACTATAACTGGAAGTTAGCAGTGCTTACCCCTACGCAAACCTGTGCAAACCCACTTACAACTGCTTTAAAGTCCCTTAATCACTCTGTATCCAATGGCCGTGTTCTGCCCAGCAACAAAATAAACAGCCTCTGTAAGGTACGAACCTAAGACCCTGCAAACCATAGTCAAAATGATTTACCACTAAGCCATAACAAACATACATAAATCTGATGTTATCACAAACATATCATCCAGCACAATCATTCGACGGTAGAGGAAATGTAGGAATATCATACCACACAACCTCTTAATGCAAGAATTCTTGACAAAGTGTGCCAAAATGTGGGTACAAAGAGGGAAATATGTCATATATTGTTCTCATACACTTCAAACTTTGCTAGTTAAACAGTTATATGTATTAAAACACATATTTTGAAGAAGTTGAAGTCTGAAACACAAAGGTGTCTTCAGTAGTTACTGACTTCAGTCCTGAGATCATCCATGTCAATTGCCAAGAGAATGTGGTGCAGGCCAAAATTATGAACCAAACATGGATGGACATATGGACAAATATATATCTGTAAATGTAGACAGATAGACAGTTATATGCATGTATATGTATGACACAAATAATCATATAACATCAATTGCATAGAGATAGATAAATATGTTCATATGTATATATATATATATATATATATATATATATATATATATATATATATATATATACAAATACATGTATGTGTATGTATATATATATATATATATATATATATATATATATATATATATATATATATATATATGTATAACAAACAACCACGTAGCAAGATCCCAAAAAATATTCGAAAATATCCCTTATAGGAACGCAGCAAAGGCAGCAAAATATATTGTTTATAACTGAAATCAAAAAAACTGATAACGTAACAAAATAAATAAAATAATCTATTTAATTTGACATTACTAAACGAATAATGAACAAAAATACGTAAGCGCTTTCACAGAACTCACTGCCCGCTTCTTCAGATGTTATATAATTATATATTATATATAAATATAAATTTTATTTATTTTGTTACGTTATCAGTTTTTTTGATTTCAGTTGTGATCAATATAAGTATTACGTGCTTTTGCTGCCTTTGCTGCGTTCCTACAAGGGATATTTTCGAATATATATATATATATATATGTATGTAGGGGGCTTACATACATAATTATGTAGATATATATATATATATATATATATATATATATATATATGTGTGTGTGTGTGTGTGTGTGTGTGTGTGTGTGTGTATATATCTATATATATATATATATATATATATATATATATATATATATATATATATATATATATATATATATATATATATATATACACAGATAGAAATGTGTATAGCATGTCCACATGGAAACAACATCCTGAACCACTCATTACAACATAACAGACCATATGCACTGTTAATGGGGGTGGGGGCACAAATGAGGGATACTTGGTAATTATTACTATGTTACCACCCCCCCCCTCCACAGCCCTAACATATATGTTGTGCAATCCAATATCCAGCACATGCAGTTCCTGACTCCAGGACTCTCCACAACACAGCTATAATGCTTTAACATTAAGCCAATTTACCTGTAAACTGTCAGGGCAATATCTGTAACATATCAAGCAGAAGTGTCATTCTACCGTAGGGAATGTACAGTGTGGAAGGAGTGCACATTACAATGGTGCAGATATGCACAGAAATATATACAGTGACAAATATATTCCAGGTATATATACATACATACATATATATATATATATATATATATATATATATATATATATATATATATATAGGTGGCTTAGTCTCTATCTACACTCCATCCTGAACCCTCTGTACTTCTAATCCACAACTACTTCACATTTACCACCCCACAAAGTCCATAGACAAACAACTCTATAAACACTCTGTTGCCCATGCCTGGAACAAACTTCCCCTTGACTTATGTATAATTCCACACACCTCCCACTTTAAAACTAAACTAAAAACATATTTTCTCAATTCCAGGACCTGCCCTTGTAATGACCTCACTTAGTCTCCCCCACCACACTCTCCCTTATTAAGGACCCCACCCAGTCCCCCCTTTCACTTCTCGTAAGGTATTTACACACTCTCCCTTATCAAAGACCCCACTTAGTCCCCCCTTTCACTTCTCATAAGGTATTTACATAATTCCACACAAATTGCAGAATTATATATTTACTTTGTTTTACTGCCCTACCCAATGCATTATCTCACTGAAAAATTATGTTTCTTAATGTTTTTTTGTCTCCTTTTCCATACTTGGAACTTTAACTTGTTTGTATGTACTTGACAAATGTTAAAACTTTTGCTCTGCATAATTGCTTCTCACCAACTTATTTTTTCTATTAATATGTTACTCTGTAATAGAAATGTATTGTTGGAGCTTTTCTCCTTGGGTCTCCACTGAAAATGGGCCACAAGCCCAGTTGGACTAACCCGGTTAACAAATCTCAATAAATAAATAAATATACATATATGAGATATATGTAATGAGGGATGAGTACAGTGGGACAATTACCCCCTTTCTTCTGGATGAAAAGCCCTCAGTGATGAGGTCTGCCATATAGCCTGGTATTACAGGTGTGCTCTCTGGAGTGTTGAAGCAGGTCCCATTTACTGCACAGATATTGATGTTCCCCATTTGTAGGTGTGCCTCAAGAGAGTGCCTTTGTAGGTTTAGACGTCAGCATTGAGTAGCCTTACCTTCAGTTTTGCATGCTTGTATCTGTTATGGTGGTGGTTTTGTCCTTTGAACCTTGCCTAAAAAAGGCACTATGGGGGTGCCAAGAGCTGTAGCCAGTAACCTGAATCACAGGGGCAACAGGTATAGACCATCTCTGGCAAAGCATCATGGTTTGTTAATCATGTTGTCCCAGGCAGACAGATACTGGATTACCTTTGAATGACATCAGAAGCTTAGCCACTTGGAGTCATTGCTGTGTATATCTATATGTGTGAGTGTTCATATGTATATATATATCTATATATATATATATATATATATATATATATATATATATATGTATATATATATATATATATATATATATATATATATATATATGTGTGTGTGTGTGTGTGTGTGTGTGTGTGTATACATATATATCTCCATATATGTATGTGGATATGTATATGTCCATATATATATGTGGATATGCATATGTGTATATATCTATATAGACATGTGGATATATGTGTACACATATATGTTCACCATATGTCCACAGCATGAAGTGGAGTCCTGCCTCAGCACCAATAGTCCCAACCCCTTAGTGCAAGGGATGTCATGGATGTATTGCAGGTATATATGTAGACTGTTGCTACTGTCATAGGGGTGTCTTAACAGACATGTTGGGTGTGGGAGGTCACATCTGTTGTAGACATGTGCACCATTGGCTACGGACAGACATCCTGAGGACATCATAGTACAGTACCACTGCTAGCACAGTAATGATCCTGTGGACTACAGCAGGGATATGACCAATATATGTGGACAGTCTGGCACTCTGTGGTCAGTCCAGAAGTGTACTCTTTTCCCCTTCATGCGAGACATGTGGCCCACGCCTCCCAATGTGGATGTTACTAGCCATGTACATGGGTATATCATGACAATACTGGAGTACATATGCCCACACAGTGTATGCATGCACACACGCCAGTCTATCCTGACACATAATACCTGGAGGTGCTGAGTACACATGGCTATGTACTACCCAGTAGATAGTGACATACATCTGTACAGCATACCACTGCTTTCTCAGAAATACACAACATTTATGCTGGCCTGGCTGCAGTATGTCTTGCATGTAACTGGATATAACAGCACACTGAGTAATTACAGTAGACTGCTAGGCATGTCACAAAGCACTGGGCAAACCACAGGCAGACTGCCACAACTCTGGAATACATATTGTATGGGTGAATAAACATGTACCTGTGATTATCGTGAGCTCAACACACAAGTCACAGCACAGCATAGCAGACACCTGTGAGAAAATGCATACCCACAAACAATGTCAGCGCAGCCACAGGCACATATGATACACAAGCTTAACACTGGAGCAGCATGTAACATCAGATAGAACAGAACAGAGAACAATGGCATCTACCACATTCTGTACAGAGCCCATGGTTCATAAGCGCAATACACATACAGTCATCAATCATCCTACCTCAGGGGTCTGCAACCTGTGGCTCTGGAGCCACATGTGTCTCTTCAACTCTGCTGTAGTGGTTTCTTGTACCTCTGAGGTTTAATGGACACTCTACCACACAACACACACACACACACACACACACACACACACACACGCATAGATAAAGAAATCACAACACAGGAACACAATTATGGACATATGTTAGGTATTGTTCTTACACAGCTAGTTATATTATATTTAGTATAACTATATATGAAACCGTATATGCTCTACTATCTTCATTGTAGGAGTCAGATAGCTGTTGTGCCTCTCGATGAATTTAGTTTGGTGGGTGAAGGGTCAGGAATGGCTCGTTGGATAGTGAAGGCTCCAGACCCCTGCCCTATGTACACAGACCACATTACTGTACAGAAAAATACAAAATGTCCAAGTAATGTCCTCAGAAACAGCCCCTACTACACACAACATGTCCAGCAGTCTGTTATCTGACTGGCTTTTTACCAGGTATGATGTCACTAAATAATGGTGTACAGACCATATGCACCATATATATGTTGGCGTCATTTTCACAACACATGTGTGCACCTCTGCAGTCTAGAGGTCAGTGTATGTAACAGTGTGCTATGCCCCTGTAAGTCAGTGTATGGTGGGTATGCACCATGAGTACCCTAGGGTGTTACAACATGTGAGGAATACCACTAGTAAGGTGCCTTAATGTATGCGGATGTACATTACCATACAATTCACCTTGTGTACATTGCTGGCTTACTGCTTACTGCCATCAGTGTGATTGTGATAATTTCAGTTATGCATTGTTATGTGACAGTTACCACCCATAGGGTCAACCCAGGTATTTTCCCCCTAGGGATTGCATGCAGAGTGTATTTAGAGGCCACTGGGCTATACATCTGCATTAAATACTGTTGATTGCTTGTTATGCTGTGGACAAGTTTGTCTGTCCTGTTGTAGTACTTGAAGGCCTTGGCATGGACAGCAACAGATGTGATGTTTTCGGATTACTGTAATAAATGATCTGTTTGAGTGTTGCATTACTCTGTTTGTATGTATGTCAAAGCATAATCAGCTATATGCCATGGCATATACAACTGTAATAGTACACAACTGAACCTTTCCTATGTATACAAACCTGTGTGTTGTGTTACATCCTTTGACTTCTCTGTGGCTATATGTGTCAGGCAATAATTGTCTGTGGTATGGGTGACTCATGCACTGTCCATCAGATGAAGTTGCAACTGTAGGCATACTGGTTGTTCAGTATGGTGTGCACCCTCTGATTATGTATCTTCCTAGACATACCTCTGTTTGTATGTGTAGTTACATATACATTTATATATATATATATATATATATATATATATATATATATATATATATATATATACATATATAAACATCTGCATACATGTGTCTGTGTATATGTATCATAGGACTGTTTATTGCTTATACATTGTACATTCAATATGGTAACCAGACTTTACTGCATATGTTATTAATACCAGCCTGACATAATACAGATGGGATGACTTACTGTTAACATCTTGCGGCCATGTAGTGCCAGATCCTGGTCATGGCATTTGTAACACTTGGTAATGTATTGCAGGGCAGACCTGTTTTTCTGGGTGTAGTGCCAGGTCTCCTGTTCATGGCATTTGTAACAGTTGGTAATGTATTGCAGGGCAGACCTGTTTTGCTGGGGGGGGGGGGGAGTATCAATACGTGTAAGACATATGTTGCTTGAGCCACCTCACCCTCCATTAACGGTGCCTGTTTTCATACATGTATTTGTTATGTTTTGTATTATATCTATCGATATATATCTGTATATACATATCTATATATATATATATATATATATATATATATATATATATATATATATATATATGTAGGTTCATAGGTAGGTACTGGGCTATCTGCCCGAAGGCATATATTAGCCCAGCCATGTAGTGCGGTATTCATCGCCCCTTTGGTTAGTTCCCTAGGCCCTAGATCTAACAGCTAGTTCCCTTGGCCCCTATCCAGTAGAACTGTTGATATGATCCCTGGTGTGAACTTTCTATTACCCATCCACTCGTCAAGGTTCCTCTTGAAGAGTGATAGTGAGGGGCTCTGTCTTATGTAGATCAGGACCTTGTTCCATAGCAAGGGAAGTCTTTGTGAAGGGAATCTATCCCTCCAGCATGTTCTATTCATTGTTGTGCTGAAGTTTATATCCCTAGAGCGTGTAGCTCAAGTAGATTTTGTTTTGCTAAAATGGAGCATGTTCAGCAGTTCTGGGTTGGACATGG
Organism: Protopterus annectens; assembly: GCF_019279795.1. Lineage (NCBI taxonomy): Eukaryota > Metazoa > Chordata > Ceratodontiformes > Protopteridae > Protopterus > Protopterus annectens. Next base: position 1,690,493,690 of record NC_056732.1, on the reverse strand, counting down.
CTCTGTATGTTAGACAGAGATCGCCTCTGAGAAGGCGGTATGCAACAGAGAAAAGCCTTAGTTTTTCAATCGTGCTGCATAGGGCAACTGTTTGAGGCCAGTAATCCTCTTAGTGTGGTACCTCTGTGGTCTCTCCAGCTGCAGGAGATGCCTAGCCAGGTACATTCCAGTTGGTGCATTGTACTCTATAATGGGTCTGATGAGGGAAGAGTACAGGGGCACCACTACATCCTTAGATTTTGATGCAAATTCTTTCGTGATCAGATGGGTCACATAGAAGGATTTTCTAACCACCTTGGCAACATGATTATCAAATGAAAGCTGACTATCTACTTGGGTCCCTAGATCCCTTATTACTTCTTCAGATTTCAGGGGGTTACCTCCTATGTGGTAGTTGGTGGGTACTCTGTTTTTTCCAAAGGGGATTACTACGCATTTTTTAGCATTTAGCTTGAGACCATGGCTTTGACACCATGTATCAGTCTCATTAAGGCCCTTCTGGAGGATATCCATGTCGCCCTTAGACTTTATTATAGCACCCAGTTTGCAGTCGTCCGCAAACTTGGTCAGCCACAGCCCTTCAGTGCTTGCCTGTACTTCTGAGAAGTATATGCCAAACAGGAGGGGCCCCAGGACAGAGCCCTGAGGCACACCGCTCGTTACTGGTCTGGATTCAGACATAGATCCTGCTACTCTTACTTTGTGGGATCTGTCTGAGAGCCAGTTTGCAATCCATCTTGTGACGTAAGGGTTTATGCCTAGGTTGGTGAGTTTATCAATAATACCCAAATGGGGAATGGTGTCAAATGCTTTAGCAAGGTCAAGGTAAGCCATGTGTACCTCCTTTCCCTTATCTATAGCCTGAGTAACTGTCTCAAAGAAGTCCACCAGGTTCAGGAGGCATGATCTGCCCTTGACGATGCCGAACTGTGTGGGGTCAAGTGTTTGGAGGTTCCCAATCTCTCCATTTATGAGTTTCATAATGATTCGCTCCATTGCCTTACAGATCAGACTGGTCAGGCTTATTGGTCGGTAGTTCCAGGGGTCAGTTGTGGGCCCACCCTTGTGCAGCAGAACCACCGTTGCTGTGCACCATTTTATGGGCACATATCCTGTCTAGAGGCTGAGACTGAACAGGGTATTCAGATGCGGGGTTAATTCATTTTGCAGCTCGTGTATGACACAGCCCGGGACACCATCTGGTCCATGGAGGTAGTGTTTTTAGCTTTACATAGAGCTGTATTAACTAACGTACCTGTAATAATTCGAGTTACACAATCCCCTGGAATAGTAATAGGCCCTGTAGGTGATGAGGGGAGGGGGGGTGGAATTTGCACTGAACCTATCAGCCAAGATGTTGGCAATGTCAGTGGGGTCAGTGAATTTTGTTCCATTTTGTACTAGCTCAGAACAGACCTGAGCATTGCTATTTAAGTTTTTGACGTAACCATAGAAGGCCTTATGGTTATCCTTGGCATCCTTGGCAACCTTCTTTTCGAAATTGGCTTTAGTTGACTTGATGAGGGCCCTCAATTTCTTACTAATGCTGATCAGGGATGATTTTTCTACTTGAGATTTGGCCTTTTTTTGTATGTCTCCTCCTTTTATTGTATAGTTTGCTTATGGCCGGGGTCCACCAGACTGGTTTCTTCTTGCTTGAGGAAGGAGTCTTGGTTTTATTTGGGATAGCAAGGTCCATGCAATCCTAAAGATGTATATAAAGTGCCTTGGTGTAGGATTCTGCATCCTGGATATCATTATAGTTCTGCAAGGGAATAGTGAAGCTTTCCACTTCTGATGGAAGTAGTTTGAAGTTTGTTTTGGAAAGGTTTTTTACAATGGTTTCTTTGACTGGGGGAGATGGAGGGGTGAGGACATCCAGGGTTATCAGCTTGTGCTCTGATCTGACCAGAGAGGGAGTGATAACGGGTGTGGTACAATGGGCGCCCATATTTGTGATGACTAAATCCAATATGTTGTCCCCTCTAGTGAGAGAACATACCAGTTGTTCAAGGGCATCTGAATTTATAGATTCTATGAACCGCTGGGCATAGGAGTTAGAAATTTGGTAGTTCACCCAGTCTATACCAGGGTAGTTGAAATCACCCACAATTATGGTGTTGGGGAGGACCTTTACATTTTCCAATGCCTCAAGGAGTGATGAGTGAGCATCTTGGGACATGGTGGGCGATCTATAACAGGCTACGACTTGAAATGTGGTTTTGCCTGCTGATAGTTGCACATGGATGATCTCTAGGGCATCATGCTGTGCCACTAACCTGGAGATGTAGGTATCCTTGATGAATATGGATACACCTCCGCCCTTTGTACTGCAATCCAGTAACTGAGGCCAGAAGGTATGATATGAATTGTAACCTGGTAGTGCTGGGGTGCTCTCTGGAGCCTTGAACCAGGTTTTCGTCACTGCACAAACATCGATTTTCTCCATACTGAGGAGTGCCACGAGTGCGTGCATTTTGAGGTTGAGACTTCTGGCAATGAGTAACATTACCCTTAGTTTTTGGTTACCTGTGCTGGTTACGGTGGTTGGTTTGTCCTTTGAGCCTTGCCTAAAAAAAGCACTATGGGGATGGCAAGAGCCTTGGCCAGTATTCGAAAGCCTAGGGGTGACAGGTGCAAACCATCTCTGGTGAAACAGCGAGGCTTGTCTATCATGTCATCCCAGGCAGAAAGACACTGGATCCCCTTAGAATGACACCAGAAGCTTAGCCAATTGTTGAAATTGATCATTTTGTCTTTGTATTGTGGTATCATTCTAGGTGAAGGTAGTATGCTACTCAAGGTCAGGGTCATACCAGCTTGGGCTACATGATCAGAGAGCTCCTCAATGTCTCTTTTCATGTAGTCCAGGGAGGTACATCTTAGATAATTCACACCAACATATACAATGAAAGCATCATACTTGTACTTGTTCTGGAGTGACCTAAGTGCCTGTGTTATGTGGCGGATCCTAGCACCCGACAGGCAGCTGACAGTAACCTTCTCCTTGTTCAGCCTGGTGAGTGGAACATCTGCGTGCCTTACTATAGAGTCTCCTATTACTAGCATGCTGGGTATGGTGTTTTGCCTTAGGGGCTGTCATGAGGCACACTGCTGAGGTGAATTATGTGTTTTCTGGCTTGTGTTTGGAGGTGCAGGTTGCTTGCTTGTCTGCTTTGCAGGGCACTGTTTCATTTTCAAATTGGTACCTAGTGCCTCCGAATATGTTTTTGTGTATTTATGTGTATGTTTTGCCGGTGCTTGTTTTGTAGATCCAAGTGTGACTGGTGGTGTGATGCTAGTGTGTCTCTTCTCCTCTTGACTGTCTGATATCATCATGGGTTGAGAGCGCTTAGCCTCCAGTCTGACTGTGTATTTGCATCTCTCACAAGTGCTTGTGTCTAGAGGTAAGAGGAGAGGGTTGTCTGTATACATGAGGCAGTTGTGACATTGCCTCAGGATGCCCAATTCCACCAGATGAACTGGAGAGTACACCTGAAGCTGACCTCTGGACATGCTTGGAAACGTGAGTTTCACTTGTCATGCGGACAGTTGAGGGTCTTATGCTGTATTATAATAGTGCTGTCTAGGAGATTTGGAAAATAATAGTGCTGTCTAGGAGATTTGGACAAGTGCTGATTTGGGTTATGCAAGTGCTGCAAAAGAGCAGCTGATCTGAAGCACTTGAGTTGAGGCTTGCCTAGTTCTAAGGGAAAATATATATATATATATATATATATATATATATATATATATATATATATATATATATATGGATTCACTTCAGAAGATCAAATTGCCAAAATCTCGAACTGCAAATAACCGAAACCAAAAGCTCGAGTTTCGGAAACTCGAACTTCTAAAGCGAAAGTTTTTACCTACTTCTTTTTACTTTTGCATCATCTTAAAATACTCAATTGTATTTATTACTGCTTGGTGTAACTCATTCTAAGCCTTTTGGTTTAAACACTTGGGCTTCGGACCAGTTAGTTGTTTTGCACTGAGAGGTTTGTGGTCTGCACTGTTGTGGCAGAACAGGTAGCTTACATCCTTCTAGGTTGAGAACTGCTGATTGAGGGCTCAGTGTCTGTTATTCTAAAAGTGTATTAATTCTGGTTTAAGCACTTGGGCTTTCAAGCCAGTTATTTTACATTAAGAGGGTTCGTGGTCTGCACTCTTGTGGGAGGAGAGGCTGGACTCTGCCCTTCTGAGCTGGGAATTTCTGGTTAAAGGCTTATAGTGCATGCATATCTGAACTGTTTCTTACTGAAGTTGGTGCGCCTTGTTTGCTGTGGCATAGACTGGATTCGGGCCTGCTGGATCTAGCTTTGTTTGTGTAACTTGAGCACTAATCCAGACATTCTCTAAAGTATTCAATGGTATTTATTACTGCTTGGTTGTAACTTGATTAAAGTGTAGCTATCATTCAAGTCTTTTGGATTAAGCACTTGGGCTTCAGACCAGTTGTTTTACATTAGGAAGGTTTGTGGCAAGCACTGTGGTGGCAGGACAGGTAGCTTTCATCCTTCTAAGTTGGGAACTGCTGATTGAGAGCCCAGTGTCCAAGTGTATTAGTTCTGGTTTAGGCGCTTGGGCTTCAGGCCAGTTATTTTACATTAAGAAGGTTCGTGGACTGCACTCTTGTGGGAGAAGAGGCTGGACTCTGCCCTTCTGAGCTGGGAATTTTCTGGTTAAAGGTTTATAGTGCCTGAATATTTGAACTGTATCTTACTGAAATTGGTTCACCTTGTTTGCTCTAGCATAGACTAGATCCAGGCCTACTGAATCTAGCTTTGTTTATATACTTGTTGTTTGTTTGCTTGTTATTTCCCTGGAAGCTAATTCACCTAATACGCAACTTCTCAGCTTCTGTGGATCACTAGTGATATCTGCATTGCTTACTGTACTTATTTCCTTGTTTCACTTGAAAGAAAGTTACTGTTTGTCGTTTTGCATTTAGTTACTTGTATCACATTGCACTCAAGTTACCTGGCACTTGCTCACTAAAGCAATTATATAAGTCAGCACTAAAAATTAAAAGCACTACACCCTCACTCCCCACTGGCCCTTGTTTTCAATTAAGGATTTCCCAATATTATTCTAGCATGTCCAAAGGTCAGTTGTCAATCTCCTCTCCGGTCCAGCTGGTGAATCTGGGAATCTTGAGGCAATGTTATAACTGCCTCATGTACACAGACAACCCTCTCCTCCTCCCACATAACACAAATACTTGCGAGAGATGCAGCTATTTAGCCAAACTGGAGGCTGAGCTCTCTCAACTCAGGACTGGCAAGACCAGACAGGAGGAGAAGGCAACTACACACACCACAAAACCAGCCTCACATAATGCTACCACTCCACTGAATCAAACACATAAACACACAAAGACATACTCGGAGGCTCTGAGTAAAAATTTACCTAAACAGCAGAGGCCTCCAAAGCAGACACCCAAACAACTGCTACCTCAAGACACCCCACAAGCAACACATAAACCACAAAAGCAGTGTGCAAAGCAGTCACAGCCCTTAAGGCCAAATACAACACCAAACATACTTGTCATAGGTGACTCCATAGTCAGACACACTGACGTCCCACTCACCAGGCTGAACAAGGAGAGGGTCACAGTCAGCTGCCTATCGGGCGCTAGAATCCGCCACATAACACAAGCACTCCGGTCACTCCACAGCAAGTACAAATATGACACAGTCATTGTCCATGCTGGTGTGAACGACCTGAGACGTACCTCCCTGGACTGCATGAAAAGAGACATAGAGGAGCTCTCTGATTATGTAGCCCAGGCAGGTATGACCCTAACCCTGAGCAGTATCCTTCCTTCACCAAGAATGATGCCACAATATAGAGACAAGATGATCAGCTTTAACAATTGGCTTAATGTCTGGTGTCATTCAAAGGGGATCCAGTGTCTGTCTGCCTGGGATGACATGCTTGACAAGCCACGCTGCTTCAAGGGACGGCTTGCACCTGTCACCCCTGGGATTCGGATATTGGCTAAGGCTCTTGCCACCCCATAGTGCCTTTTTAGGCAAGGCTCAAATTCTAAACCTACCACCCTAGAAAACAAAATGGGAAGAAATTGAGGGTAATCCTGCGCAATGCCAGAAGGCGGAATCCCAAAATGCATTGACTCGAGGCGCTTGTCGGTATGGAGAACATGGATGGCTGTGCTGTAACTGAAACCTGAACCAAGGCACCCGAGAGCACCCGGGCACTTAAAGGTTTTACCTCATATCATGCGTTCCGGCCCCAAAACCCGGACCACTCCACAAAGGAGGGTGTATCCATATTCATAAAGGATACTCACACCTCCAGGTTGGTGGCAACGCATGAAGCTTGAAACCATCCAGGTGCAACTAACAATAGGCAAAACTGCTCTACAAATTGTAGCATGCTACAGGCCACCCTCTCAAACTCAGGAACCCCACACAGCCTTCCTGAAGACACTGGAGGGTATAAATGTATCTCCAAACACCATCATATTGGGTGACTTCAACTACCCGAATATAGACTGGGAACATTACTCAAGCCCTAACTTTCTAGCCCAACGGTTCCTGGAGTTCATAAATTCAAATGCCATGGAACAGCTAGTCACTGTTCCCACGAGAGGAGAAAATATACTAGATCTCATTGTCACAAACATGGGGACAAAATGCTCCACACGGAAGTATATCCCTCATTGGTGAGATCTGATCATAAACTAATCTCACTGGAAATCCACATCCGCCCCACCCCAAACAAAAAGACCATAGTGAAGAACTTCTCTAAAGCAAACTTCACACTACTCAAGACTGGTGTGGTATCCTTCAAGGCCCCTGAGTCAGAGGAAACCACAACCCAAGCTGGAAGCCCTTACAAATGCCTTCTATGAACACCTCCAGGACTGCATGGATCAGGCAATCCCAAATAAAACCAAGACTCTTTCCACAAAGGGCAAACATCCAGTCTGGTGGACCCCAGCCATTAACAAACTTTACAATAAGAGGAGAAAGCTATTACATGATAGAACAAAATCCATAAAAGGGAAGTCACCCCTGATCATTATTAGTAAAAAATACGAGCACTCATAAAATCAACTAAGGCCAATTTTGAGAGAAAAATTGCCATGGATTCAAAGGACAATCATAAGGCCTTTTTCAGCTATGTTAGGAACCTGGGTGGAAACTCACAGATATGCTCAGAATTAGTCCAAAATGATACAAAATCACTGAACCCACAGACATTGCCAACATACTGGCAGACAGGTTCAGTGCAAACTTCACCCCTCTCCCCTAAAGGAGAGATAACTATCCCAGCCAGTGTAGCCTCCCGGACATCTCAAATGCGCAGGTGAAAGCTGCTCTCTCTAAAGCTAAAAACACAGCATCAATGGGACCGGATGGTGTCCCCGGCTGTGTGCTACACGAGCTAAATGAGGAATTAAACCCGCACATAAGGCAGCTGTTTAATCTCAGCCTTACCACAGGATACGTGCTCAAGGAGTGGCGACGGCAACTGTGGTCCCACTCCACAAAGGTGGCCTCTACGGACCCTGGTAATTACCGCCCCATAAGCTTAACAAGTCTAGTCTGCAAAGCTATGGAGAGGATCATAATGGAGCTCATAAACAAAGATATAGGGGACTTGCAGACATTGGACCCGACCCAGTTTGGCTTTGTCAAGGGAAGATCATGCCTGTTGAACTTGGTTGACTTCTTGAAATAGTCACCAAGGCCATTGATGAGGAAAGGCAGTCCATACAGCCTACCTTGACCTTGCAAGGCTTTCGACACAATACCCCACTCGGGTATTGTAGAAAAACTTACCAGCTTAAATGTAAACCCATATGTCACAAGATGGGTTGCAAACTGGCTTAAGGACAGAACCCACAGGGTTAGAGTTGCTGGCTGTGTCAGACTCCAAGCCGGTCACAAGTGGTGTCCCACAGGGCTCGGTCCTTGGCCCCTATTGTTTGGCATCTACTTCTCAGAAGTACAGGCCAACATGGGAGGACTTTGGCTGACAAAGTTTGCAGATGACTGCAAACTGGGCGCCATAGTGGAAAGTGCATCGGACACTGATATCCTTCAGAAGGGACTCACGGAAACAGATAGCTGGTGCCAGAGCCATGGCCTGAAGTTAAACGCCAAAAATGTATAGTCATACCCTTCGGGAAAAACAAGGTAACCCCAAGCTACCATATAGGTGGCAATCCACTAAGCACAGAAGAGGTTATCAGGGACCTGGGGACCCAGGTTGACAGTGGCCTTTCTTTTGACACTCACATTGCTAAAGTGGTTAGAAAGACCTTCTACATTGCCCACCTGATCATGAAGGGATTCACATCCAGATCTAGTGAGGTCATTGTTCCTGTACTCTTCACTTATCAGACCAATGATCGAGTACAATGCCCCATTCGGGATGTATCTCACCCGACATCTGCAGCAATTGGAGAGACCCCAAAAGTTCCTCACCAAAAGGATAAAGGGACTCCAAAATCTGTCATATGCTGCCAGATTGAAGAAACTCCAGCTCTATTCAGTCGCATACCGTCTGCTCAGAGGTGACATGTGCCTGACATACAAGGCCATGTCCAACCCGGAATTAATGGACATGCTCCACCTCAAAAATCCAAATCCACCAAAACCACTAGAGCAAGCGACTTAAACCTTAGCATGGATATAAATAGGACGTGCTGGAGGGATAGATTTATCACTCAGAGACTCCTATGCTGTGGAATAAAATCCCGGTCCATGTGAGGCAGAGCACCTCGCTGACTCTGTTCAAGAGAAATCTAGACCTGTGGATGGGAGATCGTAGGTTTACCCCGGGAATCATCTCTGGGTCACTGCTGGACAGAGGCACAACAAACTAATGGGCACAGTATTTTTTCATATAAGGGGTGGCGTAAGCCACAATAATTTGGGCTAGGCTTATAAATGCCTTAGGGCAGATAGCCTAGTATAAACCTATGAACCTATGAACCTATGAAACCATCAAAAAAAAAAAAAAAAACACAAACTTCACTTTTGCAGCACCCCACACCCCCCTACTTAAATATACCAACTCCAAGATCGCGCTACAGTGGGGAGATGGGAAATCTCCCATCTTGCGCTGTATGCGGAAGCACAAAACAGGAGATTTCTCATTTCCTGCCAACACCACAAAACAAATAAAACATTATGTACACACAGAGAGTACAACAATACTTGTCTCTGTGTGCACATAATGTATTAAGGTAAGTAAATTCTTATTTCTGAACACTACACACATTCAATTTACTAAAATCTCGATCATATGGTCTCGACCATATGAAATTCGAGATTTCAGTCATTCGATTATGTGAAGTGTTCCCATATATATATATATATATATATATATATATATATATATATATATATATATATATATAAATATATATATATATATGTATATATATATATACACACACACACACACACACACACACACACACACACACACACACACACACATATATACATATATATATATATATATATATATATATATATATATATATATATATATATACACACACACACATACAATATATATATATATATATATATATATATATATATATATATATATATATATATATATATATATATATATATATATATATATATATATATATATATATATTACTGTATGGTAGCTTTGTCGCCTCACAGTATGACGTTGAATTGTTCGATTCTCAGCTAAAGTGTCTTCTGTGTGGAGATATGCATGAATGGGCGTACCTTCATTGAAGGTTTTGCATCAGAGCTGGCAACTCGGTACGTAAAAATCTACTGCCAATCATTAGCGGACCGGAGTTACGCTGTGGCGACCCCTAACCGGGAAAAAGTCGAAAGATACAACAACATTACTGTATATATATATATATATATATATATATATATATATATATATATAGAGAGAGAGAGAGAGAGAGAGAGGTTCATAGGTAGGTACTAGGCTATAGGCCCAAGGGCCTACATAATCCTATCCAACAAGGTTCTTTGGCTTACGCCACCCAATAAAGTTATTTTCCTGTGCCACTGTCGAGCAGAGACACAGAAGCGATCCTCGGGGTGTATTTCCTATTTCCCATCCACTCATCAAGATTTTTCTTGAAGAGTGCTAATGAAGAACTTTGCTTGACATAGATGGGTAGCCTGTTCTAGAGTATGGGAAGTCTCTGGGACAGGAATCTATCCCTCCAGCATGTCCTGTTTATTGTGGTGACAAGGTTTAGGTCCCTAGAGCGTGTAGCTCGGAGGGATTGGGATTTCTTTAGGTGTAGCATGTCCAACAGCTCTGGGTTTGACATAGCTTTATATGTTAGGCAGAGATCACCTCGGAGTAGGCAATATGCTACAGAGTAAAGCTGGAGTTTTTTGAGGCGGTCAGTGTAGGGCATTTGTTTGAGGCCAGTAATCCTCTTTGTGAGGTACTTCTGTGGCCTTTCCAGCTGCTGCAGATGTCTTGTGAGGTGCATTCTAAAAGGGGTGTTGTACTCCATAATGGGTCTAATGAATGTCGAGTAAAGGGGAACAATGACCTCTTTTTTCCTGGATGAGAACCCTTTTATGATGAGGTGTGCCACGTAGAAGAACTTCCTGACTACTGTGGCGATGTGACTATCAAAGGAGAGACTACTGTCCACCTGGGTCCCAAGGTCTCATCACACATTCGGTGTTAAGAAGATTGCTGCCTATGTGGTAGTTCATGGGTACAGAGTTTTTACCAAAGGGGATGACACTGCACTTTTTGGCATTGAGCTTGAGGCCATGGCTCTGACACCAGGCATCTGTCTCAGCGAGGCCCTTCTGTAGAATGTCCACATCATTTGGAGACTTGACTATGGCTCCTAGTTTGCAGTCATCTGCAAACTTCATTAGCCAGAGGCCTTCTGTGTTAGCCTGTACTTCAGAGAAGTAGATACCAAACAGGAGAGGTCCCAGGACGGAACCCTGTGGTACTCCACTTTTCATTGCTTTGAGGTCAGATTTAGAGTCTGCAACTTTTACAGTGTGGGTTCTGTCAGTGAGCCAGTTGGCAACCCATCTTGTGATGTAGGGATTTATACCTAGTTTAGTGAGTTTAGCTATAATTCCAGAATGGGGGATGGTGTCGAAAGCCTTGGTGAGGTTAAGATAGGCTGTGTGAACCACCTTACCCTCATCTATGGCTTTGGTGACTGCCTCAAAGAAGTCAATCAAGTTCAGGAGGCATGATCTGCCTTTCACAAACCTGAACTGGGTGGGATCCAGAGTTTGGAGGTTACCAATGTCTTTGTTTATGAGTTGCATGATGATAAGTTCCATGGCCTTGCAGACGAGGCTCGTCAGGCTAATAGGTCGATAGTTCCCAGGATCAGTGGTGGCTCTCCCTTTGTGGAGTGGGATAACTGTTGCTGTGCACCATTCAGTGGGCACAAAGCCTGATGCAAGGCTATTATTGAACATTGTGATTAAGTGGGGAGCCAGTTCATTCTGAAGTTCATGTAAAATGCAGCTGGGGATGTTGTCCGGTCCCATGGATGCTGTGTTTTTGGCTTTAGAGAGTGCAGCTTTTACCTGCATAGTTGTGATTACAGGGACTCTTGTATAGAGATGGGCCCTTTAGGGGGGGGGGGGGGTAAAGTTAGCACTGAACCTATCTGCCAGGATGTGGGCAATATCAGTTGGTTCTGTAATTTTTGTGCCTTTGTGTTGTAACTCAGAGCAGATCTGGGTGTTGCCATCGAGATTCTTGACATAGCTATAGAATGCATTTGGTTGTCCTAAGAATTAGTGGCGATTTTGTTTTTGTAGCTAGCTTTGGAGGATCTTATAAGGGATCTCAACTTCTTACTGAGGCTGAAGATGCAAAAACCAAACGGCTGCAGGTACACTGAGGTGCCCAAAACACACAACAACAGCAAAAGTAAATTAAGGCACCAAAGTTACACACTGGAAATCAGTCACTGTACTTTATTGCAGAAGACAAACGGTAAGCGCTTTCACAACTTAATGTTGCTTCATCAGACCACATCACTACAACTGATGCTTGGTTAAATACTAGGACAGTTATTAATATATATATATATATATATATATATGCTTGTAATTTAGTGATCCATTGTTGTTCTAATTCTAAATGCTCTAGCTAATCATGTCCTGAATACAGACAGTAGTCATCGTTTTAAATTTTTAATCTTACAACAAATAGTAAGGGCAAACAGAGGTGGTGATGTAGAAAACCACACTGAAGAATTAGAACAACAATGGATCACTAAATTACAAGCAGATAGATATCCTGGTTTGAATGGCTGCACCTCATTAGTTCCTTACCTTAAGGCAAGGCGCCTTAAACACTAAATAGGATTTTTTATATATTTTTTATTGTACTATTATATATATATATATATATATATATATATATATATATATATATATATATATTTTTTTTAATAACCATCAGGGATGACATTCCCCCTTTTTTAAATATTAATGTGTGTAAATACACACCTTTCTATATATTTTATGCATTTTTCTTATGGATATCGATATATGTTCTTATGTTAGTGGAGTAATATCTCTTTAAATTGTGATGTCATACTAATTGTCCTAGTATTTAACCAAGCATCAGTTGTAGTGATGTGGTCTGATGAAGCAACATTAAGTTGTGAAAGCGCTTACCGTTTGTCGTCTGCAATAAAGTACAGTGACTGATTTCCAGTGTGTAACTTTGGTGCCTTAATTTACTTTTGTTCTTACTGAGGCTGACCAGGGAGCTCCTCCACCCATGGGATTTTACTCTCTTTTGCAACAGTTTCTTCCTTCAGTTGTACAGTTTGTTTATGGCAGGTGACCACCAGACTGGCTTCCTTTTTTTGGAGGATAGCATCTTGGTTCTCTTTGGGATAGCACGATCCATGCACTCATGTAAGTGTTTATAGAGTGCATTTCTGTAGGATTCAGCAGTTGTAACTGTATTATCCATCTGCATGGGTGTCATGAAGTTCATCACTTCTGTCTTAAGAAGCATGAAGTTGGCTCTGGATACATTTTTTACCATGGTTTCCTTAATGGGGGGCTGGGGGCAGGATGTGGATATCAAGGGTGATTAGCTTATGGTCGGATCGGACCAACGAGGAGTTGACTTCAGGTGTGGAACACCGGTCACTCATGTTGGTAATGACTAGGTCTAGGATACTGTTGCCCCTGGTGGGGGTCTGGATAAGTTGATCCAGGGCATTGGAGTTTATGAATTCCAGAAAGCGTTGAGCTAAGGAGCTGGTACACGAGTAGTTTTCCCAGTTAACGGTAAGGTAGTTGAAGTCGCCCATTATTAGGGTGTTTGGTTAAACCCTAATATTTTCCAGTACATCAAGAAAAGATGAGTGAGAATCCTGGGGCATGGTGGGGGATCTGTAGCAAGCTACAATTTGGATTGCAGTTTTGCCCAGAGTTAGTTGCACTTGGATATCCTCGGCTGTATTATGCTGAGCAACTAGCCTGGAGGTGTGGATATCCTTAATGAATATGGACACACCTCCGCCTTTGGTGTTTTGGTCCAGGTTACATGGCCGAAAAGTGTGGTATGAGTTATAGCCTGGTAGTGCAGGGGTACTCTCTGGAGCCTTGAACTAGGTCTCAGTCACTGCACAGATATCGATGTTCTCCATTTTAAGGAGTGCCTCGAGTGATATATATATTTAGACATATATGTATAGATGTATGCATGGAGAGAGAGACGTATATATCTATTTAGTTTATATATATATATATATATATATATATATATATATATATATATATATACACACACACACACACACACACACACACACACACACACACACACACACACACACACACATCCAGATGTTAAAGTACATTTCCTGTACTGTTGAATGATTGTGCTGGATGATATGTTTGTGATAACATCAGATTTTTGTATATTTGTCATGGCTTAATGTTGAATCACTTTGTCTATGGTTTGCATGGTCGTGGGTTTGAGCCTTGCAGAGGCTGTTTATTTTGTTGCTGGGCAGAATATGACCCGTTGGATACAGTGATTAAGGCACTTTAAAGCAGTTGTAAGTGGATTTGCGCAGATTTGCACGGAGGTAAGCACTGCTAACTTCCGGTTACAGTTTCTTATGCTCAGCTTCTAAATTGCTTAACCTGTGTGGGCAGTGCTTACCCCTGCGCAAACAGGCTTATACCTGCCTACAACTGCTCAGAAGTGCCTTAATCACTTTGTATCCAACGAGCCGTGTTCTGCCCAGCAACAAAATAAACAACTCCTGCAAGACTCGAACTCAGGACCCTGCACCCCACAGACAAAGTGATTTACCACTACGCCATGCCAGATATAAATAAATCCAATATTTTCAGAAACATATCATGCAGTCCTGTCATGCAACAGCACAGAGAATGTATACCAACATCTAGTGTGTGTGTAAATATATTAATATCTAAACAGATACTACATATCTATATATGTAGATATATATATATATATATATATATATATATATATATATATATATATATATATATTTCTAAAACTATATACATACATATTAAAATATATGAACATATATACATGCAAATGCCTACATCGAAACATATATGTGTCTACACCTATATGTCTACATATACACAGCAAGTTACATATGTGTACGCAGATATATATCTATGTAGGGATATACAGACATAGGTATGTATATATATATATATATATATATATATATATATATATATATATATATATATATATATATATATATATATATATATATAGGTATATATGGCCATACGTCTGTAGATAGCAATGGCATATTAACAAAAACACATATGTCCACATGCACCGTTAATGGGGTTGAAACGCCCCACACACTATATGTCTTGTAAGAATAGGCATTCCACCCCTACAGCCAAACACATCTGCCCTGCAATACACTACCAAGTGTTGCAGATCCCATAACCAGTACCTGGCACGACATGGGAAGAAAGATGTTAACAGTACTACATCCCACCTGTATGATGGCAGGCTGGTATTGATAACATATCATGCAGTACAGTCTGCCTCCCATAGGAAATGTAAAATGTGGAAGCCATCAACATCCCCAGGATACAGATACACAGACACAGATATGCAGATACATATATACATATATATATAGATATACATGTGACTACACATACACACGCAGATATATATACAGCAAGATACATATGTAGAAGGTGCACACAATATGGAACAGTCACTATGTCTACAGTTAACACCTGAATAACTGGACAGAGTATGGGCCACCCATACAAATGACAATTGTTGCCTGCAACATATACCTACAGAGATGTCATAACAGAGATGTCATAGGGAAAACACCACACACAGGTTTTCAGAAATGGAATACCTTTAATTGTATACTATTACAGTTCTATATGCCATGTCATATAGCTGTTCAGACACTGATATCCATATAAACAGAGCAATGCAACTGTGAAACAGTTATACTAATACAGTAGTCTGGAAAGGTTCCCAACTGTTGCTGTCCAAACCAAGGCCTTCAAATTGTACAATAGTGAGGACAGACTGAGTCACAGGTTACCAAACAATCAACAGTATGTAATGCAGGTGTATAGGTCAGCAGCCTCTATCTTCACTCTGTACAAAATCACTAGGCGGTAAAGACATCATGTGACCAAATGGGTTGTAACTGTTACATAACAAGGCATAACTGACACCATCACATGCACACTGACAAACAGAACAGTCTGTATGGCAGGAGGCAGTAGGCTTGCATTAACCCAATTTAAGTAAGTAATGTAAATATAGGTGAAGTATATGGTACTGTACATCCAGATACCTTAAGGCAGCTCACCTCTGATACCCCCACATTTTTTAACAGCCTAGGTCATTTATGGTGCTTCCCCCCCTGACTCAATAATACAGGGCCTTATACCACTGTTACATACACTGGCCTCTGGAGTGCATAAGAGCACACATATATTGTGTAGGTGACGCCCACACATATATGGCCCCAGCCCCACCATATGTGTGGGGATACAACAGCAGTGGACTGATGGCAGCAATGGCGGTGTGATATACTCACAGCCCACTACGGAACAACCCCCAACAGCATGTCATATGTGCAAAGCTTGGTATGTAGGTGGAGGACAGAGGCTGGAACACAGGCACAAATGCGGGGAACTGTTGCCATACACTAAGCAAGTCACTGGTGTTACAGGATAGTCTGTAGCATGCCCTTAGTCAGGGAATTGACGTTAGAAACAGAAATTGATGTAGCCAGGTACTGATAGCACTCAACACACACACTGCCAGTGAAATATCTGACACAGGACCTGTGAGGTGGACAGACAGCACATGATAAGCACACCTCTTGCCACCAAGAGGATAGGCCCACAGTTGGGAGCTATGCAGACAGACTGCATTCCAAGGTAAAGTAGTATGTACACACACACACACACACACACACACACACACACACACACACACACACACACACACACACACACACACACACACACACATACACACACACACTCTGTAACACAAGTACTATACAAAGCGTAACACAACTCTACTCACACTCCGTCTGTAGTTCCTCAACCTCCTACAAATATGTAGCTGCCCTGAGTGTGCTGGTTCTCCTGTAAGAGGTATTGCTACCTGCTGTCTGTAACACTGATGCCCACACTCATGAAGGATATCCATCACACAGGCAATGTAAAGGAACCACGCCCACATCATGTAGGGGGGTTAGAGTAGGTGGTTGCCATGACAGTGGTGATTGGAAGTACTACACATGTGTAATCATATATATATGGCTATCAGGATAATAATATGTACATATATTTCCACCATATGTCCTGGACATGGAGTGTAGCCCTACCCCAGCCTCTATAGTCCCACAGTCGTAGTACAAGGGGATGTCAGTTATGTATAGGAGGTATATTAGTAGACGATTCCTACTGTCATTGGGATTGTCTTTACAGACATGGTGTGTGTGGGAGGTCACATCTGCTTATACCATGTGTGCCATTGGCTACTGACAGACATCCTAAGGACATCATAGTAAAGTACCTCTGCTAGCACATAATGCCCCTGTGGACTGCAGCAGAGATATTGGCCAATAGATGTGGACATTCTGACACACTCTGTACATTCCAGAGGTGTACACATAACCCCTTAGTGCTAAACATGTGTACCATGCCTGATAATATGGATGTAGACAGCCATGTAGATGGGTATAACACATAACAACTGGAATACATTTACCACCATAGGTTATGCATTCACACACCCCTGTCTGGCCTGACACATAATAACCACTGGTACAGGGGTGCCATGGCCACATACCACCCACTAGATATTGACATACATCTGAACAGCATCCCACTGCACTGTCTGATATACATGACTGTTAAGGGAGGCTCGGCAGCAGTAAATCTGGCAAGTATCTGCTCATGACATCTCACTGGGTAAGTACACTAAGCTGCTAGGCATGTAACAATACACTGTTCAGGCTACAGGCAGACTGGCTCAACACTGCCTACATTTCCTATGGGGGAATGCACATGTACCTGCATATATAGCAGGCTCTACAGGCATGTCACAGCACAGGGTAAGATACACCTATGTGAAAGTGCATAACCACAACCAATGTGAACAGCCACAGCCACATATGTTAAGCTAGCATAATATAACAGTATATGGACTATCTATTCAACAACATCCTCATATTTGTCACTCACAGACTGACCCTACATATATGCTGGGCTGCTATACAGTTTGGTCTGATGGCTGTCTGTGGTATGGGACATGTGTGTGTTTGGCCCTACAAACGTGTACGCCAATACAGTACCATACAGTGGAGTAGCATGTAAAATCAGATAGGAAGGGACCTAGAACAATGACATCTACCACAGTCTGTACACAGGCTAAAGTACATATTAACAATACACACAATGTTGACATTCACCATAAGTACACAGACCTCAGTACTGTACAAACATCCACAGAATGTCCAGGTTATGTCATCAAATATAACCCCTACTGTACATAATATGTCTAGCAGTCTGATATCTCACTGGCTTATCAGATATGATGAGACTAATTATGGTGTACAGCACATATGCACCATTTCATGCACGACATATGTACACAGGTTGACAGAGTTGTGGCTGGAAGCACATACACAGGGCCAATAATGACATGTTGCTGTGATAACTTCATACATTTACTGTTGTAACAGGGTTTGTTGCAACATATGTCCTATGAGGGATAAGAATCCAGTACCTGTCACAGCTTTCACCATCTACAGACTGCAATCCTCACACCACTTTCTGCAGTCCACAGATAGATGCTCCATTGGTAACACATGAAACCAAAGGCACAACACATTGCCCTGTCTGCAGATGACTCTGCAAATGGGGATTCCTCATAAACATAGAACTGACATGGCAGGTATTGAGACATGTAGGACAGTCATATACGCACACACACTGTTAAACCAACAGTACTCCAAATGCAGTATAGCAGCACTTACAGTCTGTAGTCAGGTCAGGCATGTCCTCCTCCTGTGTAGTGCCCTGTTTCCACAGTGTATGTCATTAGAGGTAAATCCCCAATCCATCTGAGATGCTGTTTGCCAAACAACTGATCTAGTTCCTGCTCACAGTGAATGAAAAGGGCCAACACCAGCATGATGTTCCTAGATATTGGAGTGTGTTTCCATGCAATTGGCTATGGAAATGTTACCACAGCTGTTCCACATGCAATCAGTTAGGGGAGGGCTGCAGTTCGTGCAGAGGCCATCAGCTGATCATGAGCATTACTTAAAATAAACATGCTGCTGCCAAGCAAAGCAGGTGTATGTCTCCACATCCACTAGAGAGGGAGTGGGAGAGGCAGACAGAGGCAAAAACAAGTCAGGGAGTGGTGGGATAGTAAAACCTAAGCATGTTTGTGTCACACACCTACCAGCACAGGGTATCAGGCCCCTGATGACTATGTAGTGCTATCACAGGACTATGCAGTTGTTGGATGCGCCACATGGGTTACCTGTTGTGGAGCCCACAGAACATATATGTGATGGTGACTGACATCCCCAACAGGGATACGGTAGCTATACTGTAGGTGACATACACGTGCCTGTCTGCATGAACAGGTGCCAACATCAACACAGCCACACTATCACAGGGATGCACACACATTGACACACTTGGCAGGGCCAGGATTATTGCCACAACACATCACTGTACAGGTATCACATGCACCACATCGGTCATATGAGGGTTGTATGGGCAAAGGGTATGGGGAGGTGTCTGACATCAGACAGCATGCTTCAGTATGCCCATGGTGGTTGTAGGGAGTGTGGATGTGAACATACGCACCCTACAACACACACATAAACACACAGGGTGCCAGTACTGATATGCATGGGTGCATGTCTGCACGGGTGTGTGGCGGTCGACTGTGCCAGATGGCTGTACAAGGCTAGGCAATGGGTAGACCTTGGCATCAGGCCACATGACGATGGTCTGCATTGTGGCTCAGGGCTGTAGTGTCTGCATTTGCCCACATAGGTGGGTATTGTATCCCCCATCCAGTCACTTGGGTGACTGTTGTGTGTGGCCAATGCTGTGCATCGTTTGCCATGTATGTGTTCCTTAGTCCATGACATGGATGGTGTCTGGGATGTGCACACCTCATCATGGGCATCACTTAAAATCCACATGCTGCTGCCTAGGAAAAGCAGGTGTAGGTCTCCACACCCACCAGTGAGGGAGTGAGAGAGGCAGACAGAGGCATTGACAAGTCAGGGAAGGGTGGGAGAGTAAAACCTAAGCATATTTGTGTCACACACCTACCAGCACAGGGTATCAAACCCCAGATAACTATGTAGTGCTACCACAGTCCTATGCAGTTATAGGATGCACTACATAAGTTACCTGTTGTGGAGGCCGGAAACCATATATGTGATGGTGAGTGACATCTGCAACAGGGATATGGTAGCTAAGCGGTAGGTGAAGTACACATGCTTGTCCGCATGAACAGGTGCCAGCGTCAACACAGCCACACTCTCACAGGGATGCACACACACTGGCACACTTGGCAGGGCCAGGGATACAGCTCATCACTAGTGAGATTGCCACAACACATTACTGTGCAGGTATCACATGCACCACACGGGTCATACGGAGGTTATATGGGCAAAAGGTATTGGGAGGTGTCTGGCATCAGACAGCATGCTTCAGTATGCCACTTGGGGTTGTAATAAAAGTGGCTGTGATCATGCGCATCATACAACACACATGCAAACACACAGGGTGCCAGTACTGACATGCATGGGTGCATTTATGCACAGGGATGTGGTGTTCGGCTGTGTCAGACAGCTATACAATGCTAGGTGATGGGTATACTATGGCATCAGGCCACATGACAATGGTCTGCATTGTGGCTCAGGGCTGTGGTTTCTGCATTTTCCCACACAGGTGGGTATTGTATCCACCATCCAGTTATCTGGGTGACTATTGCGTGTGGCCAATGCTGTGCATTGCTTGGCATGTATGTGTTTCCTAGTCCATGACATGGACAGTGTCTGGGGTGTGCACACCTCCCACATGCATGTACAGTGACATGTGGAACTGTACTTGGAGTGTCTGGCCCATGTTGTGAACACAGATTATCATCAGATGTGCCAGTCTTGCTCACATGTGGCGGGAACTGGTAATGGGCAGCAGGTTTACCCTGCATTTAAGTTGCTAGCATGCTAGTGGCATTCCATGGTATCAGTGGCATCTGTCAATACAGGGCATGTTGTCAGGCATAGTATGTCATTTGTGGGTCACATGTGATGGTACCACAGGTGTTTTAGGTGTCCTTTGGGGAACATGGGGAAGGTGCACTGTCTGCATGTGCATGCATATTGGACAGATGGACAGGGTGGCATGCCCTCTGTAGCCCACAGCTATCACCCCATAGTTACTATCACTGGACAATATGCAGTGTACTACCCACATATTGGCTGTTGCCTAGGTATGTGTGTGTGTGTGTGTGTGTGTGTGTGTGTGTGTGTGTGTGTGTGTATGAGTCATGGGTTGAGAGTGTGGTCTGGGTAATACTGGGGTTGCTAACTGTGATTGCTTGGCCTTGATGTCACATGAATGGGTATGGCTTTGCACCCCAGCCTCTCAGCTATTTCACATCTGTTATCCCAGTACGGTTGACATTGTGATATATAGCAGGGCCACCATATAAGAAATATGCAAAACCCACTATACATTGGCCACTGGTGTCACACACTCACAACCATCTCCACACAGGATACGTGTTACAAAACATGCACCTGTCATGTTGGGGAATAGAACCCCTACATAACTAGTTTATTACACTACAGCACTATGCAGTTATAGTACACGCTGCTGAGATTACTGGAATACTCATTCCCCAAAGGTGTAGCTCACATTGGATGACATCAGCAGGATTGCCAAAGTAGGCCATTTGAATTGAACTGTGTGTGACTAGCCTAAAATGCATTGCTCCCTACACAGACAGTGAGATGCACACAAAACATCCACAACTGACTTGTGTGGGTATAGAACCCATAACAGAGGTCTAAATCACACTACAACATGGAGTTGTTATAGGAGGCACCACAGGGATTACTAGAGAACTCTTTCCCCAAAGGTATATTTCACAATGAATGTCATCAGCAGGATTGCCAAAGTAGGCCATTTGAAATGTAGTGAGTGTGACTAGCCTATAATGCATTGCTCAGTACACAGACATTGAAACACACACAAAACATTCAGAACTGCCATGGGTGGGGATGGAACCCTACCATAGTTCTATATCACACTACAGTAGCACACATTTACAGGACACACTACAGAGATTACTGGGCTGCTATCTTCCCAGAGGTGTATGTCTAGGTGGGTGACATCAGCAGTCTTGCCAAAGTTGAGTATGTGAATTGTAAGGAGTGTGAGTACCCTAAAAAGCATTATTCTTTACACAGACAGTCATACACACACACAGACACTTGCCATGTCTGGGATTGGAACAACTATCTAACTACACTGCAGCAGTACAGTTACCGGATGCACTACAGAGATCACCGGACTGCAACCTTCCCAGAGGTGTATTTCTAAGTGGGTGACATCAGCAGCCTTGCCAAAGTTGGGTATATGAATTGTAAGGAGTGTGAATACCCTAAAAAGCATTATTCTTTACACAGACAGACATGCACACACAGACACTTGCCATGTCTGGGATTGGAGCAACTACCTAATGACTTTATCACACTACAGCAGCATGCAGTTATAGGACATGCTACAGACATCACTGGGCTACAACCTTCCCAGAGGTGTATTTCTAGGTGGGTGACATCAGCAGCCTTGCCAAAGTTGAGTATATGAATTGTAAGGAGTGTGTGTCTGTGTAGAGAGTAATGCTTTGTAGGGTACTCAAACACACACTTGCTAAGTCTGGGGTTATAACTCCTACCTAAGTAGTTTATCACACTACAGCAGTTATGGGATGCGCCATGGAAATTATTGGGCGACAATTCTCCCAAAGGTGTATTTCACATTGGATGACCTCAGCAGACGTATCATAGTAGGGCTATGACGAGGGCAATGTGTGCATGGGCCATAACCCATTCATCTAGGGGTTGACATGACACATTCGGGCACACATGGGGTCATATGTCACAGGTACATGTATACAGCTGCTAGATGACTACTTCCTTGTACAGTCATGTTGCACAGATGGCACATGCACCATATAGTCTGTAATGCTGACAGATAACGGTGGCTAGTATCTTCACTGAGTGACATCTGCACCTCATGTGTTTGGGGCCCTTTGGCTGTGTGCTGGGTGGGACAGACCTGGATGGCTCATTGTCACAGTCACCCTCTTCCACACATCTATGTACATCTACCTTTGGCTTATTATAGTGTGTTGTCCTGACATATATGTCTGTATTCCTATCCACTGTGTGTGCAAGCCATGAGTGGTGCATATTGACGAGTGTCTACACTAACAACTGCAACTGCCAGATATATCTGGTCCACTGGTGTTTGCAGTCATGGCCTTCATGTGTTTAAGTGTGTGAGCATGCCCAGTATGACCTTTTAGTATGTTGTTGACTGACATTGCCTTCATTTCTGTGTGCGTGTGTGAGCATGCGCAGTATGGCCGTCTGTATTGAATGTGTGGATCGTGTCCAGGTAGTTTGTGCTGCAGTGCTGACCTTTGTGTTGTACACCGAGAGGCAGCATGCTCTCTCTGCAGGGTATCCATTGATCATTTAGCTTTGACTTTGACATTTCTACATAGCGGGGGGGGGGGCACAACTGATTGTTTCTACATTTCTACACAGGAGTGGGGAGGCACACCTGACTATTATTACATTACTATGTAGGATGGGGGGGCACACCTGACTGTTTCTACATTTCTACACAGGAGTGTGGGGGTACACACTTGACTGTTATTACATAACTATGTAGAATGGGGGGGCACACCTGACCATTTCTACATTTCTACACAGGGTTGGTGGGGGCACACCTGACTATTATTACATTACTATATAGGATGTGGGGCACACCAGACTATTTCTACACTTCTACACAAGGTTGGGGGGCACACCTGACTGTTATTACTTTACTATGTAGGATGTGGGGGGCACACGTGAAACTTGTACACATTTGCTATGACTGTACTGGTATGTCAGGTACTCCATTTCATTCTGTATTCTTACCTATCATGCTGACTAGAGGCATATACACCAGTGGACTACAGATCATAGCTTTGGTTGCCTTACATATTATTGTCTGACTTCCTACCCTTCAGAACTAACATCCCACTGCCTGCCCTGCTGTGGTCTGTCTGTGTAGGCCTGGGGGGGAGGTTAACCATAGCCATCATTCTGGGGCCATGGCACAGGTTCTGTTTGGGTTTGTCTACACCTGTCCTGCTGGCTGAGACTGTTGTTGGGTATGTGAATTGTCCTGACTGGCATATGAGAGTCATATGGACACACATGTCTCTCAGCACATTTCCTGCAGTGGGTTTTGTCACTCTGTGTAGTGCTGGCTACTATGGTGACTCCAGCATGTGTTACAGATGTCATGGTGTCACTATGGGTGTCTGCTGACTGCTGCCATAACATTCAGCCACCCAGTTCCCTTGCATGCTCACATCCATACCATAGCTACAGGTAACAACACATTCTACTCCATTTGGCAATTGGTAGGTTGGTTGGCTTACCTTGAGGGTGTGCCAAACTTGTGGATGGTGCTGGAGGGCTGCCTATGTCGGATGCACATAGTACACTCCCTATACATGGTTGAGCACAGGTAGTGTCATATTTGGCATCCCTTTTACTGTATATGCGAGTCAGAGAGAGGTGCCATTCCCTGGGTTCATACTGTGTCAGTGCATGTGTTATGCATTGCCTCTTTGTCAAGGCCAGGGCATACTGGGCACACATCCTTCTGCCTACTGGGGCAGGCTCAGGTTATTCCTCCTCTGGATAACTCCATGCCTGTGCAGGCATTGGTGGTGGGCTGTGTTGCCCTGCCCCATGCTGTTCCTGCTGCAGCTGATTCCACAGGATCACATTGTGTAGCATAGCACATATCATAACAATTTGGGTGCATGTAGCTGGTGAATACTGCAAGGCTCCACCGGATGTGTCCAGGCACCAGAACCATGACCTTAGCATCCCAAACACATGCTCTATTATATGTCTGGCCTGTGAGTGTGCCTCATTATGGCATTGTTGTTCAGGTGTATGTGCATTTTTGATGGTGTCATCAGCCATGGCTCCAGTGTGTACCCAGCATCCCCCACTAGGTAACCGTAGGGGATGTCCCCATTGGCAAATCTCTGGTACAGCTGCGCCAGATGACATATGTGGGAATCGTCATAGCTTCCAGGCAGCCAGGACACACATTCATTATAATGCCCTGGGCATCACATACAACCTTGCAGTTGATGGAGGGGATGCCCCTGCAGTTGATGTAGGCCCTACCCTGCTCACCGGGTGGTGCTTTGATGCATATGTACATGCAGTCTATAGCACCCACTGCCACAGGGTATTCTGCTATTTGGTGGGAGTGATGCATATTGCAGGTCAACACCTCACAGGTGTTGAGGAAATATACATGCTCACTGGCATGTGCTGACATGGCATCCAGGAATTGGTGGAATACTCTGGATGCTGATGTCTGTGAGGTCCACATGATATCCCCAGTTATGCTTTCGGAGGTACCTTTGGCTAGTATACCTAGGCCTACACATACCTTGGTATCCACTGGGATGGGTTCCCCTTGGTCAGTTTGGTGGGTCAGGTGTGGCCGGCACAGCTCAACAATTTGCTGTAGTAGGTCTATGTCCACCCTATAGCGCTCCACTATCTCCAGCTCATGTAGCCCCTGGTAGGTTACCCTGGGTCTGTAAACTCTTCTCCGTCTCCTCACTGTGGGTTGTTCAGCAGCATTCACATCCTCACCACCCTCAGCCTCTTGCACATGTTGTTCTATGTTGCCTGCTGCAGCCCTTCTCATTTTGCAGGCTTGTTTGTTAAAATTTCCCTGCTTATATACACTGGTGGTGTAGAGTGTGGGAAAAAAAACAGAAAGGTAGGTGTTTGCCTAGTTTATAGTAGTGTTCTGGGCTGGGCTGGTCTGTTGCCCTTGTAATTGGCTGATTCTGATACATTTTACCTGCCAGCTACGCTAGTTCTCCTTGAATACCTTCCTACTGCTGTTTTCCCTTCCCATTGCCTCCCTGTTTAAGCCCCGTGTGCGTGCCGCGCAAACAGAGTGCTCAAATGTGCACACTGCTGTTATTTCCTGGTTTAACTTCTTTTTTCTTCCTGTAAAATCCAGTGGCAGCACCCACACCCGCTTACACTTTGTAACGAGTGCTAGGAAGGTTTAGACACACACCAATAGCTTAGCTGTGCTAAGCTAGGAGAAAACCTGAGGCAGAGGGCTCCAATACGCTTACAGTATGCCTGACACACCCACCCATGATGTCACCTACCTCCTAGTCTTGTACTCAGCTATTCATACTCTTACACTGTTGGGACCTGCCTCACATGCTGGGGAAAATGGGATTCACTATCCTTCCCCTCATTTGTATAGATTGCCTGCTAATGCATAGTTACATGTGTCACACTGAGCCTCCCCCCTTAGCAACCACTACTCAGTGGCCAGGTTGTCTTCTGCCTGCCATTGACTTGCATGGCAGAATACTGATTTTAGTTAGAATGCTTATTTTAGGTTTATTTTCTTATTTCCCCCCGATCCCGTTTGCGTGCTGCTGCCCTATGCTTAAACAGCCGGGATTAGTGAAAAAAAAAATAAAAGTTGATTTTTTAATTTTTTTTGTATTGTTTGCAATGCCAGTGGCCTTATACTTGCCCATTGGCATGCTTCCTCAATGATATGCAGCCCTTATTTGGGGCTGTCATAGCTCCGTTTTGGATTTTGCAGAAATGTACTCAGTTACTAACTGAGTACATTTCTGCAGATAGCACTAGCCTTGCACGGACTGTTGCAAGCTTCCTGGATTGCAAAATCACCTCATTTGCATGGATTTCACCTGCAAATGGGATGATTTGCATACCAGGGCTTAGTCCGTGCAAGATTAGTGCAGGAAGGCTCGTGCACAATCCTGCAGGTTGTTCCTGGATCACATGGCAGACATATTGCTTGCGTGGGCTCCTACACCAATCTTGCACTCCGTGCAAGCTTTTGTGAATCCGGGTGAAATGTGCTTTAGATATGTTTAACTGTAATACGTGTGTGTGTGTGTGTGTGTGTGTGTGTGTGTGTGTGTGTGTGTGTGTGTGTGTGTGTGTGTGTGTGTGTGTGTATATGATTCTATTGTCTTCTGTCATATTGTACTCAATGCTTCATCTTCCATTGATGCAAAACTTCAACCCACAAATTGGCCAATCACCAGAACAGGCGCCACCATGAGTCCAAAGGGGGGAGGGGGAGTGACAAGTTCAAATCTCATAGCTTTTCGCGGTTAATTAATTGGGACTCAACAAAATATGATCAACAAGTCCTGAGCTGTCATAAAACTGCTTGACCACTCTGACAACACAGATGCATACAGGCATATTATGTGTATATGAATGTGCATGTGTATACATGTGTGTGTGTGTGTGTGTGTGTGTGTGTGTGTGTGTGTGTGTGTGTGTGTATATATATATATATATATATATATATATGTCTATATCTGAATCTACACACACACACACACACACACACACACACACACACACACACACACACACACACTAGTATACATATAATTGCGTATTGAGTTAAAAGACTACATGAAATGCATGTATTATTTTGCTATATAACTGTAATCCTTAAGTAGGAATGACATCATTTTGATCTGAGCTATCTTCTATAGTGCATTCCGATGCCCATTGTCTAAGAGTTGTTACAGATCCACGCACCGTGATTTAAGCATATTACTCAGTCACTAAGCAGACAGTAAGGTAAGTGCAGTGAATGAGCATCAGGAGCCATGTATACTCTCTTAAGGGAAGGATTGGAGAAATGTCTCTGGATTCGCTCACTAGGATCCCAAGGAAAAGACTTCCTAAATATGGAAATAAGGTTTGTGGGGCCCCATCCTCAGTCCTTCAGCAATTGTTCCAGTTGTTTGATATGTAGGTGCTAAGTCCACAGGCACACACACAAACATAAACACAGACATATGCATGCACACACACATTTGCACACATGCAGACACACACACACACAAAATGCATGCGTGAATAATGAATACCATGGTATATGAATATCTCCCTCACTTCTACAATTCCTCTGCCTTTCCAATGTCAAAATTGTATAATCACACAAGTCTTCATTGAAAAACCTTGGATGTTATTATGGCAATATTTTCTGTAATTTTCTTTTTAACCCAGTTTATCTGTTTCATTTTTCACCCATTGATTTTATTAACGTCACATAATACTTTACAGCGAACCTTTCTACATCATGTTCTCAGTTTTACACCCAGAGTAGTCCTGCTTCTTTGTGTTAATGATTGCACATTGTTTTTGCTCGCTATAATCAGCATTTCTTCCCAGTGCAGCAGGTGAGATAATTTTTTTCACATCTCAACGGTTTTCACTTAGGGGTGTAAGTAATCGTCTTGACTTGCCAACTGTCTTCAAAGTTCTAGATGAGTTGTATGCTGTTCTTCCCCATGTGATTTGTTAGTATATTGTAATAGCAGCTGTGCCTGCTATGGACAGGGAGTACAAGATTCCAATGGGGCTGATATAATGCCAGATATTTCAGTAAAGTCCTTGGGCATGGTTCTAAAAGACGTGCTCTTGGTGTAAGTGGCTTAGTCTGATGTAAGCCTGCCTCATAAAAGAAGTGGCATTGCTCTACTCAATTTCACGTCTCACAAAGCCTCACCTATTTCACTTTCTACAAAGTTTCTTACGGTTCATCCTCCAAAGCTACACAAAAGGATTACAAAATTTTGTACAAGGCTGCCTTGGTATGATTATCTTTTTTATTTAAATAAATCTCTGAGTTTTCAGTGTTATTGGAGGTTACCTGGACTTTCATTCTGAAGAGGCCTTCCCCAGACTCTGTTGCATTGTGTCTCATGGAAAGTAAACCAAGAAATGAGGTTCAAACTTATTTTTTCATCTGTAATTTGTGTGCCGAATTTGCTAGTTTTGTCATTTCTAGACCTGCTACATAATAAAGTTTTGATTAGAAGCTACTAAATAATGTTTTCTTTCACCAGTAGAAAGGAGGTGCTTGAAATATTTTAGGTATGAGTAAAATGTTGGTCTTAAAAATGTGGTAAAAAAGTGTTCATCTTCCAGAAATGTATTACATTGCTTGTAAATATAACCTACTCTTTAATGACATATTTAAATAACAGCATAACAAACAAAATAATTGTATTTTCCCCCCAAGTGGCAGATTCTGATGACAGCGAGAAGTAGAATGTGATGAAGAAAATGGTGAAGTCATTTGAGAAGTTGCTAGAAGCTCTTTACAGGAGTTTTGAAACTGAGAAGCTGAATCTAGAATTGGAAGAAGAGAGGAACAAATTCCATAAGGGAAAACTCAGAATGTTGGAAATATTGTATCATGTACATATATATATATATATATATATATATATATATATATATATATATATATATATATATATATATATATATATATATATATATATATATATATATATATATGCTTCATCTTCCTGAAGCCCCAGATAACATGCAGTACATTTGTGTGAGGAATTCACCATAACAGTAGATATATTATTTAATTTCCATTGCTGCAGTTTTAAAAAGATTGTCTAGGGCTTTCTGGAAGGTTCCAGAATTGTATGTGTTATGGATGATACTCCCCACCCTGTTCAGGAGTAAATAGGCTATACTAAATGCCATTCATGTCCCCTAGGACTAGTGGCTGCCAGCTAACTAGCACTTAAGATGTCACTTTACAATTTAGGAGACAAGACTCTAGTTAAACCACATACCAGCATTTCATTTAATCATACAAAAATAATGAATCTGTGTGTGTGTGTGTGTGTGTGTGTGTGTGTGTGTGTGTGTGTGTGTGTGTGTGTGTGTGTGTGTGTACATACACACACACACACACACACACACATACACACACACACACACACACACACACACACACACACACACATATATATATATATATATATATATATATATATATATATATATATATATATATATATATATCTGTAAGGGTCCCTATCAGATTATCGAACTTTGAAATGCTTGAAAGTCATATAGTCTGGACCATATGATCAAACATTTGGATGGAGATTGCAGTACATCACAGAAAGGGAAATTTACCCTTTTCCGCAATGAAGTGCAATCTCAAAGTTGGTATATTTCATTATCAGGGGTGTGGGGGATGCAGGAAGGCTTGCGCCCATACAAAACTGTTTAAATAGAAGTTTATTTTTTATTTTTTTAATGTTTGAAGTTCCAAAACTTCAATCATATGGTCTCAGCCATATGAATTTCAAAGTTTCGGAACTTCAATAATCTGATATATATATATATATATATATATATATATATATATATATATATATATATATATATATATATATATATATATATAGATAGATAGATAGTTAGATATATAAGGTTTGGTGATTTGCTGACAAGCAGTCAAAATTAAATTTTGTCCACTAGAAAAAAGACAATACAGCTGATCAAAAATCAGCTTATTGCACTTACCAGCTTTGTTTCTGTGTGAGACTGTGGGCCAGTGGGGATTAGGGAATTTGGCATTTCCCCAGTGTAGTATGATCTTTGAGCTGGTATATAATTAGTATGAGGGTGTAGGGGGTCTTGTCCCCTGAAAAAAACAAAAAACACGTTTTACTTTTTTCATTTGTTTTCAATATTTTAAGTTTTCAGTATATATAAATACATCCATTTTAGTGTGTGTGTGTGTGTGTGTGTGTGTGTGTGTGTGTGTGTGTGTGTGTGTGTGTGTGTGTGTGTGTGTGTGTGTATAAACATAAATGAAAACGAATTAAATAATGAAACCTATCTTGCACTGAATGCAAATACCAGCAGGATACTTTTTTCATTCACTCGATCATTCTTTCACACCTGCTTTATCCATTTCTGGATACCAGGTGAACTGGTACTGAGGAGGCACAAGACAGAGAAAGTAATCCTGGATAGAACACCTCTTTATCACATGGAGTGCACACACACACATGTACACACACACATGCACACACACACACACACACACACACACACACACACACACACACACACACACACACACACACACACACACACACACACACACACACACACACACACACACACACACACACACACACACACACACACATACACATATAGTGTCAGCTGTGTTGACACTTACTGGGTGTATGGCTGCACTATCTAGTTCAATGATTTGCTCAAAATCATACAGAAGGTAAAGAGAGGCTGAGGGAACTGAAGCCAGTTAATGCAGTTACATGATAACGCTAACAAACAGCCAATAGCCTTAATCCTCTGCACTAAATGTCTTGATATACCTGAAAGGGAACAAGAAGATAACCTAAAAACATATATTGAATGGTCTGAGACTACCCAATAAGTTGCATTGTCTGTTGAAGAGAATGTAGTGGGTGGGACAAAGACCAATCTCAGAGGGAACCCACACATGTTCTTTACTAGCCCCAATCCTGTAGAATAAAGGAGTGGATACTGACAGTGGTGACAGAAGCCCAGCTATCAATGCAAGATGTATTACGTATAAGGACAACAGAGGATTATGCTCTGTAAGACTGCACAAAAGTAGAAAAGCCTATGCCCTAATAAGGGAACTGGTTAAAATAATAGTAATTAATACAAGTAAGGCTACAGTACCCTGCTGTACTATTCATAGGTAAGTATTAACCTAGCTGGCCTTGTAGGTCACTTTAAGCCTAGCTAATTTCCCTCAAAGGTGACAATCAAACCTTGTACCTTGTGTCTGTAAGGTAAACATCTTAACCATTATGGTAATCCCCAACCACCCTTATGCTAGTCCCAGCCCCCCATCTATGCATCTGTGGAAAAGAGTCAAAACTGAGACCAAATGGCTTTAAGGAAGCATCATAATACAAAAAAGAAATAAGATATAAGCAGATGGGAATACAAAGGAGAAATAATGATAATATGGACAAGAAATTGTATTTTCATAGGTTCATAGGTTCATAGGTTCATACTAGGCTATCTACCCTAGGGCATTTATAAGCCTAGCCAGAGTGTGTTTGGCTTTCGCCACCCATTTTAAATGAATTTTGCTATGCCCTTTTTCGAGGTTAGTATACTGTGCCTCTGTCTAACAGTGACACAGAAGTGATACCCGGGGTAAACCTATGATCTCCCATCCACTCATCAAGATTCCTCTTGAAGAGAGTCAATGAGGGGCTCTGCCTAACATGGACTGGGATTTTATTCCAGAGTGAAGGGAGCCTCTGGGTTATGAATCTGTCCCTCCAGCATGTCCTATTTATTTCAGAGCTGAGGTTCAAGTCTCTCAAGCGCGTAGCTCGATGGGATTTGGATTTTTTCAGGTGCAGCATGTCCCTTAATTCCGGGTTGGACATGGCCTTATACGTCAGGCACAGGTCACCTCTGAGCAGGCGGTATGCCACTGAGTAGAGCTGGAGTTTCTCTAACCGGGCAGCATATGGCATCTGTTTGAGCCCTTTGATCCTCTTGGAGAGGTACTTTTGGGGTCTTTCCAGTTGCTGCAGGTGTTTGGTAAGGTGCATCCCAAAAGGGGCATTGTACTCGATTATGGGCCTGATGAGGGATGAGTAAAGAGGCACGATGACCTCCCCTAATCTAGATGTGAATCCCTTCATGATTAGGTGGGCTATATAAAATGTTTTTCTAACCACTTTGGCTACGTAGTTGTCAAATGAGAGATTGCTATCAACTTGGGTCCCCAGGTCTGTACTTAATGGATTACCACCTATGTGGTAATTTGTGGGCACTTTGTTTTTGCCAAAGGGGATGACTATACACTTTTTGGCGTTTAGCTTGAGGCCATGGCTCTGGCACCAGTTGTCTGTTTCTATGAGGCCCTTTTGGAGGATGCTTGTGTCGGCTGGAGAGTCGATTATGGCGCCCAGTTTGCAGTCATCTGCGAACTTGGTCAGCCACAGTCCTTCCGTGTTGGCCTGTACCTCTGAGAAATATATACCAAACAAGAGAGGTCCCAGGACTGAGCCTTGTGGAACGCCACTTGTAACTGGTTTGGAGTCTGACATGGCTCCAGCAATTCTAACCATGTGGGTTCTGTCCTTGAGCCAGTTTGCAACCCCGTCTAGTGACATAGGGGTTTATATTTAAGCTGGTGAGCTTATCTATAATGCCCGAGTGGGGTATTGTATCGAAGCTTTTGCGAGGTCCAGATAGGCTGTGTGGACCACCTTTCCTTCGTCAATGGCCTTGGTGACTGTTTCAAAGAAGTCAACCAGGTTTAAGAGGCAGGATCTGCCCTTAACAAAGCCGAACTGGGTAGGATCCAGTGTCTGTAGGTCCCCAATATCTTTATTTATGAATTCCATGATGATCCTTTCCATAGCTTTGCAGACCAAGCTAGTCAGGCTTATGGGCCGATAGTTTCCAGGGTCTGTTGAGGCACCACCTTTGTGGAGAGGGACCACTGTTGCTGTACGCCACTCTTTGGGTACATATCCTGTAGTAAGGCTGAGATTGAACAGTAGTTTTATGTTTGGGTTTAGCTCTTCTTGGAGTTCATGTAGGATGCAGCCTGGGACACCGTCTGGTCCCATTGATGCTGTATTTTTTGCTTTGGAGAGGGCGGCTCCCACCTGAGCATCTGAGATGTCAGGGGGGCAGCACTCTGCTGGGATAGATATTTGCCCTTTTGGTGAGGAGGGGGGGGAGAAGTTTGCACTGAACCTGTCAGCTAGGATGTTGGCAATGTCTATGGGTTCGGTGTATTTTTTGTCATTTTGGACTAATTCTGAGCATATCTGGGAATTCCCACCCAGGTTCCTAACATAACTAAAGAAAGCCTTGTGATTATCCTTAATGTCCTGTGCAATTTTTCTCTCGAAGCTGGCCTTTGACGATTTTATGAGTGCCCTTAGTTTTTTGCTAATACTGATCAGAGATGCCTTCCCTTTTTGGGATTTTGCTCTATCATGTAGTAGCTTCCTCCTTCTATTGTATAGTTTGTTTATGGCTGGGGTCCACCAGACAGGTCATCTGCCTTTAGAGGATTGGGTCTTGGTTTTATTTGGGATTGCATGATCCATGCATTCCTGAAGGTGTTCATAGAATGCATTTATAAAGGATTCTGCGGTCTGGGCCGTATTTTCCACAGGCCCGGGGGCTTTGAAGGATTCCACCTCGATTTTGAGGAGTGTGAAATTTGCTTTAGAGAAGTTTTTCACTGTGGTTTTCTGGGCAGGGGGTGGGGTCGGGATGTGAATATCCAGTGAGATCAGTTTATGGTCTGATCTTACCAGTGAGGGATACGCTTCTGGTCTGGAGCATAGAGTCCCCATGTTGGTGATGATCAGGTCCAGTATGTTTTCCCCTCTTGTGGGAGTGGTAACAAGTTGTTCCATAGCATTTGAGTTTATGAATTCTAGGAACCTTTGGGCAAGGGTTGGAGCTAGAGTAATGCTCTCAGTCTATGTTTGGGTAGTTGAAGTCGCCCAATATAATGGTGTTCGGAGAGACCTTCATATTTTCCAGTGTTCTCAGGAAGGCCGAGTGGGGATCCTGGGTTTGGGAGGGTGGTCTGTAGCAGGCTATAAACTGGAAGGCAGTTTTACCCACTGTTAGTTGCACATGGATAGTCTCTGATGCTTCGTGCTTTGCCACCAACCTGGAGGTGTGGGTATCTTTGACGAATATCGATACTCCCCCTCCTTTTGTGGTTCGGTCCAAGTTTTGGGGCCAAAAAGCATGGTATGAGGTATAACCTGGCAGTGCTGGGGTGCTCTCGGGAGTCCTGAACCAGGTTTCTGTTACTGCACAGATATCGATGCTCTCCATGCTAAGGAGAGTTTCGAGTGCGTGCATCTTGAGGTTTAGACTTCTGGCATTGAGTAGCATTACTCTTAGTTTCTTATCCCTTGTTATACCTATGGAGGTGGGTTTGTCTTTTGAGCCTTGCCTAAAAAAGGCACTATGGGGGTAGCAAGAGCCTTTGCCAATATCCGAAAGCCCAGGGGTGACAGGTGCAAGCCGTCCCTAGCAAAGCATCGTGGCTTGTCGTGCATATCATCCCAAGCTGACAGGCATTGGATCCCCTTTGAATGACACCAATACTTAAGCCAATTGTTGAAATTGATCATCCTGTCTTCATATTGTGGCATCATTCTTGCTGAGGGTAAGATGCTACTCAAGGTCAGGGTCATACCAGCCTGGGCTACATGCTCAGAGAGCTCCTCTATGTCTCTTTTCATGTAGTCCAGGGAGGTACATCTCAGGTCATTCACACCAGCATGGACAATGACTGAGTCATATTTGTACTTGCCTTGGAGTGACCTGAGTGCTTGTGTTATGTGGCGGATCCTAGCACCAGACAGGCTGCTCACCGTGACCTTCTCCTTGTTCAGCCTGGTGAGCGGGACGTCAGTATGCCTGACGATAGAGTCACCTATTACAAGTGTATCAGGTGTGTTGTTTAGCCTTAAGGTCTGTGACTGTTCGGCACACTGGCTTTGTGAGATATGTGTTGCACGTGTTTTGTTTTGGGGTAGCGGTTGCTTGGGTGTCTGCTTTGGAGGTCTCTTCTGCTTAGGCAGATCTTTATTTAGAGCCTCCAAGTATGTTTTTGTGTGATTATGTGTTTGGTTTGCTGTCGTGGTAGGTCTATGTGAGACTGGAATTGTAGTGAGTGTGGTTTCCTTCTCCTCCTGACTGGTTATGCCAGTACTGAGTTGAGAGAGCTTAGCCTCCAGTTTGGCTATATGGTTGCATCTCTCATGTGTTGGAATTTGTTGGGAGGAGGAGAGGGTTGTCTGTGTACATGAGGCAGTTGTAACATTGCCTCAAGATTCCCATATTCACCAGCTGGACCGGAGAGGAGATTGACAACTGACCTTTGGACATGCTAGAATAATATTGGGAATTCCTTTATAATTGAAAACAAGGGCCAATGGGGAGTGAGGGTGTAGTGCTTTTAATTTTTAGTGCTGACTTATAATTGCTTTAGTGAGCAAGTGCCAGATAACAAGTGCAATGTGTTACAGGTAACTTAAATGCAAAAACGACAAACAGTAACTTTCTTTCAAGTGAAGCAAGGAAATAAGTACAGTAAGCAATGCAGATATCACTAGGGATCCACAGAAGCGCTGAGAAGCTGTGTTTTAGGTGGAATTAGCGTTCCAGGGAAATAACAAGCATACAAACAAAGCAAGATTCAGCAGGCCTGGATTTAGTCTATGCTACAGCAAACAAGGTGTACCAATTTCAGTAAGATACAGTTCAAATATTCAGGCACTATAAACCTTTAACCAGAAATTTCCAGCTCAGAAGGGCAGAGTCCAGCTTCTCCTCCCACAAGAGTGCAGACCACGAACCTGGTAAATGTAAAATAACTGGCCTGAAGCCCAAGTGCTTAAACCAGAACTAATACACTTTAAGAATAACAGACCCTGAGCTCTCAATCAGCAGTTCCCAACTTAGAAGGATGAAAGCTACCTGTCCTGCCACCACAGTGCATGCCACAAACATTCCTAATGTAGAACAACTGGTCTGAAGCCCAAGTGCTTAATCCAAAAGACTTAGAATGATAGCTACACTTTAACCAAGTTACTACCAAGCAGTAATAAATACAACTGAATACTTTAAATAATGCCTGGATTAGTGCTCCAGTTATACAAACAAAGCTAGATTCAGCAGGCCTGGATCTAGTCTATGCTACAGCAAACAAAATGTACCAATTTCAGTAAAAAGTAATTCAGATATGCATGCACTATAAGCCTTCAACCAGAAATTCCCTGCTCAGAAGGGCAGAGTCCAGCCTCTCCTCCCACAAGAGTGCAGACCACGAACCCTCTTAATGTAAAATAACTGGCCTGAAAGCCCAAGTGCTTAAACCAGAATCAATACACTTTTAGAATAACAGACACTGAGCCCTCAATCAGCAGTTCCCAACTTAGAAGGATGTAAGCTACCTGTTCTGCCACTACAGTGCAGACCACAAACCCTCTCAATGTAAAACAACTGGTCTGAAGCCCAAGTGTTTAAACTAAAAGGCTTAGAATGAGTTACACCAAGCAGTAATAAATACAATTGAGAACTTTTAAGATGACGCAAAAGCAAAATATATAGGAAGAAACACAAGTACAGTAAAAGCAGATGAATTTTTTTTTTTTTTCAGAAAAGTAGCAAAAGCAGTAGTAAATACAATTCTCATGCAGTGCAAGCTGGCACACTTGAATATGTAGCAATATTAGTCCACACACAGTTTGAAAAAATGTAATTAAATTAAAAAGGACTAAAAGCAAGTGCAGAAAGGGTTTATTAGGTAGAATGCGGTAAAGAGATGTCCTGGGGGAGTGTCTTAGATCAAATCTACAGTGGGGCGGGCACTGCAAAAGCCACCAAATTTAAACTACAACCAAGAATAGGGAGGGGGGGGTGGGGAAACAGTTTCAACACAGATGTAAGAAATGTGCAAATTATAAAAAAATATATATACTGTTTTCTATATATTTGCAGAGCAGTAAGACACAGATATCAAGCAGACAATTTAGCTCTATAATACAGAATAACACAGAAAATATACTCAGCTCTATATACTTGCAGATAGTTCTGTAAGGCTGTCTCTCAAACTAAGGTTCCAGTTTGAATACAGAATAAATAGAAGGACATCCAGCTGCAAACCAGATATCAGAG
This sequence comes from Protopterus annectens, assembly GCF_019279795.1. Classification (NCBI taxonomy): domain Eukaryota; kingdom Metazoa; phylum Chordata; order Ceratodontiformes; family Protopteridae; genus Protopterus; species Protopterus annectens. The sequence continues at coordinate 1,690,456,201 of NC_056732.1, read as the reverse complement.
GTTCATAGATTAGTACTTGGTTAACTGCCTTTGTGAGCCATTTTAAGCCTAGCCAGTCATCTTTTGTAAGACTCAAACCCCACATCTTGTGTAAGACTCAAACCCCACATCTTGTGTTTGCAAAGCCAGCACCTTAACCATTAGGCCACCTTCCCAACCCTAGAATAATACCTTCATAGATTAGTACTAGGCTAACTGCCCTTGTGAGGCATTTTGAGCCTAGCAAATTATCCCTTGTGAGACTCAAACCCTGCACCTTGTGTTTGTAAGGCAAACACATTAACCATAGTAAGCTACTGAGAGCAAAAAAAAAATGGCAAGATGGGTAATGAAACAGCTTGCAGTTATAGAGAGGACTGGGGGAAGGAGGAAAAATGAAGCAGGATGGACTGAGGACCAGAGAGAAGTGCCCAAGAAGAGGAAGTCCAGGAGTGCAAATGTTAGACCTTCAATAGGCAGACATGGGATAATGAATGGAGATAGACTTGGAGAACAAGGACCCAACAGCAGCACTACAAAGCATATGCATCTCAAACTGCACCTGAGAAACAACAGCAGTCAAAGGGAAAGGAACAAAGGTGAAAGGAATGGCTGGATGAGATGTCCAAGCATGGAGGATGAAACAGGCTATAAAATGGGATTTTTGGTGCAGTGGTTAGTGTTGTTACCACACAGCAAGAGGTCCTCCATTTCGATTCCCGGCTGGAGCGCCTTCTGTGTGGAGTCTGCATGTCCTCCCCGTGATGAAGTGATGTTTAAAGACATGCAGGTAGGTATGTGCATGAATAAGTGTGCCTTCCTTGAAGGTTGGGTGTTGGGCTGGCATCTTGGCACCATAAAAGTCCACTGCCAGTTATTAGCAGACTGGATTTCCACTGTGGCGATCCCTAACTGGGAAAAGCCAAAAGACATTAGTTTATATATTGTGAAGAAAAGACTTGAGCAGAAAGCACTGAATAGGGCATACAAGTGTAACACATTGGAAGTCATAAAGAAGGGTGATCAGAAATGTATCTAGGATGATGCCATTAAAACAGAGCAGATGTGAAGTGGACACAGAGGAGACAGCATCACTTGTTGTTGTTGTGTCTTTTGACTTTTCCCGGTTAGGGGGCGCCACAGAGGAACTCTGGTCCGCTAAGGATTGGCAGTAGATTTTTACGTGCCGAGTTGCCAGCTCTGACGTACAACCTTCAACGAAGGTATGCCCATTCACGCATGTCTCCACATAGAAGACGCTTTAGCTGAGAATAGAACAGGACAACGTACTACTGTAAGGGAACAACGCTACAGCAGCACCACCACCGCAGTATGTAAAATGTTTGCTTTCCTCTGATGCTCAAATCAAAAGCTCAAGTACAGAAGGGAGGACAAAGGTGGGGGTGGAGGCTCTAAGTATAGAACAGATAATAAAGTCCCAGTCTAGATTCAATTGGTATAATGACTTTTTGCCAGACTTGCTGATAACTTTTTTGTTTTATTATTTTTAAATTTAGTTCACTTTCTTATATTTTAGTGTTCTTTGCAAGTTGCAAGATGATGGCGCTGCAGTAATTGTGTCTGAAACAATAGTAGAATGAACAAAAAAAAGACAAATCAAGATTAGAAACCGAGGCGTTAAAAGATGGAAGGGGAAAGAAGCAGAGAAAGAGAAATGTGCATAGAGAAAGGAGAGTGTCACTAGGAGGAGAAAAGGAATGAGACACAAGGGAAGGGTAAAAGAGGGGGCAGGGCTAAAAGCAGAAATAAAATGTGCCATGAAGAAGACAGATATCATCGCTAGGATCGCAATAACCACAGAGAAGTGGGGGTTATAATGAATATATGCAAGATGAGCAATAAGCTGGAGAGGAGAATGGGATCCCAGCACAAAAATATAATCAGAGGAAAGATTGGCAAATTGTAGTAGCACTGTGAGCACAGAAGATGCAGCTAAAGGAACTCACATGAGCATGGTTGAAATGTCTTAAGTGTTTTTTTCTTCTTCACTTAGATGGAAAGTATAAAAGGAAACAAGGAAAATAAATATATGGTAGGATTGAATGGAAACAAGCTTCAGAGGCCACAAGGAGCACCAGGAAAGAAATAAGCAAGGAATAATCAGTCTTACGCCTAAAAACAATAGCTATCTCAACGGCATACAGTGGTAAAGTGCAACTACCACTCGAGTGATCATGGTTTGATTAATGGATTCACATCAGGGCTAGGGAAAGGAATGACAAAGCACAAGCTTACTTGCCTTTCCTAGGGTAAAGGATTTCAGGGAATGTTTGGGTAAAGCAGTCAGCAGCCTTGGCTCTAAGGAAGGCTGCAAACAAGAAAGAGCAAATGCCAGGTTGAGCTGTGGGTAGGTTAGGGACAATCCCACTATTAGGCCTAGAGCAAGTCTGCTCTCAAGACAGCTCATAGTTGAGGCAGCCCTCTAAAATGCCCACATTTAAGGAGTAGGGTTACTTATCTTGTAAGTTAATGGCTTTGAGCAGCAGTGGCAACTTTTCTGGATTCACTCTGTTCCCATGTACCTTTTTTGTTGACCTAGGAGAGGTGGCTGGTAACCACATTCTAAAAATACCTCCACTTAAAGATTTGCCCACATGGATTGAATGGAGAGGAACTTAAGGGAGAAACCACCATGTGGCAACAGGCATCCATATCAAAAGCATAATCTGACTAGGAGTGGGATGAAAAGGAAAGGACCGCAAACAGCAAGGACAGAAAGCCCACTAGAGAGGAAAACAGCAGAACTAATACTCAGAGGGAGAGCAAAAAATTAAGAACTTAAATAATGAATGAAAAGGTTCAAGCATTGGTGAATTGTAACCAAGAAGCAAAAGGAAGAATACGCAGAACATAAAAACGAGTGAAAGGAGATGGCAAGTAGGCAGACGATTAAATGAAACTGAAAAGAAAGCAGCAAATTAAGGGTGGGGTAATGCTAAATGGGAAGACAAGAGAATATAAAATTGTGGTTAGTGAAAGAGGAAAGGCATGACTGACATAAGGGGGCTAATGAAAGGAAGGAAAATACAAGTAGGTGGGACGTCATACACTAGAAAGAAGAAAAGGAAAGAAGAAAGGTGATAACAGATTAAAGAAAGGAGGAAGAGGAGGAGAAGCAAAGGTAAACTGGGCTTTAGGATAAGAGGGGAACAGGAAAGAGAAAAAGGCACTATAACGAAGCATAGTTTTATATGGGGTGTAACTATAAAGGGCAATTTATCATGCATGCTGAGTGTGGAGGCAGCAGCAGCACCTAAGGACACCGGAGAGGGGAGGCTACCCATGTACCTCAGCTCAGGAGAGGAAGAGTGCAGCAGTCATAGCAGGAAGGAAGAATAGAGGGTTTAAATATATGACATGGACTGTGGGGGGAGGGGGGTATCAGACCCATACAGTACTGCAAGACTAGCAAAATTATGCACAAGGAAAAAGCAGACATGGGACTCAGGCAATAAACAAATTAAAGGTAATGGAAATAAGAAGGCTAGTAATGAGTGTGTGGAACACCTGAGAAGAGGAGAGGACAAGGAGTGGCTGTACTATTTAGAAGGGGATTAGAAATGAAAAAAAAAAACAGGATATGAGAGCAGATGGAACTTTTTTAATATGGCAGAGTATAATAGAAGGAAGGTAGGAGATGTATAAACTCTGAACAAAGACGGGAAGAGTTTTTTCAGGAATTTCTTTGAAAACGGGAAGCAGCGGAAGAGGATCTAAAACTGCAGTTGATTTGGAAAGATTTTAATGTAATACAGAAAGAAAAGAGACAGAAAAGGAAGAAAGAAAGCAACAAACAAAGGCAACAGGAAGTGAGACAAGACATATAAAACTTGGAAGTCAACATTCTCTGGAGTAAAGAAATGACTTGTCCAGATTAGACTCGCTGTTGATGACAGACATAGCAGAGAAAGGGTTAGAGGCAAAAATAGGGGGAGAGAGGCTAGTAGCAAAGATAGGGGGAGAGAGAGAGAGAGAGAGAGAGAGAGACAGAGCATCACTACATAATGTGCCCGTCTCGATATTGTCCGGCGAGTAATGCACTAAATGTACATAATCAATGCAAATGGGGTTAAATGAAATTGAGGACAGCAATTAAAAAACAAAAATTAAGGGAAGGAAGTAAAAAGAAAGCAAATGGTAACCTAGCAGATAAGGAAGAGATAATAATAAACCGCTGGAACAATATTAAAACAAATATTTATTTGTTTATTTACTGACATTTGATTACTGGGAAAACCTGACTGGGTAGAAGCCTATTTTCTGTGAAGACCCAGGGAGAAAAGCTCCAAATTATTACAAAACATTTTAAGAGCAATAATTTTACAATCTTCAAAAATAACACAAAAAATCTGCAGTTTAAATAATTATAACAAATTGGATATACTATAAAAACATTGGTTAAGAACTGATGCAAGGTATATGACAATCATTTAATATTTACAGAAATTTTAGACAGTTTGTACAGAAATTAAAGGCAAGGTAGTCTATTACAAATAGGAATTGCAATATGAAGATAATAAGAAGAAGAATTCAGAATGCAGGGAGACATAGGAAGACAGCAGATAATGAGATAAACAGGATTAGCAACTGTGCTCCAGGAAATTCACAAAAATATAATCAGAGGGAAAGATGGATTGAGGAGACAGAAACGAGCAATTGCATTTCTTAGAGTTTGTAATACACTGTGAGCATGAGTTAAAGAAGTCTACATAGACTGGCATATGGGATAACTGATATGGACTAGAATTGAGTATGAGAAAAATTAGTTAAGTTTTATGAGCAGCTATTCTCCATCACAGAGAGACAGAAGTAAGCAATGCTATTAAGAAATTGAAAAGAGGTGAAGTGGCTGGTTTAGACATCTTCCTGACAGAGTTCTACAATGTAGTAACACAAAACCAAAAGGAAAAGTCTACCACAACCATTCAAATAATACTAACAAGACTTCTTCAGAATAAATATAAAATACTCACATTTTACTTAAATATGAGCCACCTGTCACATGACCTAAATAATATATCATGTGATTTAAATGAATCACCACAAACATTTTTAATTAAGAACCTGAAACAATACTAGTGTTTGGATTTTAAAAATGGCATGATTTTTAGCTAAAATTTGGTTACAAATTCTGCAATGTAGCTGAAGTAGACATAAAACAAACTGGCTAGGATAAATTGAATATTTGGGGACAGAAAAATAAATGGCATAATTAATGATGAAGGTGAAGTTAGTACTGCTACCTATGAAGTTCTCAGGGATTATGGACATCAGGCCTTCAGAGCTTCATGTATTAATAAACATAGGGACTTGCTAAGATCTTGTTCGAGCAAATTTGAGAGAAACCTACTATTCTATATAATATATGGGTCAATTGACGTTCGTCAACTCTACCTTTGTTCTGCATCCATTTTGTTGAATAAACAGATGCTTGACAGGTATGTGAGATCTCACAATTCTGAGGGTAGGGAAATGTGCCTTTTCCCCAATATTGTACAATCTTGGAGTCAATATGTATAACTACTAATGAGGTATGGAGAATGCAGGGGACCCCCCCCACATAAAAACAATGCTTTAATATAATTTTTTAATCTGAAGTTTTGTATATGTCAAGATTGTCAACTGGCAAATGCGTAGTAGTGTGTCGACTTTGTAAACGTGGATATATAGGTTTGTTTGTGTCTTTCAGCTTTTCCTGGTTAGGGTTTGCCACAGCGGAACTCCGGTCCGCTAATGATTGGCAGTAGAGTTTTACATGCTGGCTTGCTGGGCCTAACGCACAACCTTCAACGAAGGAACACCCCTTCACGCATGTCGCCACACAGAAGACGCTCTAACTGAGAATCGAACAGGCAACGTCTAACTGTGAGGCGACAATGCTACCGCAGCACCACCACCGCAATTAAACGTGGATAAATAGGTGTTTTGTTTAATTTCAGTACACCCAAATATATATATATATATATATATATATATATATATATATATATATATATACACACACACACATGGTTCCCCTTCAAAACATTTAAAACCCATAACATCTAAAATCAAAACATCGAGACCATAACTTCTAAAACCCATAACATCGAATTTCATAACATCTAAAATGTATAATATGTAATAGTGTATCATGAAATGTGTAAATGTTATAGTTTAATCTGTTAATCTTGTGGTATCACTATGAGATGTTGTAGTTTTTATTTCTATAGTTATTATTTATATAGTGCAGGAAATTATGCTATTTATATAGTGTTTATTTTGCCACTCTGTATGTGTTTTTTAGGCCATATAGGTAAGTGATATAGACATTATGTGTACATACTTTATGGTGATCGTGATACAGAGGGGTTAGGAAATTAATTTTTTCCTGCTGTAGTGTGATTTTGGAGTTGGCATATTTAATTTAGGGGGGTGTGGGGGGCAGAGCCCCCACATGGGGGGGTACAGGGGAACTTGTCCCCCTGCAGAAATGTAGTAAAAAGTGTGTTTGTTAGTTTGGTGTGGTTAAATGTGGAGGGTGGAGAGGATGCTATTTTCATGTGATTTGTAGTGTTTGATGTTGTGATGCACCTTTTAGATGTTATGAAATTCAATGTTATGGGTTTTAGATGTTTTAGGTTTTAGATGTTATGGTTCAAATGTTATGATTTTAGATGTTATGGGTTTTAGGTGTTTTGAAGGGGAACTATATATATATATATATATATATATATATATATATATATATATATATATATATATATATATATATATATACACATACAAATGGATCCACCTAAATACACTGAAACTACCAAATGTTAGCACATAAAAATTGACACTTGGGATGTCAGCAGGTTATTTTGCATGCGCTGAGCTTAACCTCAGAGAATGAAAGGTCAGAGATATTGTTTAATGCTATATACTGACTCTGAGATCCTACAATCCCTGGGGAAGGGGGATATTCTCCAGCCCTGGGGATTGTTGATCTTGCATACCTGTTGATCATCTGTTTTGTCAACCAAAGTGTGTTGACATAGCAGTTCTCAACATTTGGAAATTTTGCTTATTTTAAAGTGCTCCCACATTTGGAAATTTTGCTTATTTTAAAGTGCTCCCATATATGGCCAGCATTTGTGTTTGACTGCTACAGTACCGGGGTTGGGCAATATCCCCTTTCTCCAAAACTACGTGATCTCAGAGTTAGATTATGTAAGTAGCAAGGGTTATAGGGGGTAGACTTCACATGGGGGGGTGGAGGAGGGTTTACTCCTTGAGACAAAGATTGTTTTAAAGTTGCATGCTCTAAAGTTATTTTTCAGATCATACACATTGCTCTGTTGACTTTTAATTATTTTTATGATGTTATATGTTATTCATATTCACATTTTGATGTTTTGTTATTTTAAAGTAGACAACACTCACACACTCACACACACACACACACACACACACACACACACACACACACACACACATTGAACAAGGGGGATTTGAGGATAGCTGTTTGGTGATATTATAGAAAAAAATGCAAAACTGATATGGAGCTAACATTTTTAATGGCATATTGATGTAATGTATTATATGTGTGCACCTAACTTATTATTGTAAGTTTCACAGTATGAAAGAGTCTTGGGGGATGAAAATTCCTGCTGCGTAACTGTTTTTTTTATGTCTTTATTAAAACGTTCTTAATGGTGATTTTTATAGTGCTTTGTTGAAGTGATAACTATTTGATAAGCCATTTCAGATTTCTATTGTGAACTTTCTGGAGTTTTAAGGTTCCAAATAATTTATGATGTGCTTAATATGGAAGAAAAAGCAAGTAAAACTATTTCTAATAGAGCAAAAAAAGGAAAATTAAGTTACAATGAAAGTAGACTGAAAAATAAGAAAGGGATGGTGTAATAGTAACTGCACTAAATATTAATAGTGTTGAGAATAAGACTAGACATTTAATGGTTATGCAATGGTGTCAAGAACAGATACCAGACATAATATGCATGAAAGATTTATTTATTTATTTATTTATTTACTAACATGTGTTTACTAGGACAGTTCAACAGGGAACAAAATCCCTTTTTATTGGAGGCCTGGGGAGAAACGTTCCTGATTACATTGAAGATGCATATCCAGATTATACAAAGGTTACATGCAATGTTATAATGTTAGACATACATGACACATGAAATGTTATAACAATAGATACAAAATGTAAACACACACACACACACACACACACACACACACACACACACACACACACACACACACACACACACACACACATCTTGATAATAGGAATAGATAAATACCTTGACTTCAAAACAGAAGTCCTACACCTCTACTTCAGTGGAAGTATGAATCAAGAAAGGTATACTTAGAGATGTATAAGGAACATACACCAGATGTACAAATTACATGGAAGAAGTTATAAACTTAAATTATGATAACTGCTTGAGGAAGCAGAAACTCAGGTGCTACTTACCAAGTATGTCACATGTGGCAGCTCTTGCCAATACCTGCCTAATAAGATTAACTCATAATTAATAGTAACATGGATGAGAAGGAGAAAGAGAAGGAGGAAACAGGTGAGTAAGTGGTGCGCTGGGTAAAGCAGTGGATATATTGTAGGTATTGACCAGGTGACATTGTCATGAGTTGTAGAGAAAAAAAATGTGTTATGTCTGAAATGTGTTGGATTTTCTGTTAGGTAGAGGGAGACAGAGGAGGAATGCTAGATGTTTGCTATTTAGCAGATGTATAGTGAGTCACCATGAGAAATATCTGAGTGAATTACTTTTGTCAGGACTTTGCCAGATGAGCAGAGTGTGCGAGTGGGGTTGGCTTTGTCAGATGAGTGGCGTGTGTGAGTGGGGTTATACCAGAGAAGAAGAATGTCCAACGATGGAGACATGCTTGTGGATGGTGGGGGAGTTTGTGCAGTTTTTAGTTGAGGTAGTTAAGACAGTTTAGCTGGCAGAGAACTTTGCAGAGGCATATCTTATTGGGAACAATGGGAGCAAACATAATTTTATGTATGATAGGTCAGGTTTTATGAGCTGGGCTGATTGCAGGTTGGTAAAAACTGGGGCATATATCAGTGGGGTTCAAGATATGATGCAGCAGTAGCTTTTCAGGCATGGTAAGACAACAATCTATTGGATCTATAAAGCATTCCTATCCTTTGTTTAGTTTTTAGATTTATTTGATGAATATGTAGGTCATATTTTTAGGTGCTCATCAATGGTAACTCCAAGTAATTTAGTGTCTTGAACTATTTCAAATTTTGTGCCATCAGATGAAGGAAGAGACAATGAATCGTATGAGGTTGATAAAAACTTGGGAGCAAAGAGCATATTTTTTGTGGATTTAGGACCAGATTAGATTCTCGCACCCAGGACTCAATAGAGTAAAAGGAGCATCATATGGCTTTTTGTAGTTCAGAAATGTAAGGGCCAGAGCATGTAATTGTAGAGTCATCAGCATATTGGATAAGCATGGCACTGGTTAGTACAGTAGACAGGTCATTGGCGAGAATGTTGAAGAGGAGTGGAACAAGAATAGATCCTTGTGGGTCACCGAGGCCACTTCACACTCTGTGTTATATGTTGAAGGGGGAACTGAAACACAGAACAGCATTGTTTGAGAGACCTATTTTGGAAAGTTGCAGTAGGTGTTAAGAATGGAAGGCACTGTCAAAAGTTTTTTTGTGAAGTCAAGGAACACTAAGAAGACAAGGAAACCATTGTTTCTGTGCTTATTTATTGAATGCAAGACGAAAAAAGGAGAAGTGTGAGCACTGTGACAGAGCCTAAAACCAAGTTGAGATTTTGTCACATTTTAGTTAAGAAGCAAAGTTAATAGCTGAGAGTCAATCCACTTCATTAGGATATTTGACGGGGGTGATAATATCACTGCAGATCTGTAGTTAGTAACATCAGAGGAGGTCCGCCTTTGTGAAGTGACAAGATGAATGATTTTTTCCAGAGTGCTAAAAAGTAGCTTTCTAGGAGAGACTTGTTGATCAAGATGGAAATGAGGTAAAGACACGATGCTGACTGCTAGTTTTAGGTATTCAGAGGGTAAGTTATCTGAAGTCGTGGTTGTGACTTTAGTTTCCTGAGGTATTGTTTGCTGGTTTTGGCAGGAAAAGGTTGGAAGGCTAAAGAGTTGACATTATGAGATAAGGGAGTAGGCTCTGGTTCTGTACCAAGGCTGGCTTTGGTAGAAATGTGACAGTATTACTTAAATGAGAGCTAAAGGTACAAACTACACTGAAGTCAGATTCTGTTGGAAAATGGTTGTGTTGGGATAGTTTGCCTGGGTTAATGAATTCAAACATTGTAGACCACAATCGTTTTGGAGGGATTTAGAATTGTTATTTTGTTGTGAGACAAAGTAGGCCATTTTGTCTGAGTATACTTGGGCTTTTATTTTATTTCAAAGGAAGAGGCAGTGCTCACAATTGTACATGACATGTCTTTTTCCATGTGACCTATGTTTTGTCTCTTTGGTGAATTAATTGCTTGGTGAGCAGAGTGAGGCCAAAGGACTGGGAAGGGTTTGACTGTTTTTTGCCTAAGTGGGGCACAAGAGTTCAAAATGGTTAAGAAAGTGTTATTGGAGTGAAGAACAACTTCATCAAGAGGGACTTTCATATTTATTATTTGAATAAAGATATTAGAGGGAATTCATTAAAGCCTACACAATATTTTTTGGGTGTATGCATCATGCCACGATGCATACAACACCATGAACTGTTTTAGATTCAGTAAGTGCCGCTCAATGGAAGGCAAGCACATGCAAACAAGGAAAGTTCCATGTAATGCAAGTTACCAAATAAGAAGGTGAATCTTATGCAAGTGACCTAGGTGGAGTGATCCAAGAACCAGAAAGGCATTCATGTGCACCCTGTGTCTGTGTTTATAGTGCATGCGGAAATTTTCCAAGTATAAGAGTCTACACAGATATAAGAAGATGTAAATGTCCACAAATATGGACATAAGTCCACTGAAATGGTTATATCACATACATTGATGTATTAAAAATGAATTGTGGATTTCTGAAAATGCAAGGGAATATGTAAAAATATTTCTTTAATGATTTCAGCATGTTTGTGCTATACCCTGCAGTGCCAAACATGCCTAATTGAAAACTTAAATAAAAAATAGGAATAAAAATAATTTTATAACATTTGTCAAAAATGTATTATTGTACGTTGCATCAGGTCCATACAGTGATGCATTGGTGCTGTTGCCTAGGTCAGAAAGCTATGGCCTGTATAGTTACCAGGCTATTAGCAAGGATATGTATGCAAATTAGGTGAATTTGTTAAACCAGTAAAAGGAGCAACCATGTTCGCAGATCCCTTTCATGTAGACTCCTACACCATGTTGACAATTCCACTGGATTTGGATGCCAGCGGGGGAGGGGTGTGTGTCTTGTTACTTTTTAGAACTGTTTAATTCCCCGTGTGTGTGTTTGTGCAGCATGCAGCACAGCTGAGGGTGTACATGTGGAAAAGACCACCCAGGTCACAGTGAAGATGTAGGCAGCAAGTAATTAAAACCAAATATATCCAATTATTGATTTTGAGTTTTCTATAAGCTATGCTGTGCAGTGTGGCGCATAGCTTAACATGTTTGTGTGGCACATTATCCACATGACAGTGATGATGTAAGCAGCAATGAATGGAAAGCAGATATATTCAATTAATATTTAGTAGTGTATAAGCTATGCTGCACAGTGCAAAGCATGATGCCACGTCACACACTAAAGTAGGGCCATTCAATTTTGTTAATTACAATGTAGGCAGGTGAAATGCATAATGATTAGTCAATCACACAATGTGGACCTACAGCAGACCTGTATAAAGTATGCATAGACCCTACATTCTGATTTTCCCAATACTCTGGACCATTGGAGTACAGACTTGGGAATTTTAACTGACAGAATGCTAGGGGCTACTGCAGGTCTGCTACATCTGTTTGTGCTAGATGCTGAAGTCATTGCTGTTGCTGCTGATAATAAGCCTAGACAGAGAAGGAGGAGAGTAGTCAGGCCCAGAGTAACTTCCAGGAGCTATATGAGCTGGAGATTGAAGAGCTTTACAGGGTGAAAAAGGACATATTATAAGAACTCACTTAGCTCTGCTACTCTCAACACAGAGCCAGAGCCAACGAAGGAGAGGCCATTCCAGTGGAAACAAACTGGGGACATGATGGGGGTCTCACAGGCATCTGCATCCAGGATACTCAGCCAGTTCCTCAATGTTATGCTACCACATGCCAGTGAGCACATACCTTTTCCCCCCTCCCCTGAGGCAAGGGCCAGCAATATACAATAGTTTTACCATTTAGCACACTACCCTGAAGTACTGGGTGCCATAGATTGCATTCATGTACACATCAAGGCACCATGTGGTAATCAGGGTAGAATCTACATCAACCACAAGGGGTGCCACTCCATCAACTGCCAAGTCCTGTGCAATGCCCATGGGATTATCCTGAATGCATGTGTTGGCAGCCATGGTAGCTATCATGACTCCCATGTCTGGCACACATCACAGCTGTACCAGATCTTTGCTAGAGGGGACATCCTACACGGCCATTTATTGGGGGGTGCTGGCTTTGCTCTGGAACTGTGGATGATGACACCCATCAGAAATGTACACACACCCACAGAAGAGCACCATAATGAGGCACACACACAAACTAGGAACATCACAGAGCGTGTGTTTGGGCTGCTGAAGTCACGGTTCCAGTGCCTAGATATAGCTGGTGGAACTCTGCAGTATTCTCCAGCCACATGTGCACAGATATTCACAGTATGCACTATGCTACACAATTTGATCCTGGGGAAAAAGCTGCAGCATAATCAGCAAAGGGAGGGGATACACAGCCCCCTACCAGTGCCTAGCTCACCACAGCCACAGACACAGGAGGACTTGGAGGAGGAAATCCCTGTGCTGTCCCTGTAGGCAGAGGTAGACATGCTCAGTATGGCCTGGCTTTGGCCAAGAGACAGCGCATAGCACATTCACTGACAACTTATAGACCTAGGGATTTGCACCTTACTCCTACTCACATGCAGAAATTAAAATAGATGCCAGGCAACAAACACATCATGTACCTATCCATGTATTAGCTGTGTACTGCTTACATCTGACAGAGTCAGCGTGTAACCACAGTTGTGTCACCTGTTACATTTGCAAGGTAAGTCTGTAATCTACAAAGTACTCATAAGGTTTCTGATGTAATGGCATTGTATGTATGAATCTTGTACCTTATACAAGTAAATGTAGTGGGCTACTTGGACAGAATTAATATCCACATGGGACTACAGATGCCCATTCACTATCATAT
>NC_056732.1:1690032852-1690097852 GCF_019279795.1 Protopterus annectens | reverse complement strand
TGTGCTCCCATATGTGTGTCTTTAAATCCTGATGTTACTCTTTGCTCCTGTATCTGTCTTTGCATCCTGATGTTACTGTGTGCTCCTATATCTGTGTCTTTGAAGCCTGATTTTACTATCTGCACCTGTATCTGTGTATTTGGATCCATATGTTTCTGTGTGCTCTTGTATCTGTGTCTTTGGATCCTGATGTTACTGTGTGCTCCTGTATCTGTGCCTTTGGATCCTGATGTTACTGTGTGTGCCTGTATCTGTGTCTTTGTATCCTGATGTTACTGTGTGCTTCTGTATCTCTGTCTTTGAATCCTGATGTTACTGTGTGCTCCCATATCTGTGACTTTGGATCCTGAAATTACTGTGTGCTACTGTATCTGTGTCTTTGAATCCTGATGTTACTGTGTGCCCCCATATCTGTGCCTTTGGGTCCCGAGGTTACTGTGTACACCTTTATCTTTGTCTTTGTTTCCTGATGTTACTGTGTGCTCCTGCATCTGTGCCTTTGGATCCTGATGTTACTGTGTGTGCCTGTATCGGTGTCTTTGTATGCTGATGTTACTGTGTACTTCTGTATCTCTGTCTTTGAATCCTGATGTTACTGTGTGCGCCTGTATCAGTGCCTTTGTATCCTGCTGTTGCTGTGTGCTCCTGTATCTCTGTCTTTGGATCCTGATGCTGCTGTGTGCTCCTGTATATGTGTCGTTGTATTTTGATGTTACTATATGCTCCCATACCTGTGTCTTTGGATCCTGATGTTACTGTGTGCTTCTGTATCTGTGTCTTTGAATCCTGATGTTACTGTGGGCGCCTGTATCTGTGTATTTCGATCCTGATGTTACTGTGTGCTCCTGTTTCTGAGCCTTTGGATCCACATGTCACTGTCTGTGCCTGTATCTGTGTCTTTGTATCCTGATATTACTGTGTGCTCCTGTATCACTGTCATTGAATCCCAATGTTACTGTGTGCTCCCATATCTGTGTATTTGGATCCCGATGTTACTGTGTGCTCCCATATCTGTGTCTTTGGATCCTGATGTTACTATATACTCCTGTATCTGTGTCTTTGTATCCTAATGTTACTGTGCTCCTGTATCTGTGTCTTTGGAACCTGATGTTACTGTGTGTCCTTGTATCAGTGTCTTTGTATCCTGATGTCACTGTGTGCTCTCATAGCTGTGTTTTTGAATCCTGATGTCACTGTGTGCTCCCATATGTGTGTCTTTGAATCCTGATGTTACTCTTTGCTCCTGTATCTGTCTTTGTATCCTGATGTTACTGTGTGCTCTTGTATCTGTGTCTTTGGATCCTGATGTTACTGTGTGCTCCTGTATCTCTGTCTTTGGATCCTAATGTCACTGTGTGCTCCTGTATCTGTGTCTTTGTATCCTGATGTTACTCTGGGGTCCTCTAACTGTGTCTTTGGATCCTGATGTTACTGTGTGCTCCTGTATCTCGTCTTTGTATCCTGATGTTACTGTGTGCTCCTGTATCTGTGTCTTTGAAGCCTGTTTTTACTATCTGCGCCTGTATCTGTGTATTTTGATCCAGATGTTACTGTGTGCTCCTGTATCTGTGCCTTTGGATCCTGATGTTACTGTGTGCGCCTGTATCTGTGTCTTTGTATCCTGATGTTGCTGTGTGCTTCTGTATCTCTGTCTTTGAATCCTGATGCTACTGTGTGCTCCCATATCTGTGTCTTTGGATCCTGATATTACTGTGTGCTACTGTATCTGTGTCTTTGAATCCTGATGTTACTGTGTGCTCCCATATCTGTGCCTTTGGGCCTGAGGTTATTGTGTACACCTTTATCTGTGTCTTTGTTTCCTGATGTTACTGTGTGCTCCTGTATCTCTGTCTTTGTATCCTGATGTTACTGTGTGCGCCTGCATCAGTGCCTTTGGATCCTGCTGTTGCTGTGTGCTCCTGTATCTCTGCCTTTGGATCCTGATGCTGCTGTGTGCTCCTGTATCTGTGTCTTTGTATTCTGATGTTAATGTATGCTCCCATACCTGTGTCTTTGGATCCTGATGTTACTGTGTGCTTCTGTATCTGTGTCTTTGAATCCTGATGTTACTGAGGGCTCCTGTATCTGTGTATTTGGATCCTGATGTTACTGTGTGCTCCTGTTTCTGAACCTTTGGATCCACATGTCACTGTGTGCGCCTGTATCTGTGTCTTTGTATCCTGATATTACTGTGTGCTCCTGTATCCCTGTCATTGAATCCCAATGTTACTTTGTGCTCCAATATCTGTGTCTTTGGATCCTGATGTTACTGTGTGCTCCCATATCTGTGTCTTTGGATCCTGATGTTACTGTATACTCCTGTATCTGTGTCTTTGGATCCTAATATTACTGTGTGCTCTTGTATCTGTGTCTTTGGATCCTGATGTTACTGTGTGTGCTTGTATCAGTGTCTTTGTATCCTGATGTCACTGTGTGCTCTCATATCTGTGTCTTTGAATCCTGGTGTCACTGTGTGCTCCCATATGTGTGTCTTTGAATCCTGGTGTTACTCTTTGCTCCTGTATCTGTCTTTGTATCCTGATGTTACTGTATGCTCCTGTATCTGTGTCTTTGTATCCTGATGTTACTGTGTGCTCTTGTATCTGTGTCTTTGGATCTTGATGTTACTGTGTGCTCCTGTATCTGTGTCTTTGGATCCTGATGTCACTGTGTGCTCCTGTATCTGTGTCTCTGTATCCTGATGTTACTCTGTGGTCCTCTAACTGTGTCTTTGGATCCTGATATTACTGTGTGCTCCTGTATCTGTGTCTTTGGATGCTGATGTTACTGTGTGCTGCTGTATCTGTGTCTTTGGATACTGACATTACTGCGTGCTCCTGTATATCTGTCTTTGTATCCTGATTTTACTGTGTGCTCCTGTATCTTTGCCTTTGGATCCTGATGTTACTGTGTACGCCTGTATGTGTGTCTTTGTATCCTGATGTTACTGTGTGCTCCTGTATCTCTGTCCTTGAATCCTGATGTTACTGTGTGCTCCCATATCTGTGTCTTTGGATCCCGATGTTACTGTGTGCTACTGTATCTGTGTCTTTGAATCCTGATTTTACTGTGTGCTCCCATATCTGTGCCTTTGGGTCCTGAGGTTACTGTGTGCACCTTTATCTGTGTCTTTGTATCCTGATGTTACTGTGTGCTCCTGTATCTCTGTCTTTGTATCCTGATGTTACTGTGTGCACCTGTATCAGTGCCTTTTGAGCCTGCTGTTGCTGTGTTCTCCTGTATCTCTGTCTTTGGATCCTGATGTTGCTGTGTGCTCCTGTATTTGTGTCTTTGTATCCTGATGTTACTGTATGCTCCTATATCTGTGTCTTTGGATCCTGATGTTACTGTGTGCTTCTTTATCTGTGTCTTTGAATCCTGATATGACTGTGTGCTCCTGTATCTGTGTCTTTGTATCCTGATGTCACTGTGTGCTCCTGTATCTATATCTTTGGATGCTGATATTACTGTGTGCTGCTGTATCTGTGTCTTTGGATACTGACGTTACTGTGTGCTCCTGTATCTTTGCCTTTAGATCCTGATGTTACCGTGTACTCCTGTATGTGTGTCTTTGTATCCTGATGTTACTGTGTGCTCCTGTATCTCTGTCCTTGAATCCTAATGTTACTGTGTGTTCCCATATCCGTGTCTTTGGATCCTGATGTTACTGTGTGCTCCTGTATCTTTGCCTTTGAATCCTGATGTCACTGTGTGTGCCTGTATCAGTGTCTTTGGATCCTGATATTACTGTGTGCTCCCATATCTGTGTCTTTGGCCCCTGATGGTACTGTGTGCTCCTATATCTGTGTCTTTGGATACTGATGTTACTGTCTGCTCCTGTATCTCTGTTTTTGTATCCTGATTTTACTGTGTGCTTCTGTATCTTTGCCTTTGGATCCCAATGTTACTGTGTATGCCTGTATGTGTGTCTTTGTATCCTTATGTTACTGTGTGTTCCTGTATCTCTGTCCTTGAATCCTGATGTTACTGTGTGCTCCTGTATCTGTGTCTTTGAATCCTGATGTTACAGTGTGCTCCTATATCTGTGCCTTTGGTTCCTGATGTTACTGTCTGTGCCTGTATCTGTGTTTTTGTATCCTGATGTTACTCTGTGCTCATGTATCTCTGTCTTTGTATCCTGATGCTACTGTGTGTGCCTGTATCAGTGTCTTTGGATACTGCTGTTGCTATGTGCTCCTGTATCTCTGTCTTTGGATCCTGATGTTGCTGTGTGCTGCTGTAGCTGTGTCTTTGTATCCTGATGTTACTGTATGCTCCCATATATGTGTCTTTGAATCCAGATGTTACTTTTGGCTCCCGTATCTTTGTCTTTGCATGCTGATGTCACTGTGTGTTCCCATATCTGTGTCTTTGGATTCTGACATTACTGTATGCTTCTGTATCTCTGTCTTTGTATCCTGGTGTTGCTGTGTGCTCCTGTATCTGCATCTTTGTATCCTGATGTCACTGTGTGCTCCTGTATCTTTGTCGTTGAATCCTGATGTTACTCTGTGCTCCTGTATCTGTGTCTTTCGATGCTGATGTTACTGTGTAGTCCCATATATCTGTCTTTCTATCTTGATGTTACTGTGTGCTCCTGTATCTGTGTCTTTGTATCCAGATGTTACTGTGTGCTCCTGTATCTGTGTCTTTTGTATCCTGATGTTACTGTGTGCTCCTGTATCTGTGTCTTTGAATCCTGATGCTACTGTGTTGTCCTGTATCTGTGTCTTTGGATGCTGATGTTACTGTGTGCTGCTGTATCTGTGTCTTTGGATACTGACATTACTGCGTGCTCCTGTATATCTGTCTTTGTATCCTGATTTTACTGTGTGCTCCTGTATCTTTGCCTTTGGATCCTGATGTTACTGTGTACGCCTGTATGTGTGTCTTTGTATCCTGATGTTACTGTGTGCTCCTGTATCTCTGTCCTTGAATCCTGATGTTACTGTGTGCTCCCATATCTGTGTCTTTGGATCCCGATGTTACTGTGTGCTACTGTATCTGTGTCTTTGAATCCTGATTTTACTGTGTGCTCCCATATCTGTGCCTTTGGGTCCTGA
The DNA here is from genome assembly GCF_019279795.1 of Protopterus annectens. NCBI lineage: Eukaryota > Metazoa > Chordata > Ceratodontiformes > Protopteridae > Protopterus > Protopterus annectens. The sequence continues at coordinate 1,690,092,789 of NC_056732.1, read as the reverse complement.
GGTTACTGTGTGCACCTTTATCTGTGTCTTTGTATCCTGATGTTACTGTGTGCTCCTGTATCTCTGTCTTTGTATCCTGATGTTACTGTGTGCACCTGTATCAGTGCCTTTTGAGCCTGCTGTTGCTGTGTTCTCCTGTATCTCTGTCTTTGGATCCTGATGTTGCTGTGTGCTCCTGTATTTGTGTCTTTGTATCCTGATGTTACTGTATGCTCCTATATCTGTGTCTTTGGATCCTGATGTTACTGTGTGCTTCTTTATCTGTGTCTTTGAATCCTGATATGACTGTGTGCTCCTGTATCTGTGTCTTTGTATCCTGATGTCACTGTGTGCTCCTGTATCTATATCTTTGGATGCTGATATTACTGTGTGCTGCTGTATCTGTGTCTTTGGATACTGACGTTACTGTGTGCTCCTGTATCTTTGCCTTTAGATCCTGATGTTACCGTGTACTCCTGTATGTGTGTCTTTGTATCCTGATGTTACTGTGTGCTCCTGTATCTCTGTCCTTGAATCCTAATGTTACTGTGTGTTCCCATATCCGTGTCTTTGGATCCTGATGTTACTGTGTGCTCCTGTATCTTTGCCTTTGAATCCTGATGTCACTGTGTGTGCCTGTATCAGTGTCTTTGGATCCTGATATTACTGTGTGCTCCCATATCTGTGTCTTTGGCCCCTGATGGTACTGTGTGCTCCTATATCTGTGTCTTTGGATACTGATGTTACTGTCTGCTCCTGTATCTCTGTTTTTGTATCCTGATTTTACTGTGTGCTTCTGTATCTTTGCCTTTGGATCCCAATGTTACTGTGTATGCCTGTATGTGTGTCTTTGTATCCTTATGTTACTGTGTGTTCCTGTATCTCTGTCCTTGAATCCTGATGTTACTGTGTGCTCCTGTATCTGTGTCTTTGAATCCTGATGTTACAGTGTGCTCCTATATCTGTGCCTTTGGTTCCTGATGTTACTGTCTGTGCCTGTATCTGTGTTTTTGTATCCTGATGTTACTCTGTGCTCATGTATCTCTGTCTTTGTATCCTGATGCTACTGTGTGTGCCTGTATCAGTGTCTTTGGATACTGCTGTTGCTATGTGCTCCTGTATCTCTGTCTTTGGATCCTGATGTTGCTGTGTGCTGCTGTAGCTGTGTCTTTGTATCCTGATGTTACTGTATGCTCCCATATATGTGTCTTTGAATCCAGATGTTACTTTTGGCTCCCGTATCTTTGTCTTTGCATGCTGATGTCACTGTGTGTTCCCATATCTGTGTCTTTGGATTCTGACATTACTGTATGCTTCTGTATCTCTGTCTTTGTATCCTGGTGTTGCTGTGTGCTCCTGTATCTGCATCTTTGTATCCTGATGTCACTGTGTGCTCCTGTATCTTTGTCGTTGAATCCTGATGTTACTCTGTGCTCCTGTATCTGTGTCTTTCGATGCTGATGTTACTGTGTAGTCCCATATATCTGTCTTTCTATCTTGATGTTACTGTGTGCTCCTGTATCTGTGTCTTTGTATCCAGATGTTACTGTGTGCTCCTGTATCTGTGTCTTTTGTATCCTGATGTTACTGTGTGCTCCTGTATCTGTGTCTTTGAATCCTGATGCTACTGTGTTGTCCTGTATCTGTGTCTTTGGATCCTGATGTCACTGTGTGCTCCCATATCTGTGTCTTTGGATCCTGATGTAACTGTGTGCTCCCATATCTGTGTCTTTGGCTCCTGATGTTACTGTGTGTTCCTGTATGTGTGTCTTTGGATCCCGATGTTACTGTGTGCTCCCATATCTGTGTCTTTGAATCCTGATGCTACTGTCTTGTCCTGTATCTGTGTCTTTGGATCCTGATATTACTGTGTGCTCCCATATCTGTATCTTTGAATCCAGATGTTACTGTGTACTCCCATATCTGTGTCTTTGATGTTACTGTATGCTCCTGTATCTGTGTCCTTCAGTCCTGATGTTACTGTGTGCTGCTGTATCTGTATCTTTGGATCCTGATGTTACTGTGTGCTCCCATATATGTGTCATTGGATCATGATGTTACTGTGTGCTCCTGTATCTATGTCTTTGGATCCTGATGTTACTGTGTGCTCCTGTATCTGTGCCTTTGGATCCTGATGTTACTGTCTGCTCCACTATCTGTGTCTTTCGATCCTGATGTTATTGTATGCTCCTATATCTGTGTCTTGGTATCCTGATGTTACTGTGTGTTCCTGTATCTGTGTCTTTGGATCCTGCAACAGCCCCTAAGGCAAGACAATGTACCTAACACTTTAGTCATAGGTGACTCTATAGTCTGGCACACTGATGTCCCTCTCACCAGGTTGAATAAGGAGAAAATTACAGTCAGCTGCCTGTCGGGTGCCAGGATCCGCCACATAACGCATGCACTCAAGTCACTCCACAACAAGTACAAATATGACTCTGTCATTGTCCATGTTGGAGTGAATGACTTGAGACGTACCTCCCTGGACTACATGAAAAGAGACATGGAAGAGCTCTCGGATCATGTGGCCCAGGCAGGTATGACACTAGCCCTGAGTAGCATCCTGCCTTCGCCCAGAATGATACCACAATATAAGGATAAAATGATTGACTTCAACAATTGGCTAAGCATATGATGTCATTCAAAGGGGATCCAGTATCTGTCTGCCTGGGATGACATGATTGACAGACCACGATGCTTTGCCAGTGATAGTCTGCACCTGTCGCCCCTGGGATTCAGGTTACTGGCTAAGGCTCTTGCCACCCCTATAGTGCCTTTTTTAGGCAAACTTCAAAGGACAAAACCACCACCGTAACAGGTACAAGCATGCAAAATCTGAAGGTAATGCTACTCAGTGCTAGAAGTCTAAACCTCAAAATGCACTCTCTCGAGGCACTCCTAAAAATGGAGAACATCAATATCTGTGCAGTAACTGAGACCTGGTTCAAGGCTCCAGAGAGCACCCCTGCAATACCAGGCTACAACTCTTACCACACTTTTCGGCCACCAAACCAGGACTGAAACACTAAAGGTGGAGGAGTGTCAATATTCACCAAGGATATTCACACCACCAGGCTAGTTGGCCAACACAATGTGTCTGAAATTCTCCAAGTGCAACTAACACTAGGTAAGACTGCAATCCAAATTGTAGCTTGCTACAGATCCCCCACCATACCCCAAGATTCCTTTTTAAACATACTGGAAAATATTAAGATAGAACCAAACACCCTAATATTGGGTGATTTTAACTACCCTGCCATTAACTGGGAAAACTACTCATGTCCCAACACCTTTGTGCAATGGTTCTTGGAATTCATAAATTCCAACGCCCTGGATCAACTAATCCATAGTCCCACCAGGGGCTCCAATATCCTAGACCTGGTCATTACCAACATGGGAAATCAATGCTCCATACCTGTGGTCACCCCCTTGTTAGTCAGGTCTGACCATAAGCTAATCACCCTTAACATCCACATCCACCCCCACCCCCCCAGTAAAGAAACCACCATAAAAAACTTCTCCAAAGCCAACTTCATGCTACTCAAGTCAGAAGTGACAAACTTCATGACACCCATGCAGATGGGAACTGAAAGTTCAACTGCTGAATCCTACACTAAGGCACTGTATGAGCACATCCACTCATGCATGAATCGTGAAATCCCAAATAGAACCAAAATGCTCTCATCCAAAAAAGGAAGCCAATCTGGTGGTCCCCTGCTATAAACAAACTTTACAACAAAAGGAAGAAACTTTTGCAGAAAAGAGGAAAATCCCAGGATGCAAAAAACTCCCTTACTAGCCTCAGTAAGAAACTGAGATGCCTCATAAAATCCTCCAAAGCTAGTTACGAAAATAAAATTGCCAAAGATTCCAAAGACAACCACAAAGCATTCTATAACTATGTCAATAATCTAAATGGCAATGCTCAGATCTGCTCTGAGCTAAAACAGAATGGCATTAAATATACTGATCCGAAGGATATTGCCAATATCCTGGCAGATCGATTCAGTGCCAACTTCACCCCCTCTCACCCCCTAAATGGCCCATCTCAATACCGGAAGATTGCCAAATTCCAGTAATAATGGCCACACAGGTACAAAACGCACTCTCTAAAGCCAAGAATACAGCATCCATGGGACCAGATGACATCCCGGGCTGTGTACTACATGAACTACAATATGAACTGGCACCTCACCTAAGTGTCATGTTTAATCATAGCCTCACTTCAGGTTTCGTGCCCACTGAGTGGCACAGAGCTACAGTTATCCCAATCCACAAGGGGTGATCCACCTTGGATCCCGGAAACTACCGTCCCATCAGTCTGACAAGCCTTATCTGCAAGGCCATGGAGCGTATTATCATGGAACTTATAAACAAAGACATTGGCAACCTTCAAACACTGGACCCCACCCAGTTTGGGTTTGTGAAGGGCCGATCTTGTCTCCTGAACCTGATTGACTTCTTTGAATCAGTCTCCAGAGCCATGGACAAGGGTAAGGTGGTCCACACAGCCTATCTAGACCTTGCCAAGGCCTTTGACACCATCCCCACTCTGGAATCATAGATAAACTTACTAAGTTGGGCATTAATCCCTATGTCACCCAATGGGTTGCTAAATGACTTACTGATAGAACCCACACTGTAAAAGTAGCCGACTCCAAATCCAGCACCAGACAAGTGACAAGTGGAGTACCTCAGGGTTCAGTCCTGGGGCCGCTCTTGTTTGGCATCTACTTCTCTGAAGTACAGGTCAACACTAAGGGACTCTGGCTAACAAAGTTTGCAGATGACTGCAAACTGTGAGCCATTACTGAATCCACAAATGATGTGGATACTCTACAAAAGGGTCTTACAGAAACAGATGCTTGGTGCCAGAGCCATGGGCTCAAGCTCAATGCCAAGAAATGTATTGTTATCCCCTTTGGGAAAAAACATGTATCCATGAATTACCATATAGGTGGCAGTACACTAAACACAGAAAGTGTGATAAGAGACTTAGGGACACAGGTGGACAGTGGTCTCACCTTCGATAACCACATCGCCACAACAGTCAGGAAATCCTTCTATGTGGCACACCTCATCACGAATGGCTTTTCATCCAGAAAAAAGGAGGTCATTGTTCCACTGTACTCATCCCCCATTAGACCCATTATAGAATACAACACCCCATTTGGTATATACCTCTCAAGACATCTGCAACAACTGGAAAGGCCTCAGAAATACCTCACTAAAAGAATCACAGGCCTAAAGCAGATGCCCTATGCTGACCGCCTTAAAAAACTCCAGCTATACTCTGTCGCATATCGTCTACTCAGAGGCGATCTCTGCTTAACATACAAGGCCATGTCACACCCAGAGCTGTTGGACATGCTACACTTAAAGAAATCCCAATCCCTCAGAGCTACATGCTCCAAGATCTAAACCTTGTCATCACAATAAATAAAACATGCTGGAGGGATAGGTTCCTGACTCCCCAGACTCTGGAATAGATTGCCCATACATGTCAAGCAGAGTGCTTCTTTGGACCTCTTCAAGAGGAACCTTGACGATTGGATGGGAGAAAGGAAATTCACCCCAGGGATCACGTCAGTCACCCTGCTAGACAGGGGTCCAGAAAAGTAAATAATGTGGGAAGAAATAGCCAGGGAATTGTTATGGCTAGGCTTGTATAGGCCCTAGGGCTGATAGCCTAGTACCAACCTATGAACCTATGAACCTGATGTTGCTGTGTGCTACTGTATCTGTATCTTTGAATACTGATGTCACTGTGTGCTCCTGTACCTGTGTCTTTGAATACTGATTTTGCTGTCTGCTCCTGTATCTGTGTCTTTGTATCCTGATGTTACTGTGTCTTCCTGTATCTGTGTCTTTGGATTCTGATGTTACTATGTGCTACTGTATCTGTGTCTTTGTATCGTGATGTCACTGTATGCTTCTGTATCTGTGTCTTTGGATCCTGATGTTACTGTCTGATCCTGTATCTGTGTCTTTGTATCCTGATGTTACTGTGTGCTTCTGTGTCTTTGTCTTTGAATCCTGATGTCACTGTGTGCTCCTTTTCCTGTGTCTTTGCATCTGATGTTAATATGTGCTCTTGTATCTGTGTCTTTGGATCCTGATGTTACTGTGTGCTCCGGTACCCATGTTTTTCCAATTTTGTGGAGGATAAGCATGAGAAGTGAATCTGGTAAAATTAAGTCTGTTTCGTCAGTTGAACAAGACATTAGGCCAGTTAAGGCATTTAGTGAGCTAAGACAACAGGAGCAGTAGGTTCAGAAGAAGATCACAGGCTAGGTTAAACAACTGTTGGGCAATATAGGGAGTCCCATAAACCAGGATGTGAGATATGTAGAACCCCTCTGGCTGGCTTTCTGCAGCTACAGCAATCCACTTTACTGGCTTTAACTCTTTCTCTACTTATCACATCATGGCTCAAAGCATTTTGGACATCTTTGCAGAGAGCAGCTGCACAGTTTCCTTTACCTGTGAGGGTTATGTTAGTGAAATAAGTATACACCAGCATGACTGTCTCATATTATGGTGGTATCTATGGATACCAGAGAAGAGTGGGATGATCCCAGCTTGGTCTCTGGAATTAGATATCAGAGCTTCCAATTAAGTACATTATGCATGCACATATAAATGTGGTACAGTGTGTTGTTTTGTGTTTATACACATTTTTAACCATTCTGCAGTGGGCTGTTATTCTTACACCTGTGTCACTCATATTATTTGTGATTTTTCTTGGACTGCAGAAGCTGTACATGTGTGTGTGACTTGTTGAACTCTACCTTCTCCTTTGTTGAGTGATACTGTGATTTATGAGTGAACTTCCCATATGCATATTCATAGTGAATGAATTTGATGGAGGACGATGGAAAGAATTCTGCAGATTATTACAGTTTAGAGAATGCGCAACCTGTGGACCAACTGGGGCTTTTGGACAATGCACACCTTAGCAGCATGTTATATTTTATAGTGCACATTACATATTATTCCAGTAGTCTTTACTGGTATGGGCTGTGTCTATAGTTGTACTTTATATGGCAGGTATGTGATATTATATATGCCCTTACATGCATTCTTTTTTCTTTCTTTGCATGGCTGTCATAAATGCTGCTGTTACTTTTTGTGTCTACACTATTGTGTCCGGAATTTTCACATTCGCTGTGTATCTGAATGCTTGGCAACATATCCAGCGTCTCTTGCATTTGTATGCCCATGTGGTAGTGCACTAGTTCATTTGTATGCCCATGTGGTAGTGCACTAGTTCATTTGTATGCCCATGTGGTAGTGCACTAGTTCATTTGTATGCCCATGTGGTAGTGCACTAGTTCATTTGTATGCCCATGTGGTAGTGCACTAGTTCATTTGTATGCCCATGTGGTAGTGCACTAGTTCATTTGTATGCCCATGTGGTAGTGCACTAGTTCATTTGTATGCCCATGTGGTAGTGCACTAGTTCATTTGTATGCCCATGTGGTAGTGCACTAGTTCATTTGTATGCCCATGTGGTAGTGCACTAGTTCACTGCTGTCCTGCCACTGTATATCTTGTGCCTTCTCATTTGACCACATTATTTATTTTTTATAAAGCATGATGCAAACCTCACTGGCCAACCCACGTATAGTTCTGGATATGGGGTTGGCAGCAGATTATGTGCCTGTTTTCTTTGCTGGGTACCTATAATGCTGTGATTTTCCCCTCACAAAATTACAGTGCTGTGCATACTGGTCTTTGGTGCTTTTAACAACTGACCTTCAGTTCTACACAATTATTATACTATACTATGGAAATATGCATTGAAATTTGTATTGCTTTAGAATTCATCTCTGATGTTTGTAGCTCCATTTTGTTTAATTCAGAGCCTCCGTACTACACACATTCATTTACTCGCCCCTTTCTTCTGAATCACATGGTTTATCGTCTGTGCACCAGCAGCCTGTAGATCTCATTTGGTGTGTAATGCAAGCCAGGGTTTATGAATCCAGCAGCTTCTACCTGCATTATGGTTTATTTTCATAGGGAATGCTACACTGTGTTTTAGAACACAAGATGCTAGTCGACTAATTCCAGCTGTAGTGGCATAGAAGGGATAAATCTCTGACTGTGGCTCAGGTGATCTGAGTTTGATTAGGGGCTTGGGAGAGTAGCGGAGTTAGTAGGGGAGGATGGGCAAGCCTGGCCTTTGGTAGGTGAGGCAGTGGTTGAGCTGGCTGCACACTGCTACAATCCCTCAGAGAATGGGTAACAATGAAAATGTTTGGTCTGCATATATACCCCCCCAGGACAGACATGCCTACCCATCCCCTGATGCATCTCATTTGCCTGAGATGCTAATCAAACTTGAGTCACCTGGGCCGCATGTTAGGGCTTTATCCCTCTATGTCATGACATAGCATATAAAATCTGAAAATTAATTATGAGTTTACTTGCTGTCAAAAAATATTACTAACTGCTGGAGTATAGAATTTACTGGAAACTAAGACTGTATCATTTTTCTATATCTAATGTAAAGAATTACCCAATAATCTGTCCTGCCTTTCTGCCTGAATAGTGGGACAAAATAGTCCCTATATTAGTATACCTACCTGGTAACTGAATTTAAATAAATAAATGAAATAAATACACAGTTATTAACATTTTATTATTTGTTCTTCCAGCAAATGGCCTGGCGAAGGCAGCCATTTGTTGTTGGTCTTTCGGCTTTGCCACAGCGAAACTCCAGTCTGCTAATGATTGGCACTAGATTTTTACGAAACACCGAGGTGCCAGCTCGACGCTTAACCTTCAACTAAGGCACGCCCATTTACGCACGCATGTCTTTCGAATGCTGCCCAACCGTGGGGAGGACATGCAGACTCCACACAGAAGGCACTCCCAAGCCCAGCCGGGAATCGAATGGGAGAACCTCTTGCTGTGAGGCAACAATGCTACCGCCGTACCACCGCAGCATGGCGAAGGCAGTCATACTGATGCAATTTTATTGTCTGTCAAGGATACTTCTGCCCAAATTGAACTCTGTATCCCTACAATATGACATGATATGGCTTTTCTTTTTTCTTGTTCTTTTCAGTTATTTCTTTCCTTTCCCTTTGAATAGCAGTACCTAGAGTTAGTGCTTTTGTTGACTATTTTGAAGGCACGTGTCATTATACTTTTTAATCAAATCAGATTTTCATTCATCACTAGAACCTAAATAGACATGTTCATTCTTTTCTCATTTAAAGAAGAAACGGTGCTGAGCATAGCTGCATTTGCAAAGCCTGTAAAAATGTAATGGCAAGTACCCCTTCGCTACTATCTGTCCAAGGTCGAGTTTCCTGTCATCCACACTTATGCTGGTTATCTTTGACTCCATTTGCTGTGATGTATGACAATATTTATCCTGTGCCACAATAAATTCAAAACAGGAATAACAGGAGAATTCATAAAAATCCAGACTGATATACAATAAAAAGGGAAATGGCATATTGCAGTTAAACTTGTTACACCTCAGCAATCCATATGTTTTGAAAGTAAAACATTTACAGTTTTAAAAGCAAGCTCATTGTTAATTGCATGGCTAGTAAATGTTGAACTGCTCAGAAAAGTGATTATGGCAGACATGTAAAGGTAACAATATTTATTTATTCTACCATTTTCAGTTTTCAGTGCATTGGTCATAAAAAAAAATGTGTTATTCTACAAAGAAAGAAAAACGTTTACAGTGCAGGAATTTCTACAGACATAGGAATGCAGTTGCTCTTATCTATTCTTATGTATATCCTGGTACTACAGAAGCCAAAAAGCTTATGCTTAGAGCAGCATGTAATATGATAGTTAGCATACTGCAGTCCCCTTTGTTTTACATCTTTGAGCTGTTTAAGGTTTCATTCACCTCACTAGAGGAAACCCATAACTGTTTTTGAAGTCAGGTAAGCACATGTTCCTGTCACACCCTTCACTTCCTCTCTCAGATCCCTGACCTTCTAGACTCCGGATCTCCTGCTTTCTTTGATCAACTAGTTTACTGTCACCCTAGAGGGTTACACCTTTCTCTCAGCACTATTACTTCAACAATCCAATTCAGAAGAGAAAGACCTACACCCTTCATTTTTATTTTTTTCACTATTTGTTAACGTTCTAAAAGGTAAATTATGGAAACACAAAACCTCTTCATTTAACTGCAATTTAATGAATGGAAAGAATTTGTACAGCAATCATATAAAATGGTCCGGTGCTTTTTCTACTATTTGTCAGCAATAAAATATTAAAAATTCTTGAACATAGTCCTACGAACTGTTTTTATTTATTTCAACACAATAACATAGTATGCCTTATTAAACAAATCAAGAAATGTTGGACTGAAATTTTTATTACAGAGAAATAACTTGAATATTGCAAAAAAAGTTGAAACTTCCTAATTTCACTAGAGATCCTAGAATAAAGAATAACAGGACATACAAAAAGGAAAACAAGAAATGAAGAGAGCATAAGGCATGTAAAATGACTAAAATAAAATGCAAAGCGCAATATTCATGTCAGGGAGCCATGTATGAAAACAGAGCAAAATGATGAACAATAAAAGGTAAGACACTAACGTAAAGCACTAAAGTGTGAGTTCTATGTTAGGTTGAAGTTCACTGGATCCTACCCCGTAAAAGCCCCTACATTTTCTCCGTAACTGTATAACAAATTCTGTGTGTCACATCAGTGACACTATAGCAGAAAGTCCTCTGTTTATTTCCCTTTTGCATTCAGTCTATAAGGTGCTACTGTTTTTCCAGTTTATACTCTTTTTAACTGCTAGAGACTTCTGTTAATCATTGACAATATTGTGGAAAGTGGTCCCTGAAAGGGATGGTGGTCCTGGTGCTGCCCCAATGTGCTATTACCTAACAGGTTACATACAGTGTGCTGTCTTGCATGTAGTAGCATAACCGCCTGATAATAACTGATTAAGAAGAAAATACCTTGGCAGATTCTAAATGTGCATTTTATTTTATTTTTCATTCAGCTATTTGTCGTACTTGCATCTTCTGCAAGCATGCATTTGACCTTGTTCTGAGGTATCTCCCCATGTTTTCCCTATATTTCTTTGGTGATAATTGTGACTCCCCTGCACTGGCCCAGTAATCAAGGAGCCTCAATCCACACCACTGGCAACAGTGGGGAACATATACACTGGGAGGATGACAAGTACACACACAGTAAAGTGCAATTTCCCCTATGAGCACACAAAGATCACAGTCAGTCTAGGGCTGGTTTCTCCTTCTTTCTCCAGATCCACAATAAGATTCCCCACTGGTACAGCTATAGAGTTGAGATCTCAGCTGAGTGGCCAAGCTAAGACCTCCAGCACCCTCTCCGTCCAACCAGTGCATGTCCCTGCCCAAGTAGCTGACACACACACTTTGAGGTTTGATTTACACACACACACACACACACACACACACACACACACACACACACACACACACACACACACACACACACACACACACACACACACACACACACACACACACACACACACACACACACACACACCTGGGAAAGACTGGCACATGTTTACTAGCTATGCCCCCTTCTACACAGACTATAAGGTAATTTTCACTGCCACCAGCCAGCTCCTTATCATCTACTTTAAGGCCCTTAGCAAACACTGTCCAATCTTACTGTGTAATGTTACTATTAATCCAACTGGTAGTTTGACCAAGTACCAGGCTAGTAGGAGTGGTCTGTACAGTGTCACCAAATAGATATGCAAGAGGTTAAATATGTCTCACAAATATCAGCCGCAAAGATATGTTTAAATATATTTAATAATGAATAATAAAAGAACAAGAAAATATTCAATAAATCATCACATTAACTTCAGAGTTCAAAATCACAGGAAATATTTAAAACAACATTGCAGGACAGTCTCAAATAAATAAAGAAAACATCTAAGCTATATTCTGCTATATTCCTATCTGAATCTAAAAGAGTTACTATGCCCTCAATACTTACTTACTTACAGAACAACAAGCAGGCAGAAGTGATGAGTGGATGTTCTTGTTAGATCAAAAACAAAATACAAAATACTCTCACTCTCTCTCTATCTCAGAGAGTTCTTAAAATAATATCAAATATTACTGCCAGGTTAGCTTGGATAACATCACTTTTTGATGCCTGACTTTAGTTCCCAAGATAAACCCCCATTGTCAGAAACTACCAACATTTAACATTTCTCTGTGAAAATGCACAGCCTTCAGATGTTTGCAACTGCTAGAAGATATAAAACAATAAAACACTTGCAAAACAACACAGAGAGTCCCGTAGTGTAGACATCCTGTCTCCTGTTGACTGAAACTAAAAGATAACTTTTATAGCACAATCATAAAACAAATTAATTTCAACTATTTTCTTGAAGTTTTGCAAGTTAACCCTCTATGTTCTAGTTCCCACTGTTAAAACATATACATTTACACAATTACAATAGTTTATATGCATTTCTTTTCTAATCCAGCAGGGTACTATGGTCACACCTCTGAGCTCAGTATTATACAAACCCTTTTCACACACACCTTTGTGCCAGCAGTTTGATATACACATAACATACAGTTCTAATATAGTGGTAATGCAAGCAATTGCATCATGCTGATATTCACAAATGATATATAACTATTTACAAAATTCATGATAGCTGGGCTGGCAGTATCTCCTTCTGTCACACTTCTTAGAAATCATATAGAGGGGTTGGAAGGGTGGCCTAATGGTCAAAGTGTTTGCCTTACAAACACAAGGTACAGGGTTTGTGTCTCACAAGGGATAATTGGCTAGGCTTAAAAAAGTGGCTCGCAAGGGCAGTTAGTCTAGTACTAATCTATGAACCTATGAACCTATATTAATATTCTCATAGGTTCATAGGTGTGTACTAGGCTAATAGCTCTGGAGCCTTTACAAGCCTAGCCCATAGAAGTGCCCTGGCATCATGCCACCCAACATTAGTTCCCAGTGCCTCTATCAAGTACAGCCACTGGAGTGATCCCTGGGGTGAACTTTCCATTACCCTTCCACTCAACAAGATTTCTCTTGAAGAGCGAAAGTGAGGTGCTCTGCTTGACATGTATGGGAAGTCTATTCTAGAGCATGAGCAGTGTCTGGGTGAGGAACCTGTCCCTCCAGCATGTTCTATTGATTGTGGTAATGAGGTTAAGGTCTCTGGAGCATGTGGTGCGGAGGGATTGGGATTTCTTTAGATGTAGCATTTCTAACAAAGCTGGGTCGGACATGGCTTTGTAAGTCAAGCAGAGATTGCCTCTAACTAGGCGATATGAGACAGAGAATAGCTGCAGTCTTTTGAGTCTGTCCATGTAGAACATGTGTTTAATGCCTAGGATCCTCTTAGTGAGGTACTTCTGTGACTTCTCCAGCTGTTGCAGGTGTCTAGTGAGGTGCACGCCAAATGGGGCATTATACTCGATGACTGGTCTAATGAGGGAAGAATAGAGAGAGACAATGACCTCTTTCTTCCTGGATGCAAAACCCTTGGTAATGATATATGCCACATGTAAGGACTTTCAGACCACGGTTGCAAATGATATATAATTATTTACAACATTCCAGATAGCTGGGCTGGAAGTGTGACATTTCATCCACCCCGAAAACTCAAGCTAGCTTTTCAACTGTCCCTCGAGAAACTATGCTTGAGAGGGTTGACTATCTGGGAATACCTCACCTAATTCCTTGTCTTGAGAGCCCATCTGTGTTGGCATTACTAACCCAACTGCAGTGCTGCACTGTCATATTATATGCCTGCAACTCTAGGCTCCACCTTAATAACTTGGCAGTTTGTTGGCTGGATCGATGTAGCCATGTTAGGGGATTGTGATTTGTAACTACAGTGAATTTCCTTCCATACAGTTAAGGCTGAAGTTACTGCAGGGCCACACTATAGCTAGACATTCCTTTTCTACTGCTGCATAGTATTCCTCCCTCAGTTGGAGCCTATGGCTGAGATATACCACTGGGTGTTCTTCTCCCTCTAGGGAAACCTGGCTGAGTACAGCCCCCACGCCTTGGTTTGAAACATCCACCCACACAACAAATTCTTTGCTGTAATCTGGACTGGCTAACACAGGGGATCCTCTCAAATCTCCTTTAAGCTTCTGAAATGCCTGCTCACATGCTGGGGTCCACACTACCTTATCTGGCTTATTTTTCCTTGTCAGGTCTGTGAGAGAGCAGCTATAGTAATATAATTGGGGACAAACTTTCTGCAGTACACTGCTGTCCCTAAAAATGCCCTCACCTGCTTTTTTGTAACAGGGCCAGGCCATGCCTGTATGGTTTGCACTTTGGCAGGTTCTGGCCTGATCATAACACTCTCCACTCTATCTCCCAGGTAGGAGACCTCTGCCATACCCACTTGATATTTGCTGGGCTTAATGGTCAACCCTACCCTCTGTAGTCTGTCCAGCACTTCCCTGACATGTTGAAGGTGCTCTTGCCAGGAATGGCTTTGGATGGCAATATTATCCAGGTAAGCAAGGGTAAAATCTCCTGCTCCTGCTAGGATATGATCTACCAGCCTCTGGAAAGTCACTGGGGCACTTTTCTTCGCAAAGGGCATCTTTGTGAACTCATACAACCCGAAAGGAGTCACAAAGGCTGATCTCTCTCTAGCACTGGGAGTCAAGGGCACCTGCCAGTAACCCTTGGTAAGATCTATAGTGGTAAGATACTTACCCCACAGAGCTGCTCTAGGGCTTCATCTGTCCTAGGTATGGGATAAGCATCTGACTCTGTGTGACTATTTAATTTCCTGTTGTCCAAACAGACCCTGGTGCTGGCATCCTTCTTTGTTACCAGCGCCACTGGGGAGGCCCAGGAACTTCTAGACTCCTGGATTCTACTTCCAACATTTCCTGTATCTCCTCCCTCAGAGTCTGTTTGACTCTCTCAGGCACCCTATAAGAGGCCTGCTTAATAGGCCTTTGGGGTTCTGTATCCACATGTTGCTGCACCAGGTGGGTGCGCCCTGGTTTCCCAGTGAACATGTCCCCAAACTCCTGTAACACTGCTCAGATTTCTCGAACCTGGGTAGAGGATAGCTACTGGGACAATGCTACCCCTTCCACTGCAGTGTCAGTCTGAGCCTCACTGAGGAGATCAATCACCAGATCCCCCTCAGACTCCTCCTGCCATCCACTGCAAATACTCAACACAAGGGCCCCTCTGTCATGGTAAGAATTCATGTTAACATAGTACACTTTGCCCCTGCCTCCTGCCTTGAAGTTCTACCATGTAGTTAACATCACTGGCCTTCCTCACCACTTTGAAGGGTCCCTCCCAAGCTGCCTGCAGCTTGTTGTGTCTGACAGGAATGAGAACCATTACCATCTGCCCCACAGCATTCTCTCTAGCTCAAGCATTCCTGTCATACCAGACCTTTTTCTGCTGTTGGGCTTCTGCCAGGTTCTTCTGGGCCAAGCACATGAGCTCCCCAAGCCTTGTCCTGAAGTTTAGGACATATGCCACAACAGACATCTTGTGAGATTCACACTCACCCTCCCACTCATCTTGAAACAAATCTAGAGGCCTCCCTCACCCTATGCCATACAGCAACTCAAAGTGTGAAAACCTGTGGATCCTTGGGGCACCTCTCTGTAAGCAAAGAATAGATGGGGCAAATATTTGTCTCACTCTCTCTAGAACTGGTTTGCAAATGCCCGTAGCATGCATTGAGTACAGAGTTTAACCTCTCAACAAGACCAGTAGTCTGGGGATGGTAGGGAGTGGTCTTTAGGTGCTTCACCCCATAGTGCTTCCACAAGCAAGTCGGCAGGTTTGATGTGGAATTAGCACCTCTGTCAGTCAGTATTTCTTTTGGGAAACCTACCCTGCTGAAAATCTCTAACCAAGCATTTACCACCTTTTCGGCCTCAATGGAGGATAGAACCACCACTTCAGGGTATCTAGTAGCATAATCTACTACCACTAGGATATACTTTTGCCCTGTGGAACCTGGTGTACTCAGAGGCACCACAATATCCATAGCTACCCTCTGAAATGGCTCCTCAATTACAGGCAAAGGCATCAAAGGATCTTTCACCTTGCCTCCTGCCTTTTGACACTGCTCACATGTCCTGCAGTACCCTGTTACATCGCTGGAAATCCCAGGCCAATAAAAGTACTGCATAATATGTCTCTTTGTACATTTTATGACCATATGATCTCCATAGGGAATATCATGGGCTATGGCTAGAAGCGTCAGATGGTAGGCTCTGGGCACTACCAAGTGCTGTATTTTCTCACCCTCTAGCCCTCCATCAGGGGTCCATTCTCTATACAGTAACCCTTTGTCCCAGTATACAGATTCCACCTTCCCTTGAGAATCAGGTGTCTCACTAGCTACCTCCCTCAGGCCTTGTAATGTAGGATATGAGAGCTTAGCCTGTCTCAGCTCTCTCTTGGTAACCCTTCCCAGCTCCCCTTCCACAGGAAGTCTGGTATTCTCTGACAGCAGTGCCTCACTGTCAGACTGGGTACTACTATCTCAACTGTGCCCTTGCGGTCACTTTGTCCAAAGGAGCAGCAGTACCCACAAGCAGCTGTGGCTCACCTTCAGTCTCACTGCTACAAGGTATCTCCCTCTCTGAAGTAACCACCTCACCAGTCCTGGCTGCAAGTGAGTGGTCTGTCTAGGTCTCCCTCAGTCTACCAGACCCACATGCTTATCTCCAAGCCTGACTGTGTGTAACTGCATGCACACAAGGTACTGCATTATCAAAATTATTACCTATCAGGTCATCTGCAGGGATATCCTCAAGCACACCTACTTGCTGGTTTCCTTTTTCACCCTGCCAGTCAAGGTGAATCCTAGCCAATGGTATTTGGAATGGGGTCCCTTCTAAAGCTCTGATTGGAGTAGATTGCCCAAGCAAGTAATGCTCTTCTTTAACCATTGCAGGCTTCACAATGGTTAGGTCAGATGCTGTGTCTCTCTCTTAGCCATGGCCTCTTTCCCATTTACTAAGATAGGTTACAACCTCTTGTTACCCAAACATTAACTGGGAGAACTACTGAAGTACTAACTCCCTTGCCCAACGCTTTCTAGAATTTATAAACTCAAACACCCTGGATCATCTGGTCAACACCCCCAGCAGAGGTGATAACATATTGGACCTGGTCATCAACAACATGGGCGACCAGTGTTCTACACCGGAGGTCAAACCCTTGCTGGTTAGATCAGACCATAGATTAATCACTCTGGATATCCACATTCTGCCCCACACACAATCAAGGAAACCACTGTGAAAAACTTTTCAAAAGCAAACTTTATGTTACTTAAGACTGAGGTGGAAAGGTTCACAGCCCCCATGCTAAAGGACAACACTGTCCAAGCTGCTGAATCCCTTACAAAGGCACTCTATGAGCACCTGCAAGAATGCATGGATTGTGCTATCCCAAGCAAAACTAAGACTCACTCCTCCAAGAAAAGAAAGCCAGTCTGGTGGACCCCTGCCATAAACAAGCTATACAATAGAAGGAGGAAACTAGTGCAGAAAAGAGTAAAATCCCAAAAAGGAAAGACATCCCTGATCAGTATAAGCAAGAAACTACGATCCCTCATAAAATCATCCAAAGCTAGCTTCGAAAGAAAAATTGCCAAGGACTCCAAAGATAACCACAAAACGCTCTTTAGCTATGTCAAGAACCTAAGTGGAAACTCTCAGATCTGCTCTGAGTTAGTGCAGAATGGTACAAAATACACTGAACCAACTGATATTGCCAACATTCTGGCAGACAGGTTTCATGCAAACGTCATCCCACTCTCACCCCCTAAAGGGCCCATAACCATACCAGAAGAATGTAGTGCCCCGGCAATCACTGACACACAGGTTAAAACAGCCCTATCCAAAGCCAAAAATACAGCTTCAATGGGACCAGATGGTGTCCCAGGCTGTGTCTTACATGAGCTCCAAAATGAACTAACCCCTCACCTAAACACACTGTTCAAACTCAGCCTCTCTACAGGCTACGTACCCATAGAGTGGCGCACAGCAACAGTTATTCCGCTCCACAAACGTGGAGCCACAACGGACCCCGGGAACTATCACCCTATAAGCCTGACTAGCCTGATTTGCAAGGCTATGGAAAACATCATCATGGAATTCATTAACAGAGACACTGGGAACCTTCAAATATTGGACCCTACCCAGTTTGGCTTTGTTAAGAGCAGATCATGCCTCCTAAACCTGGTGGACTTCTTTGAGACAGTTACCAAGGCTTTAGACAAGGGAAAGGAGGTCCACACAGCCTACCCAGACCTCGCAAAGGCTTTCAACACCATTCCCCATTCTGGTATTATAGACAAGCTCACCAGCCTGAACATAAACCCCTACGTCATGAGATGGGTTACCAATTGGCTCATGGATAGAACCCACATGGTGAGAGTTGCAGGCTCTAGGTCTGCCTCTAAACCAGTTATAAGTGGCGTCCCCTAGGGCTCAGTCCTTGGGACCCCTCCTGTTCGGTATATACTACTCAGAGGTACAGGCAAGCACTGCAGAACTATGGCTGACCAAGTTCACAGACGACTGCAAACTGGGGGCCATAATTGACTCTCCAGCTGATACAGACATCCTCCAGAAGGGTCTCATTGAGACGGATACCTGATGTCAAAATCATGGCCTCACGCTAAATGCCAAAAAGTGCATAGTCATCCCCTTTGGAAAAAACAAAGTACCCGTGAACTACCACATATGTGGTAGTTCCCTAAATACAAAAAAATGTAATAAGGGATCTGGGAACCCAAGTAGATAGTAATCTCTCCTTTGATAATCATATTGCCAAGGTGGTTAGAAAATCCTTCTATGTGGCCCACCTAATCACAAAAGGGTGATTGTGCTCCTCTACTCAACGCTCATCAGACCCATCATAGAGTACAATGTCCCATTTGGGATGTAACGTACAAGACACCTGCAACAGCTGGAAAGACCACAGACGTACCTCACCAAGAGGATTACTGGCCGCAAACATATGCCCTATGCAGACCGACTAAAGAAACTCCAGCTGTACTTGGTTGCATACCGCTTACTCAGAGGTGATCTCTGCCTGACATACAAGGCTATGTCCAACCCAGAAATGATGGACATGCTCCACCTAAAAATAAAAGCAAATCCCCAAGAGCCACACACTCTAGGGATCTAAACCTCACCACAATGATAAATAGGATGTGCTGGAGGGATAGATTCCTCTCCCAGAGACTCCCCATGCTTTGGAACAGGATTCCAATCTACATTAGGCAGAGCCCCTTACTAACACTCTTCAAGAGAAACCTTGACGAGTGGATGGGGAACAGAAAATTTACCCAGGGGATCACTGCAGTGGCTCTGCTGGACAGAGCCACAGGGAACTAATGGCTCTGCTGGGCCGAGGCACAGGGAACTAATCTAAGGGGGTGGCAAAAGCCAACACTTTCTGGCTAGGCTTATAGATGCCCTCGGGCAGATAGCCTAGTACTTACCTATGAACTTATGAACCTATGGTAGTTTGGTACCCTTATTGTCTCAAAACAACTTACTGCTAACATTCTGTCATTCCCACTTGCTTGCTTTCCCAGCTTTTGTTCCTCACCTTGCCTCTGAGGACATCTATATGTAACATGGCCCCACTGGTTGCAGTTAAAACATTTAACCCTTGGTCCTAGACATGTACCTGGACAAGTGGCTTCCCCTGCTACTGGTGGATGCTGTTGGTGCAGTCTGGGAAGCCCATCATGGGTTCCCTTAGACCCATGAGCACCACTGGGTATCCCTTTCTTGTGCAGTGATGCCCTGCTTCCTAAGTATAACTCTCCCTTTTTCCCCAACTCATCTGCTGTGTTACATTGTCTATCCACTAACCAGACTCTCATGTCCTCAGACAAAGTGCTAAGGGCGTGCTCCCTCACAAAAAAGGTCTGCCAGCCCTTCAAAAGTGCTGAACTGGCATCCACTCACCCACCTATGAAAATACGTTCTTAGTTTAATAATATGCTCACACAGACTTTCATCTGTTTTGTCTCTATGCTCATGAAACTTTTTCCTATAAGCTTCAGGTGTTAACTTAAAACATTTTAACAGACAATTTTTTACAGTATTACAATTTAAGCAATCAGTATCAGACAATTTAGAAATAGCAGTTACAGCTTTACCATGGCATAATGGGGTCAGGAACCATACCCAGAGCCCTTGGTCAACATTATACTGTTTACATACCCTTTCAAACATATGAATGAAACTATCAAAATCCCCCCCCCTGTAAATTGTGGAAGAAATGTACTGACCTTTGTTGCTTCTGAGATTCTGTTACACCCTTCTCTATTACCTCCATGACCCTGGTGAAGAGTCAGCATATCCTTTTCTTGTTGCCTCTGCCTCTCATTCTCCTCAGCTTACAGATGTTGCAGTTTCTCATTTTCCTCAGCCACCAGATGTCTCATCTTCTTATGCTCTTTGGCCTCCAAGTTTCTCACTCTCTCTGCTGGTTCTGTTTCCAGACATTTGGCCTCCAGTTCAAGTCTCTTTAACTCCAGATGGATTTTAAGTCCTCTGTGGAAAGGTTGAGCTGTCCATTCTCTGAGAGTTTTACATCTCCACAGCCAGTCTGATTGTCCTCCTGGTTACTATTCTGTGATGGAGCTGTGACTAAAGCTGCAATCATTTCTGCTTTAGTCAGGTTTCCATGCACCAGTCCTTTAGCCTGGCACATCTCAGCCAACTGTCTCCTTATCAGCTTGCCATACTCCTCTGCTGACATGCTTGCCTGTACAAATATCTTCATTGCCCACTGTTTACAGGCTACAATATCCACATGACTGCAAGCCAGTTAATATGTGATGTGGATATCCCACCACTGCCCACCAGTTAATATGCGATGCCCATGCACTGGCCCAGTAATCAAGCAGCCTCAATCCTCACCACTTGTAACAGTGGGGAACATACACACTGGGAGGATGACATGTACACACAGTAAAGGGCAATTTCCCTTAAGAACACACAGAGATCACAGTCAGTATAGGGCTGGTTTCTCCTTCTTTCTCCAGATCTCCAATATAACTCCCCACGGGCACAGCTATAGAGTTGAGATCTTAGCTGAGTGGCCAACCTAAGACCTCCAGCACTCTCTGTGTCCACCCAGTGCTTTGTGTCCCTGCTCAAGTAGCTGACACACACACATACTCCTTGAGATTTGATTTATATACACACACACACACACACACACACACACACACACACACACACACACACACACACACACACACACACACACACACACCTGGGAAAGACTGGCACAGGTTTACAGACTATAAGGTAGTTTTCACTGCCAGCAGCCAGCTCCGTATCAGCTACTTTAAAGCCCTTAGCAAACTGTGTCCAATCTTACTGTGTAATGTTACTATTAATCCAACTGGTAGTTTGACCAAGCACCAGGCTATTTGGAGTAGCTTGTACAGTGTCACCAAATAGATATGCAAGTACTCGAAGAGCTTAAATATGTCTCACAAATATCAGCTACAAAGATAGGTTTAAATATATTTAATAATAAATGATAAAAGAACAAGAAAATATTTAATAAGTCATCATAGTAACTTCAGAGTTCAAAATCACAGGAAATATTTAAAACAACATTACAAGACAGTCTCAAATAAATAAAGAAAACATCTAAGCTATACTTTACTATATTCCTATTTGAAACTAAGAGTTGCTATGCCCTAAACACTTACTTACATAACAACAAGCAGGCAGAAGTGATGAGTGGATTTTCTTGTTAGGTCAAAGACAAAATATAAAATGCCCTCCCTCTTTCTCTCTAAGAGAGTTCTTAAATTAATATCAAATAGTACTGTTGGGTTAGCTTGAATGACACCAGTTTTTGTCACCTGACTTTTGTTCCCAAGCTAAACCCCATTGTCAGAAACTACCAACATTTAACATCTCTCTGTGAAATTGCATAGCCTTCAGATGTTTGCAACTGCTAGAAGACATAAAACAATAAAACACAACACAACACAGAGAATCTCCTAGTGTATACACCCTGTCTCTTGTTGACAGAAACTGAAAGATAACTTTTATAGCACAATCATAAAATAATTTAATTCCAGCTATTTTCTTGAAGTTTTGCAAGTTAACCCTCTGTTCTATTTCCCACTCTTAAACTCTGAGCTTTGGCCAGCTAAGACCTACATGAAATCAAATCAACTGGATGTATAAGTGAATTTAAGTAAATCTTTATCTGCACTTTTTCAAATAATACAGCATTTAAATTGATTTATTTGTGTTGCATTGAATACTATCTAGCTGGAAGTTGTGGCTCTGTTTTTTCAGTTAATGCTTGTTAGAATTCTTGAATAACCAGTGATAAGTGGGGGTATCTGCACTTTTTTTTCAAATAATACAGCATTTAAATAGATTTATTTGTGTTGCATTGAATACTATCTAGCTGGAAGTCGTGGCTCTGTTTTTTCAGTTAATGCTTGTTAGAATTCTTGAATAGAGAGTGATAAGTGGGGGTATCTGCACTTTTTTCAAATAATACAGCATTTAAATTGATTTATTTGTGTTGCATTGAATACTATCTAGCTGGACGTTGTGGCTCTGTTTTTTTCAGTTAATGCTTGTTAGAATTCTTGAATAACCAGTGATAAGTGGGGGTATCTGCACTTTTTTTCAAATAATACAGCATTTAAATAGATTTATTTGTGTTGCATTGAATACTATCTAGCTGGAAGTTGTGGCTCTGTTTTTTCAGTTAGTTCCCCACCCACCTTCCCTACTTTTGTTTTGGTGTTAATCTTGGTGGCTTTAAAACTGCCCGCCCCTCTTGTAAATTTGCATTTGGATACTCCTCCTGGGCCCATCGCATTTGCTCACTCAAAAAAAAATTGCACTTTTTTCATCTGCTTTTACTGTATTTGTGTTTCTTCCTACTTTATTTTGCTTTTGCGTCATCTTAAAAGTACTCAACTGTATATAGTACTGCTTGGTGTAACTATCATTCTAAGCCTTTTGGTCTGATATTCTAAAAGTGTATTAGTTCTGGTTTAAGCACTTGGGCTTCAGGCCAGTTATTTTACATTAAGAAGGTTCATAGTCTGCACTCTTGTGGGAGGAGAGGCTGGACTCTGCCCTTCTGAGCTGGGAATTTCTGGTTAAAGGCTTATAGTGCCTGCATATTTGAACTGTTTCTTACTGAAATTGGTGCACCTTATTTGCTGTAGCATAGACTAAATCCAGGCCTGCTGAATCTAGCTTTGTTTGCATAACTTGAGCACTAATCCAGGCCTTCTTAAAAGTATTCAATTGTATTTATTACTGCTTGGTAGTAACCTGATTAAAATGTAGCTATCATTCTAAGACTTTTGGTTTAAGCACCTGGGCTTCAGACCAGTTGTTTTACATTAAGAAGGTTTGTGGTCTACACTGTTGTGGCAGGCAGGTAGCTTACATCCTTATAAGTTGGGAACTGCTGATTGAAGGCTCAGTGTCTGTTATTCTAAAAGTGTATTAGTTCTGGTTTAAGCACTTGGGCTTCAGGCCAGTTATTTTACATTAAGAAGGTTCGTGGTATGCACTCTTGTGGGAGGAGAGGCTGGACTCTGCCCTTCTGAGCTGGGAATTTCTGGTTAAAGGCTTATAGTGCCTGCATATTTGAACTGTTTCTTAATGAAATTGGTGTGCCTTGTTTGCTGCAGCATAGACTAGATCTAGGCTTGCTGAATCTAGCTTTGTTTGCATAACTTGATCACTAATCCAGGCCTTCTTAAAAGTATTCAATTGTAATTATTACTGCTTGGTAGTAACCTGATTAAAGTGTAGCTATCATTCTAAGCCTTTTGGTTTAAGACTAGATCCAGGCCTGCTGAATCTAGCTTTGTTTGTATAACTTGAGCACTAATCTAGGCCTTCTTTTTTAGAGAAGGTTCCCCTGCACCCCAGTGGTAGGAGTGTGCAGTTAGAACTTGTCTGTTTGAAGACTACAGGAAAAGAGCTCAGTTTTGAGATTTTTTTACTGGTTAATTGGGTAATTTGTTTAAAAGCCTTTTCTGATTGCTTGTAGTCATCTAAAGCTGTCTTAAGTGTATTTTTTTCACAAAACAAACAAAATAACTTAAAGAAACAAACAGGCAAAGGGCATTCACCTGACTAGAATTAATTCGATTTATTGCAAGCGCTTTCGAATGTAAAAATTCACAAACTTCTTCAGACAAACACAGTTGTTAACTGACTTAGTTTAAATAACCCTCCACATCAATGACATCATATCCTGTAAAACATTTAAAAATATATTGTCCATTAAATCACAATGTAATCACAAGAACATATTTCATTCTACATAAAGTTCATTTCACCTTTAACAAAACTTACATTAATTAACATAAAAAGCATATAAATATATACAAGTATTTTAAAACATATAACAATATTAAAACTAGTACACAATTGGTCATTTAACATCTATTTAAGGCCTTAAGCTTCAAAATCGATTTAATGGAACTGTATTCATTTAAACCGGGATAGGTGAAAGCGTTAGTTAATACTTGCCACCATAATTGTCTAAGTTCTAACTCCACAGATACTGGCCCACCTCTAATATTAGCATGTATTTGTTCAAAAACAAGAAACAAAAATGAATGCTCAGGACATTGAATAATATGTTTCGCTAAAGCGTTATTTACATCTTTCCTATTAATGCTATATAAATGTTCATATATTCTCTTTCTAATGTGCCTATCAGTTTTACCAATCTAGAACTGGGGGCAATTTTGAAACTGGGCTAAATATACCACACCAGTGGCATCACAACATTAATTTGTTGCAAAATACAGTTAATAAACATTGGAATATCCTTAAAGCTAATGAAGAATTGAGCCCCCATCTGTCGGCTAGATGCCTATTCTCCTTTAGGAGGGGCAAAACTTTTAATTCTTATTTTGCCCATTATAAAAGGACCCTTCAGAACCATTCATATTCCAATAAACTCACCATTATGAGGGACAAGCTTGCGGGCTCTCACCCCTGTGGACATTGTAGCTTTTGTAGATATATGTTCCAAACTACAGTTTTTAGCAGTAAGAACACTGGTCAACTATTTGATATTCACTTTTTTGGCAATTGTAGTTCTGGCTGGTTAGTGTATTTGGCTATGTGTCAATGCTCTGCTTTTTATGTGGGGCAAACCTCTAGACAGCTGAGATGTCGTATTTCTGAACATCTTAGTGAAATTAGACACAATAAGCTAACTAATGCACTATACAGACATTGTCAATCACAGAAAACAGCTAGTTTTATGTTTGTTAATATTGAGCAGGTCAAGGGCAATAGACTATCTAAACAAGGTTGGCATTCCATACTAACTAGTAAGGAAAGGAAATGGATTATTAAATTAGGAGCTTTATTCCATCCAAGGCTCAATGACAAGTTATGAAGAAATTTACTTATAAATTAATTTAGTAAAATATCCAGTTTATTTGATTATATTTATGTCTATAATTGGTGTATACATCAGATATATATATATATATATATATATATATTTTTTTTTTTTTTTTTTTTTAATAGTGTTTGACTTTGCATTTAAATTTTGCAATGAAGTAATTAGGGAAGTGATGTCATAATTGGTGTTTTTGATGCTATATAAAGCAGCTTTGGAGACTGAACATCTACCACTGAAGAAGGCTTTTTGCCGAAACCGGTCTGTGTATGTGGAATTGGAAGATGGAATAAATACTTTTTCAGTATGGAGTCCCTTGGTGCTGGCTTTATTTTTTGTTTAACAGAAAATACACCCCTGGGATCACTTCATTGGCTCTTCTTGACAGAGGCTCAGTTAATTAATCAGTGGGGCGGCGAAAGCTGACACACTCTGGCTAGGCTTATAAATGCCCTCGGGCAGATAACCTAGTACCTACCTATGAACCTATGAACATAAACATTTACACAATTACAATAGTTTATATACATTTATGTTCTACTCCAGCAAGGTACTATGGTCACACCTCTGAGCTCAGTACTGTACAAACCCTTTTCACACACACTTCTGTGCCAGCTTGATATACACATAACATACAGTTCCAATACAGTGGTAGTACAAGCAATTGCATCATGCTGATATTCACAAATGACATATAATTATTTACAAAATTCCAGGTAGCTGGGCTGGCAGTGTGACAGTAATCTCCCAAAGAAGTGAATGAGAATGAAAATTCAATTAGAAGCGTGGCTGCTCACAGATGCAGCATTTGAGGTTCAATCCTGACTTTTGGGGACTGTCTTTGTGAAATATGTATGTTGTCCTCCTTTGCCTAACACTCCAGTTTTCCAGTGAAATATGTTTGTCGATTAGTTGCTCTATATTGTCCCTATATTTTACATTTAAACTTGTCTTCCTTGACTGGATAGTGGCTAAAAAAGGGCGTAAGATAAACTAGTTCATTTATCTTGTTAAATAAATGAAATTAAAAAAAAAAAAGGAGATGATGATGTCAGTAGGGACAAAGTCTTAATATTCAGGAAGTATAGATAGAGACATGGATGAGATAGCAAGTGTACTTATTCATTACTAAAAGAGGGAGCCAGCCTACAGAAGCACATTCTAGGCAGAGAAGATAAAATATTGAAAGCAATGCATGAAGGTCTGCAAGCAGAAGTTTTTAAGAAGGTTAGCCTTTGCTTTATTTGTTTGTTTGTCTATTTGCTTGTATTTAACAAAGGCAGAGCACTGATGCACATGGACCTTTTTCAGACTCAGCCCAGGAGCACTATTTGATTAAGTGATTTGCTAAGAGTTACACTGTAGGCAATTTTGTATTTGTTGCTGGTGCTTAATTGTGACATGCCTGCAATTTTGGTTTTGATAAGGGGATTCTACATTAAGAGGGATTAGGTCTGCATTCCAGTGGCAATGGAAGATAACCTGACCTGTCTCGAAGCTGAGAATCACTTTGGTCAGCCTTTAGTGCAATTTGATGATCGGCCAGAGGGCTATTTTATTTACTTATTTTATTGGTTTTCTGTACTGCTATAAAGTTGTTGTGTTCATACCCCCCCCCCCCAAGCTCATTTTCACAGAGTTCTCATCTACTTGGTGGCTTTTCTACAGTCTGTAATGACTCTGAATTAATCCTGCACCATCCTTGGCAGACAAAGTGTATTTATTGTTTTATTCATAGGTTCATAGGTTCATAGGTTAGTACTAAGCTAACTGCCCATGCGAGCCATTTTAAGCCTAGCCAATTATCCCTTGTGAGACTCAAACACTGCACCTTGTGTTTGTAAGGCAAACACCTTAACCATTAGGCCACCCTCCCATTTAACTAGTGCTTGCTTTATTTGTTGATTGTTGCACTCTAAATCATTTTAAAGTGCCTTAATATTTTATTGTTTGCTGATTGCTGAGATTTGCACTTTTGAGAATCCATCCAGACAGTATTACTGTGTAATTTGTTACCTTGTATTTATTGCTAGTACTTAATTGTTACATTCCTGAACTTTTGGTTCACTAAAGTGATTCTATATTAAGAGGGATTAGGTCTGCAACCCAGTGGGGTGGCTGCAATGGTGCAGTAGTTAGTGCTGTCCGCCTCATAGTAAGAGGTTCAATTCTCAGTTGGGGTACCTTCTGTTTGGAGTCTGCAAGTCCTCGCTATGGTCACGTGGGCTTCCTGTGGGTGCTGCAGTTTCTTCCCACATACCAAATTCCTGCAGATTGTTGTTCCAATGTGGCAACCCCTAAAAGGAAAAGCCAAAAGGAGAAGAAAAAGGTCTGCAACCCAGTGGCAGTGGGAGGTAGCTTGATCTGTCTCCAAGCTGGGAATCACTTTGATCAGCCTTTAGTGTGATTTTGTGACTGGCCAGTGGCCATTTTGTTTATTTTAGCAGTTTTTCATGCTGCTAAAAAAGTCAGCATGTTTGTACCACTCTGAGCTCATTTTCGCGTAGCTCCTACCAGCTTAGCATTCTTTGCACACTCTGAGAGGGTTCTAAATTAATCTTACAACATCCTTAGCAGATAAGATACTTATTTTACTGCTTTGTATTTCATGTTACTATATTAGAGTGCTACTTTTTTATTTTTGTTTAATTTGCACTCTAAATCATTGCCCTAATATTGTACTATTTGCTGATTGCTGAGATATGTATTTTTTAGAAGCCTTCCAGACAGTGTTACTGTGAAATTTGCTACTCTGTATTTCTTGCTTCGACTTAATTGTTGCAGTTCTGTATTTTTGGCCTTGCTAATGGGATTCTACATTGAGTGATTTTGGTCTGCATGCATTCCAGTGACAGTGAGATGTAGCCTGATCTGTTGCTCAACTGGAAATCATTTTAGTCAAACTTTAGTGCATTTGGTGACTGGCCCAAGGGTCATTTTGTTTATTTTGGTAGTCTTCTGTGCTGCTATAAAGTTGGCAAGTTTATATGATGTTGATTTTCATACAACAGTGCCTCAAACTGCCCTGTGTAGTCACACATGCTTTGAATTAAAAATTTCCTTTTAAAAGACTACCTCAGAAATGTCTCTAGTACTTAGTTGCACAAAGAACAACTGTCTTTCTCGTTGAGAAGCACAGCTCTACAAGTAGAGGTAAAAATCTAGATGCCAACTGTTAACACCTCTTGTATCACCCACTAGTAAAAAAAGTACAAAGTAAACATTTATAACCATGGATTTGCATGTCCCTACTATCTCTGCAGCTAATGCAGTGGATTTGAGCATCCGGATGCATGCAACAATTGTCGCTTGCTTGGTAACAACCAACTAATTAGTAAGCAAACTGATAATTTTGTGAGATATATAGTTAACTGATGTCAATGGAGGCGAGGCTGTAAATTACCAACACAAACAACACCAAACATATTGTCAGTGACACACACACCATACCCAGTACACATAGTCTGGACCAGAAACACAGATCCACATATGCTTAGGCTCTTAAATGTAACCTTCCAAAACCTCAAAGGCCTCAAGATGTCACATACAAAACAAGCATTGTTAGCAACCAGTAGAGCGCTCTGATCCGACAGCATGCAACACAACACACACAGCATCATCACAAGGTGTCTTAACCTCTAAGCTCATAAGGTAAACTGCCACACAACACAATATTTTAGTCAGAACAGACTCCATTAGGAGATACACAGATGTCTCACTCACCAGGCTGAGCATGAAGAGAGAGAGGCCAGGATCCACCAGATCATGCATGCACTCACATAATCATACCACAAGTACCAGTATGACTCCATCATAGTCAAGAATCTGCTCTTGACCTTTATTCTTGAGGTGAATTTTTTGGCATCCAGGTTTTGAACAAATAGCACTTCAATATAAAAAACACAGTACCGAACCAACACAGCCGTAATCAAAATAAAAACGTTAATAAACAGAATAAACAGAGTAAGCACTTTCATGATCAAATAATCACTTCATCAGACTGCTCCATGTTAAATGCAAACACAATTTAAATAACTAGCTGACCAATCATCTCAAGAAACTTCCTATCAACCAGTAGCTACTCTCCATCTATTAAATCATATAAAACATCACAAATTATTATTCCTAAAAAAGGTATATATACATAAAACAAATAAACATCAATGTCGAAGTGAACATGCATGTAAAAAAGGCTTTAATGACACTACATCATTAATCCCTGGTAACCTATCTGTTTTAAAATACATTATCCATTCCTGTTCTGTTATTTCTGTTTTATTCTTCAGGTCTCCATCCCTAATGTGTTCATTAATCAGTTACAATACAAAGAATTTAAACTCATGCTGTGACCCTTTAATTTTCACGTTCTGTGTCAGAGCACTGCTATCCTTGTTATTTCTAATATCCCTAAGATGCTCTAAAATACGTTCCTTAAAGGAAAGATCTGTCTTCCCTATATAGAATACACTCCAAATCTGGCAAAAACTAAAACATACAACATTTCTAGTCGTCTTACAGTCTGCATAAAAATTAGCTTCTACTGTACACTTTAACTGTGGATGGGTAAAACTAAGCCCAGTATGAATATACTGACATGTGGAACAGTTCCTACAAGGATATATGTACTGTATCTCTGTGATTTCACTATTTGTTCAACCTTCTGTGAGTTAACAGACAGATTATTCTTAAATGAGAACTGAGGTTTCTCATCTATGACACCCTTAAGTTCCTCAGTAGCTCTCAAAATATTCCAATTTCTTTTGATAATTTCACAAAAAATATTTATATCACTAGTATAGGTCAAAGGAACCCTAACACTATTATTATCGACCCTCAGATCATGTTGACTGTTGCTGTCTAATGCATGCTCTGAAAAACAGGGTCTTACTCTACCCTTTCTCTCCATCAACACCCCCTAACACAAATATCTATCTCCTTTTCTGAATACCCTCTAGTTAAAACCTCTTCCTTCAGGGATCTAATAGCTTCTTCCAACTGTGTCTCATCATTATGTAATCTCATTATTCTAAGAAATTGTCCTTTCATAACGTTCCTAGAAACATGTCTAGGATGCGTGCTATTTTTATGTAACAGACAATTCTTCCTACTGGGCTTCCTATACAAACTAGTCTTCACACTCCCCAAATCAGTCTATAAATTGACCAAGTAATTCAAAAGAGCCAGTCCACAGAAACATATATCATCAACAAAATGGGTGTACCATAATATATACTTACAGAAAACATTGCCATGAAGCACTGAATTCTCTTCCCACTGTGCCAGGCTGTGCCTATAGCCACGCCAACCTTATAGAGAAAAGAATGCTTCCTTAAACACAAATACATTGTTTTCTAAAATCATCTCTAACAGGGTACAGATTGAATTTACCTTATCTTGGGAATGTATATGTGTCTCATTTAAAATTTCTCTTATATTCTCTTTCCCGCAACTATTGGGGATGACCGTAAACAGTGATTCAATATCCATAGTTACAAAAAAATATGCTCCTCTGTATCCTAAAACATTCCCATACAACTCATGCAAAAATGACTTTGTATCCTTCAATACAGTGCTGCATGTGTCTACTACAGAGCATAAATTGTTCTCCATAAATATGGATAATGTTTCCATTGCCCATCCTTTACTGGAGACTGTTGGTCTCATCAAGACCATGTAAAATAGGGATTAAAGGGTGTTCTGCATTAAAATATTTAAATAAAGTCTCAGATATCATATTAGTCATTAACATATCAAATATTAAAAATGAGTTTATCAATCACCCCTTTCACGAACGGCTTGGAGACACGTAGATATGTGGTATTTTCATTCAATAATGTCATCATCTGTTGTACATAAAACACTTTATCTATTACTGTAATCCCCCTACCTTTATCAGATGGCCTAATCTCTATTGGTCATCCCCTTCAATTCACGTAGAGCATCATACTCACCTGCTCAAATTATGAAATGCTGAAATACGCTCATGTTCAAAACATTTCCAATCTCTCTTTCACATAACAGACACAAACGTCTCTATAACTGGATGAAATTTGGGTACAAAAACACTAGGCTTTTTAAAAATATTCACATCAGTAACATTTTGAGGAAACATAGTTTTCAAAGAAACATTTCTACCAAATATTCTCAAGTCCTTCAAAAGATCAACCATGTCCGATTTCCTGGCCGGAATAAAGGAAAATCCTTTATTCAGCAAGGAGATTTGAGAAGATGTAAGCATGATAGAAGAAAGGTTGATCACCAGACCTCTCAATGTCTCTTCTGTGTCTTTACTGTTGTCTGTGCACCCGAGTTCAGCAGCTTCAAAGTGTGGAGGGTAATACCATTCCTAATTAATGACTGAAAGCCTAACAAGCACCCTTCTTGCCCAGGTACTGGCTTGGCTACTGCTTCTTTCATTTATAACCAGATGCATCTCACACTGTCTCCCAAAACAACAACAGTACAAAATATGAAGTTGCTTTATTTATTTTGTATCTATTTGTTTCTAGTTACAAGTTTTGCAATACATGAGGAAGGAGGGTATGTCTGGGCATATTCAAGTTGCAAAGGATGTCTGCTCATAGCACAGATCTTAGGCCAGGTTAATATTCTGGAGCTCTCGATTAAATTTCAGTGGTGTACATGGTTTCCTTCTTGTCCAGTAACATGTCATGAGATTGCCTCTGGGACTTGAACTGAAACTGAAAGGTCTTCCTTAACATCCACTAAGAAATCTGCTTTGGATACAGCTGGCATGCTGACTTTTTGCATAATTAGTTAGACTTTCTATATAGAATCCCCTCATATCTCTCCATGCCCTGCAACGTATAGACATTTTCAAGCTGATATAATCAAATGTGTGGAACATTGTGATTATCCTCAAAATATGGGGAAAGACAACAATGTTAGGTACCTTTCTGATGTAGGAAAGTCTGTTATCCAAGTTTTGTTAAGCACCTTTCAGTGCTATTACTGTCTAGTTTCATGCTAGAGCATACACAACAGATGCCTGCAGAGCAGTGTGTAAAGAAGATAAAAAAGCTTTAAAAGCTGTAAAACACTTCAGACTGCCTTGCCCTTTTCTCTGTATGTGGCAGCGTGAAATGCATTATAACTTTTAAGGCTCTGAAACATTTCATACTCCTGCAATTTTTTTTTCTTTTTTTCTCTCTGTCTTCGACCGGTTAAAGCAACATTTGCTACATAAGTGTCTGGAAGAACTAACTATGCCCCAGCTGTCAAATCTCTGAAGCAGATAGATTCATAATTCTTTTCCTCTGTGTGTGCGTGAGTGCATGTGTGTGTCATTGGTGACACATTTGGCAAATAAAGCTCCATGCACTTCAATTTGATCAGATCTCTCCTGTCATAACCAAGTGGTTATATGTTATTGAAATGAATGTTATGAATCACTTCTCAAGCTTCTCCTTGCTGCTCTGTCAGGGTGTATTATTTTATATTCATTTCTCAGACATTTAGCCACTAATCCTGTATATAATGTATATAAGTATGTGCATTATAACTTATTTTTATGCTCAAAAGCTTATGTGGTTAATTTTATAGCAGGAGAAACAGCTCAAGAGGTAGAGGAGAGCATGTGATGAAGTGTGAAAACTTCCTTTCAAGTTCACCTGCATTATATTTTTTCTACTATACTGAAGGATTTTTGCAGAAAAGACACTAATCACTCTTTTAAATATTTTCATTGTGTGTGTGAGCTTTTCAATCCACCTACTATCTGTCACCTAATTAGGCAATACCAATCAAGCATGGTCCATTGGCAGTCAAGGTTATATACTGACCATAAAAAAGATCAGTTATCTGAAGACTGGTTAAGGTGAGGAAAAAACAGTTGCTATAAACAGCACCTCTAATGGAAACATCTCTGTATGAGATGGTACCTCATTCTCCATTGAGAAGGGGATCCAGTCCTAGTACCATAGCAACGTAAATATACATAATTTGAAGTGACTGTATTTTAAGGAAAGTGTTACCCTGTTGCTCTCATTTTCATGTAGGTATACATAGTCTGGGGGAAATGTCTTATGGACAATTTACCCCATTGATATTTTATGAACAGGGAAAGCTCATTTTAATAAGCTTGCTTGCTATGTATCTGTCTTTTACAAAGGTTATCTACCATATGGAGTCTAAAAAGAACAGTAGAATTCCCACACTGTGCACATATAAGTGTGAATAAACACACACACACACACACACACACACACACACACACACACACACACACACACACACACACACACACACACACACACACACATACACACACATACACACACACACACACACATGCATGCACCTACTGTCTCTCGTTTGGAAATATTGACTAGGTAAATTTAAGGTGAAGTAAAAAGTATTTCTATATTGCATTTAAAGGGTAACAATGCATATGGCCCAGTCTCTTAAAAGGAAATTAAGAGCTGCAGTACTCTGTTTTGTTCCAGAAGCAAGCAGAGTGGCATTGCCCTAATAATGGGCAAGTGCATAAAACTCGCTGCATGATTACTAAAGCATGGAATGTATGTTACTCCATATTAGGGTTTTCCAAAACAAGGCGATACAAAAAATGTGTAATCTATAAATCATAATACAAATAAGCTCAAACTTGTTTCCATTATTTTAGAACTTGAAGAAACAGCACTGTAGTTGCCAACAATTCTTTGTTGTAAAACGTGATTTGCAGGTAAACCTACTCATACTGTTCAAGTAACCACAACAGAAGAAGCGAACAAGCAACTATCTGAAAATGCAGCATGTCTTCTTCTTCTTCTTCTTTCAGCTTTTCCCAGTTAGGGGTCGCCACAGCGGATCACATGTCCGCTCATGATTGGCAGTGGAGCTTTACAGTGTCGAGTTGCCAGCCCGGCGCCCAACCTTCCACAGTAGGCACACATGCACTCACACCTAGGGCCAATTTAGAGTGTCCAATCCACCTACTGCATGTCTTTGGGATGTGGGAGGAAACCGGAGCACCCGGAGGAAACCGACATGACCACAAGGAAGACATGCAGACTCCGCACAGAAGGCACCCCGGCCAAGGATCGAACCGGAGAACCTCTTGCTGTGAGGTGATGCTAAAAAGCAATTTTTAACACTTTATGCTTCAAGCTAATGTAAGGCTTAAAAAAGAAAACATGAGCATAATCCTGGCCAAAGCTTCAACGATTAATAAATAACTTGCATCAACCAAGAGAACCATGCAGCTAATCTTGCATAAAGCTATCATATTCTGTAGAAACACCACACTGCTTCAATAACTGGAATAAATATAGGCTATCCAACTGCAAAAATATGCTCAAAATATTATTAGATGTTTTAGCCAACTCAGTAGTTTCACGAGCATGCGCAGTATGCACTTTGCTATGACTAGTAGTGTAATACACCACAGAGTTTTATCATTTGGAGCCATCTAACACCACCGTCTCAGTCCACTTGTCTTGTCTACATGGCCAATCAATTATCTGTGTCAAACTCATAAACAGCTATCATTCTGCATAAAAGATTGCTGGGCTTCAACAGAATTCTCTTAGTGATATTATTAGCAACATTCTGCAGTACGATAATGAGTTCAGGCAGTAAACATTTATTGTTTGGCACATTGCAATCCAAGAAATAAACACTGCATGCATTTATGTACATCTGAAGACATTTTAAGCAACTTTTTTTTCTAAGAAATATGCCAAAAGTGACAATTCTTGTTCATAAACAGTGAGGTTTGCTATCTCTGAATAGTAAATTGCAGGTTACTATTTTATGTGTAGACCACATGAGTTTGTGTATGCTTGCATATTGAGGGAGGGTAAAAGGTGCCAATGGCATTATGTTTTCCTTGCATGTTAACATCAGCCCCTCACTGTCTAGACTGACCAGGACATTTTGTCAACAAATGATATAAACATTTCCAAGAAGCACAAGCAAGGTTTAAAAAAAACTCTAATACAGCTAAAAAGAATATTTTCTAAATGCCATTTTCTTTTCAGTAAAATCATAACAAAATACTCGTAATGCCAAAGCACTTCTCTTTTAAAGAGAAGGAAGACACTCCAAACAGAGTTAACCCTTAAAAGTCAGGTTGAATATTTCTTGATAGTGTGTTTATTTCACTTTCTACAGGTAAGGAAAACTGACCAGTCATATTGTTATATACCTGTGCATCAAATGCATTTTGTGTATTCCTCCAGTTCTGTGGCATAGAGAGGTGGAGTCATGACAAATGATCCAGCGAATCTGAGTTCGACTAGCTGCTTGGCTGCTGACACAGTCAAGTGAAAGGTGGGAAGGAGAAGCCTTGCTGGCTCCCTACATTGTCAGGCAGGGTGTGGTTTCTGCATGCAATATGGCATATACCTGGTAATGGGGACATCCCTATAACTGTATAGGAGACTGCCATTAACATTTCTGCATAAAAGGGGGCAGAGCTAGGTGATATAGGTAACATCAGTAGCTCAACCCAGTTGGGGAATATTTAAAAAAAAATCCCCTTGCTTCCAGGGCAATGTATGTGATGCTGATGGTCGCTTTGCTCCAACCTCCGTTCCAAGCTCCTCATTAATGCAGCCCAGACCTGAGGATAGTACTGGGGAAAATAAATGTAAAAATGGTGCAGCCAACCAGTTGATGGTCAGCTAAATGGCTTTCAAAAGTCTCAAATCTGACATTATTTCCCTCATTGCAAAGTCTGACCTGCAATGCAATACAACTGCTTTCAACTTGTACATATCTTTTAACACCCATGCAAAAAAGAAAAAACAGAAAATGTATTTAAAAAATGAAAACAGTCCAAAATTAAAACTTTTATCACACAAGTTGTAAGCCTAATAGCTTCATTAAAAGCTAGTGAAACATGAAAAAAATGCATTTTAAACATGATGATCAACAAATGTTGTCGATAACTCTGCCAAAATGTACTATTTTGAGCTCATGTTTTCAATATATTATCTTTGGATCACTACCATCTGAACCATGATACTGAATTTGTGTAATTTGGGTGCAAAATACATTTTATGAAAGCAACTGGGAAATTGTAGTGTCAGTGGTGCAATAGGTCTCACACTTCCCTTTTATGCAGAAGGCTGTGAGTTCTATTTCCACACCAGGCAAATCGATTGATGACACTGCTGTGCAGCATAACAGTGTGCTGAGGTATTAAAACAGAGGCTACCCCATCTCCTTTAGTTGGTGGCAGCTCAAATGGATGTAAATGATCCCATGGGTTTTATCAAAAAGAGTAGGGGTCCTTTATTTACATAATACATGGATATTTACACAATCAGTAGTTACATATTTACATTACATATTCATATTTACAACTATTTACAATATATATTGTGTTGGGTGGCACAATGGTGCAGCAGTTAATGTTGTTGTCTCACAGCAAGACGTTCTCTGGTTCAATTCACAGCTAGGGTGCCTTCTGTACAGAGCTTGCATGTTCTCCTTGAATTTGTGTGGGTTTCCTCCAGGTACTCTGGTTCTCCCCACAATCCAAAGACATGTCTGAAACATTTCTCCCTGGGCCTCTGCTGAAAATAGGCTCTGTCCTAGTCAGACCTTCCTGGTCAACAAATGTTAAATAAATAAAATAATAACATTAAAAAAAAAATATATATATATATATATACACACACACACACACACACATATTATTTACAAATCACATCCTTCTTTTACATTTTGCTTCATTTTACTTATTACCATAAGACATTTCCCCCACTGCAATTTCCACAACCAAAACCTTATTTTTTTCAACATCATTGCTAAGTCCCATTTTTCATTGAGCATAATTTCCTTAACCCTCTGATTCCAAATCAGCCATAACAATTTTTTTTAATCAAGATTTTCAACCTCTGTCTTACTTTTGTGTCTGTAGTAACCAAATTCAATCATGTCGATATTTAAATTGGATCTTTAAAGTCAATTACATATTTTCTCTCTATATTTTTTCCCATAACAATTTTACCCTTTTACATTGTATGAAAACATGTTCACAAGTTTCAGATTCACCACACTGTAAACAAACTCTGTCTTTTATACTTTTATATGGCATATTTGCTTTCAATGGTAGTTTTTGTATAGACGACTTTCATTAAAAATCCTGACCTTGTATATGTCTTTTACATTTTTTTCATTCTTGTAGCAATAGCATTCCTTTTCTTATCATTTAATTATTTCCAAGGATAGTAATATTTTTCCATAATCTAATCACACCATTTTTCCTATTATTTTCAATTTCTTTCACATTAATTTTCCAGAAAATAACCTTATATTGATACTTTTCTGTTTCTTAATTACAACTCCACCTTTTTTAGAACTAAACAAAGTCAACCATTCCATTTTATATTTCACACTTAGTATTTTTGTAACTGAAATATTCTCATTTTTATTTATTTAACATTTTATTTACCAGGAAAGCCTGACTGGGACAGAGCCCATTTTCAGTGGAGGCCTCAGGAAAAACACTCCAGACATATGTCTTTGGAATGTAGGAGGAAACCAGAGATCCTGGAAAAAACCCACACGAATGCAGGGAGGACATGCAGACTCCACACAGAATGCACTCCAGCCAATAATTGAACCAATGAACCTTTTGCTGTGAAGCAACAACACTAGCCACTGAACCACCCATTCCCCCCGGATTTACTAATTGTCCATGCAGGACTAATCTAGTCCTGCATGGAAGCGGCAGTTTAAGAGGAGGATGGCAGTGCACCATGCATATTAATGAAGGCACGCTGCCTGAGCTCCAAATCCTACACAGAGCGTGGACGAGTGCAGGAGGCGTGTCTGAAGGCAGAGTTCTCAGAATAAACATGCCCCTGTAAAGCAGAACAGAAGGAAGTGTAAATAAATGAGCGAGGCCACTCATAGGTGTCCGCATATCCCCATCAACAGTCCCCACGTGTTCAACAGCAACAGTACATTTAAATAAAATGAAGAGATCCTTTTATTTTTATTTTTTTAAACCCCGAGTACAGCTAACAGTAGGTGCACAGGTGTGCCCATCGCTTAGCAATGGTTAAAGCAGCTGAAAAGGCTAAAGAGGATAGCAAGGAATATATATGCAAATGAAACAGCACAGCAATAGTGTAGTGGTTAAAGCACCCGCCTAAAGAACAGGCATTCCCAGTTCAAGTCCCACTGCAGCACGTATCATTTTTCCATGTAAAATCTGTATATGAACATATTTTTATATCTTTGTGCCGTATAACCTACATAATAACATTTAAATGTGAACTGGAGTACTGCATTAAATGCACATGTGAAGTGTCAGTGTCATAATGAATAGGGCACTAGTAATCAGGTTTAAGCACAAATAAGCAGTAGTAAGCATGTTTAAGTACATTTGCTTGGGGGTAAGCATTGCCTACACAGATTAAGAAGAGTAGAAGCTAACTGAGTGTAAGAAACTGTAACCAGAGGTTAGCAGTGCTTAGCATCACGCAAACCCGCTTACAACTGCTTTAAAGTGGCTTAATCACTCTGTATTCAATGGCCCATGTTCTGCCCAGCAACAAAATAAACTGCTGCTGCAAGGCTCAAACTCAGGACTCGACACACTACAGTCACAGTAGTTAACCACTAAGCCATCATAGCAACAGATATGAATGAGGTATCAGCAAACTAATCCTCACCACAGGAAAATCAAACCAAACATGTGAACTGAATCTATGTACAGTGTGAAGTGGTATAACCTGCTACATGACATAAATATGTGAACTGGAGTACTGCAGTAAGCACAGATTTGAGGTGTTATTGTAATCAAGTGTAGAAGTCCCCAGGTCCACATACAGTGCATGCACACATGAATCACGGATACCAGACACATATATAACCTGTAATGAAGAATAAATCATTGCCAAATAGCAAATATAGTGCTAATTAACTATTAAGTAATGCTAACTGCAGCACAGCTCAAGTTAGTAAGTGTAAGCAATGTGTAGGGGAGCCAATACAATCTGCCAGGGGCGGCTCGTGGCATAGGGCTGCCGGACTGCAGCCCCCTCAAAAATAAAAGACTACTGTCGGTCTATGCGCATGCTCAAGGCAGTCCGGCCGTCCCCATAGGGGGACACAAGGAGACGTCTGTGCACTTTTACAGTGCACAGACTCGCCAGGATTATGGGTCGCGTACGGACTGCAAGAGCAGCAGCAGGGACTCGGGACAGAGCATTAGGGATCTCGTCGGGAAGGAACATTAGGATCTCGTCGGGCAGGAGCATTAGGATCTCGCGGGTCTTTCAGTATTGCGCGGGAAGGAGCCTTTTAATTTACAATGTTTATTTGTGTATGGTGCTTATGCTTTATTTACAATGTTTATTTGTGTATGGTGCTTATGCTTTACTGGAGTTTGTGTATGGTGCTTATGCTTTACTGGTGTGTGTGTGTGTGTGTGAAAATGCCCCAGGTGCTTATGGTGGTGTGGTAGGGAATGCCTCAGGCTTGAACCCTGTACCCTGTATGCAGGTGTTAAAGACTTGAGTTCCCTACCCACCACCATTTGTAAAAAAATTTCAGATTTTTGCCTCATATTCGATCTGATCTGTTCCTCATAATATCTGTGGTTTGTAAATGTTGCAATGCTTGATATTTGATGGTGTAGTAGTAGCATTGTTGCCTCACAGCTGCAGGTTCTCGGGTTTGATTCTTGGTTGGGGTTCCTTCTTTGTGGGGTCTGTATCTTCTCCCTGTGTTTGTGTGGGTTTGCTTTTGTGTCCTCCCATGTTACAAAGACATGTCTGCATTATTTCTTCTTGGGCCTCTGCTGAAAATTGTTTATTTGTTCCAAGTCAGACTGTCCTGATTAAAAAATGTTAAATAAAATTGACAGGCATTTGAATTTCAGACTTAAGGGTTTCTGAATGTTTAATTCCTTGCGTATTTGATGGTGCAGTGGTAGTATTGTTGCCTCACAGCTATAGGTTTTCTGGTTTGATTCTTGGTTGGGGTGGCTTCTGTGTGGAGTCTGCATCTCCTCCATGTGTTTGTGTGGATTTGCTCTGGTGCCCTGCCATTTTACAAAGACGTGTCTGCAGTTTTAATCCCTGCTGAAAATTGGTTTTGTTCTGTCCGCAGTAAAATTGACAGGCATTTGAATTTCAGACTTCAGGTTTCTGACTGTTTAATTCCTTGCATAATTGATGGTGCGGTGGTGGTATTGTTGCCTCACAGCTATAGGTTTTCTGGTTTGATTCTTGGTTGGGGTGGCTTCTATGTGGAGTCTGCATCTCCTGCCTGTGTTTGTGTGGATTTGCTCTGGTGCCCTGCCATTTTACAAAGATGTGTCTGCAGTTTTAATCCCTGCATCTCTGCTGAAAATTGTTTTTGTTCTGTCCGCAGTAAAATTGACAGGCATTTGAATTTCAGACTGCAGGTTTCTGAATGTTTAATTCCTTGCATAATTGATGGTGCAGTGATAGTTTTGTTGCCTCACAGCTATAGGTTTTCTGGTTTGATTCTTGGTTGGGGTGGCTTCTGTCTGCATCTCCTCCCTGTATTTGTGTGGATTTGCTCTGGTGCCCTGCCATTTTACAAAGACGTGTCTGCAGTATTAATCCCTGCGTCTCTGCTGAAAACTGTTTTTGTTCTGTCCGCAGTAAAATTGACCGGCATTTGAATTTCAGACTTCAGGTTTCTGAATGTTTAATTCCTTGCAGATTTGATGGTGCAGTAGTAGTATTGTTGCCTCACAGCTATAGGCTTTCTGGTTTGATTCTTGGTTGGGGTGGCTTCTGTGTGGAGTCTGCATCTCCTCCCTGTGTTTGTGTGGATTTGCTCTGGTGCCCTGCCATTTTACAAAGACATGTCTGCAGTATTAATCCCTGCATCTCTGCTGAAAATTGTTTTTGTTCTGTCCGCAGTAAAATTGACCGGCATTTGAATTTCAGACTTCAGGTTTCTGAATGTTTATTTCCTTGCAGATTTGATGGTGCAGTGGTAGTATTGTTGCGTCACAGCTATAGGTTTTCTGGTTTGATTCTTGGTTGGGGTGGCTTCTGTGTGGAGTCTGCATCTCCTCCCTGTGTTTGTGTGGATTTGCTCTGGTGCCCTGCCATTTTACAAAGACGTGTCTGCAGTATTAATCCCTGCGTCTCTGCTGAAAATTGTTTTTGTTCTGTCCGCAGTAAAATTGACCGGCATTTGAATTTCAAACTTCATGTTCTTCAGAATACATAGTAGCACAACCTTTTTTTCTAGCAATTTTCTAAGTTTATAAGATGAATATTTTAAATTTGTCCCTATTTTTGGGACTGTATTCCCCCCTTATTGGCTTTGTCCAGGTTTTTATGCTAAGGTTGACAGCTATGGCAAGAACTGAATTCACTGAATATGGACTGTAGAATTGTGCATATTTACTGATAAAGGTGCACTGTAGAATTGTGCATATTTACTGATAATGGTGGACTGTAGAATTGTGCATATTTACTAATAATGGTGGACTGTGGAATTGTGCATATTTACTAATAATGGTGGACTGTAGAATTGTGTATATTTACTAATAATGATGGACTGTGGAAGTCTGAGTAGACTTTTTTATGATAAATGTTCTCAACTGGGCAGTTTTGCCATTATGGGTTCATATGTTTTGTTTCATTGCTTACTGGAAAAATGTTCAAAACAAGTTTAAAACACCCTCTAACAAGTGTACTGTATTGTACAAGGAATATAATTTTAGTACAATGAGGAAGGTGTATCAAAGAGCACATGTATGTTTCATATGCAAGGGGCCTATGATTCGAAAACAGCCCAAAATTAATCTTTATCTGCCACTGGCAAAATGTATTTTCTTTGAATGTGGGTTTCAATGCTGTTTCAATGAATGTGAGTTTCAAGGGCAGAGAAGTTTTAATGCTAAGTTTTCATTGTGAGACTGCATTGCTTTGTTTAATAGATGACTTAATGTTTGTGCTGTAAAATACAAAATAAAACTTTCAAATGAAGTCCAACTCATCATTGAAGTAAAGCAGTATGCACATTAGTGTTTATGGTAAATGGAGTGAAATAGCCAAGTAATGGCTCATTGGAATGGCTGCAGAGGCTCCATTCAACCATTATTTTGTCAGGGGCAGCAAACTCAGACAGGCCCAGCTGAACTATACCTCCCAACTGTCCAGATTTTCAAAGAATGAATAGATTTTTGCTTCTTATTTTTGGTTTGTTGTTCATAAAATTTGTAGTTTTAATTCCTAAATGATTTGCCAGAAGTCACTAAATAATAAGTTTCAGACTTCATAACCTTCATAAAAAGCATGTTAAAGTAAGAGCCGTTCTATCAACTGTCTCAATTTATACAAGAGCAATTTTAGTACTGTTTATATGTGCCCCAATATATTTGGCCTTGTTCAGATTTACTGCATTAACAGGTTGAGAGGTACATGCAAATAAATTGCTTTATAGAATTAGGCATAGCCAACCTCTCAACTGTCCCCAATTTTTGGCTCAAAATGTTGCTCTTCCCCCTAATAATCCCTCCACAAATAGCAATTTTGGAAGAAAACATGGAGGGTTTACAATTAAGAAATAACTGTAATAATCAAAGTTATAGATTACTTGAAATGCATGTAGATTCTTTTATTTTGTCAGCTGCTCAAGGTAGCAGTACTAATATTAAAGTGTCCCTTCTTTGACAGGTAGCAGCTGTATTGTGTGTCTATTTTATATTTTTGCATCACATTTTTGGTCCATTTTTCATAAAATTGTGTTTTTTGGCAAATTAGTGACAAATCACCAAAGACTGAAGTTAGAAAATGACAGACATTTGAGTTTCAGATTTTATACCCTTCAGAAAATTCATACTAATGCAAGACCTATTCTATTATCTTTCTAAGTTTATTAGAGCAATATTTAAAAATTGTCCTTATTGTTGTGCCTTTGTCCCACTTCTGTATATGGCTTTGTCCAGATTTCTTGCTCTTGAGGTTGAGAGGTATGACAAATGTGTCAGGGCCATCACAGTCAGCCACAGAGACTTCAAATTGTGACATGCTTGTTGCACCCCACTCCCCCATGTAGTGACTCTGGATGTGTCCAAGCAAGGCAAGGAGTAGTTGTATCTACCTTGGATGGGGAGGACACACTGCATAAGTACTACAGTGGATTTTCATCTGTCCTTGATTTTGCAGAATGGTCTGGTTTCTGTCATATTTTTGTACTGTTGATTTATGCTTATTACTCAGATTTATGCTTATTACTCAAAGTGCCTGTTGCTCTGTGTTTAAGTAGCAATGCTTTAATGACCATAAGGTAAGCTTGTCTGACATCGTAAGATGCAAGTAAGCTTTAATAAGCATACTGTTAAAGAATTGCCAACATTGAAAGCCTTTCTGTTGTTGCCATGCAGAGAATACTTGACTAGATAATGTATAAGCCTTGGGTATTAAAGGACAGGATTCCATTATTTTAAAAGCTCATTACACTTGTTGGAGACTTCCAGTCATCTCTACAGACTTTACCCGTAAACTAAACAGAATGCCAATCATGTGTGGTCCATAACCTGTACAGTAATCCTTTAAGCAATGTATCTTGAGCTTGTTTCTTGTTTGCTTTTCATTTTTACTTTGATCATGTTTTCCCATGAAACAAGTTGTCAGGCAGCAGGTCTTTTTGGATAAGAAACATTTTTACAAGTGGGGGCATCACATAGATTTCTACTTTCAGCATGTTGCTTGGTACTTTAATAAAGCT
This sequence comes from Protopterus annectens, assembly GCF_019279795.1. Classification (NCBI taxonomy): domain Eukaryota; kingdom Metazoa; phylum Chordata; order Ceratodontiformes; family Protopteridae; genus Protopterus; species Protopterus annectens. Next base: position 1,690,048,659 of record NC_056732.1, on the reverse strand, counting down.
GAATATATTATAATTAGAACTGCAGTGCAAGGAGAAGTGGTTTGAGTTGAGTGCTTCTGGTTTTTCTTATACTTGATTTTGACTGGCATTCCAGTAATGTATTTAAAAAGTAATTTATTTTTTCATGCCTCACAACCTTTTGTTTCCATCCAGATATTAAGTAAGCTGTCATGCAGCCAATGCATTGAAATATTTTTATTCTTCTACACTTATTTTTGTCTTGATTGGACTTTCATAATGATGGTTTGCCACCCAGGGCAGCGTATTTAATTAAAGTTAGTTTTTTGTGGTTTTGTGCATAGCTCCTCCCCTTTATGGTTGACCACACCCCTTCCCTTTGACCCCACCCATTCAGCATCTCCTGCAGCCCCCCTGTGATTTGAAGTCACCAGCCGCCACTGCAATCTGCCTAGTGGTATACCTCTTTAAGCAGTGCCAACCTTATGTAAGCAGGCGTGCCCATAGATTAGCCATTTCAAAACTGGCCAATCTTGGGAAAGTGCAGGAAAATGGCTTTATTTAAACCCCACAGGTGGGAATACTCCCCATAACTGGTTGTAGCATCCTACTGCAGGCAGAATGGCTGGTGTGGGTGAAGGTACTTGATTTAGAGTGCAGCGCTGGGGCATTCACGAGTCAAAAATCATGGTATGACTCCTGGTGAAACACCATGATCAGAGACTACTACAGGGCCAGTACCAGGGCTCGCAGTATAAAATGGAGGCCTGGGACAGTCTCGACCGTGACCTCACCAGTGCCACAGGTATCCCTCGGACTGGTGAGCAGGTCAGGCACCACCATGCTGACCTGAAGTGGCAAAGGGGGGATGTACTGGAACAGTGGATCCAGGAGTTTTGGCAGATGCCCAGTGCCCCAGTACTAAGTACTCATTCTACTAAGTAGTAAATAATCGCCTAGCTTGTGTATACTAGGGATAAGTATGGCTAAATATCACTGCATTTTTCTGACAGCTGCCGATGAGCAGGCTGCGAACCAGCAAGCCCATGATGCTAGCCTGCAAAGGCTGCATTGTGAGGCAGGTTAGTAATCAGTCTGCATGTACTGTCATAACAAATAAAAATAAGAGCCTTAGAAAGTGTTGTACCAGTAGAAATAAATGTGTAATAGTCTGTGAATAAAGGTATAACACCTGGAGTGCTTCTGTTTACTCTTCTCTCATATGTTGGTGATCTGTTCCATACTATAAATAGTACTGTTGTATCTTAAGCAGTGTCACCCACATCGTGGTATGCAGATAAAATGGGTATGAAGTCCTGCATAACAATGTTGTAAGTGCCAAGAGGTCAGTCATATTGTACAAGTTAGGGAGACTTAGAAAACAGTTGAAAGCTTTACATCAGTTCCCTAATAACACAGTGTACTGTGATGTCAGCTATACTTTTTTGTCACACACATTAGGGGTTTGGATCCCGTGAGTGCTACTAAGTTGTATGCATAATCATACCCCACAACTGTACAGATTTTGTTACAATGTTCAGATAGAAAGCTGTATGCATAATTACACCCAACAACTGCACAGAATTTGCTAGAATGTTCAAATTTTAAGTTGTATGCATATTCATACCCCACAACTGTTCCAATCTGTCCAGCATGTCCAGATAAATGGCCCATATCACCAGCTTGGTACCCTGTTTCCCTGAAAATCTAGTGTGATGATCCAAGAAATGTAGGCAGCTGTCAATGACATATAACTGATAGTCAAATGTGTACATAGTCTAGTCAGAGAATGTATATGGAAACAAATCTGTCATTCTAGCACCTCACCCAAAGTGCATGACAGCAATTCTCAACATATGTTGCATTAACACCTGCAGCCTATCATGCCTGTAAGACACAGGTCACATATATAATAATTTATAAACATACCAGTATACAATATAAGGCCATTGTGTAGTGTAATAATACATGTAAGGGAAAGACCACTGTAGTGACTAAGAATGTTGTGAAAACTACAAGGATATATTAGTTGTTAATTGAACTCGCTCTCCCACCCTTACCATATCTGCATAATAACCTAATGATACTCCTCAACTGGTATGTGTACACTCCAAACTTTTGTTGGGACATATGTCCTAATGGTTTATAAATATTCACATTTGTTTCTATGCATGTGCCATGTTAAAATACATCCATATTGGTGGCCTGTTGCCATCAATGAAACCTGCATGCTCCTGTAATGGCCACTGTTGTTCCATAGATGCATGTGTTCTGCTTGCTCTGGAACTGTGTTAAATCTGGTGTGTTGGATTAATGGGAATACCTATGCATGCTGTTATAACTAATCCTGAATGCTGTTGACTGTTACTAACCCATGTCTGTCATAAACCTGTTACAACACAGCTCGTATGGGAAGGCCAGTCCCAGCAGAACCACCTGTCCCACCTCAGCTGGCCATGGCACCGGGCACCAGCACATCTGGGGCCCAGCCTGGGACCTCCTCCTCTGTGGTCCCTGTGCCACTTTTGGGTGGAACCGCTGCAGGGGATGAGGCTTGCCCCCACTCGGAGCAGGTGCAGAGGGGAACCTGTCACCCGTCAACACATCTGGGCCGCGGTGCATAGGGATTTCAATCTAGAGTACCAACAGCAGCTACTCCAGCTTGAGGGTGGAGTGGCGCTATTAAGGGTGAGCCTGCCCCTCCTATACAGCCCCCAGCACAGCCACTTTCGGGGATGTGAAGGTGCAGTGGTGACTGCCCATTGGTGGGAACCTCAGTCCCACTGTTTCCAGTTGAGGGATCATGGGCTTGCGACTTCCAAACACCCCTCCCCGTCCAAGATATTTACCACCCACATGTGTCATATACTGGCCCTGTATGCATCTTGTGTGTCTTGTCTGTTAACCTACCCAACCTACCTCCCCAAATATTCCTACTACCCCTTCCCCAACATCCCACTCTCACCTGAAAAAAAAAGGGCAATCTGTTCCCACAAAAAAATCTCGCCCCATACATAGGTGTCCATTTCGCACACGTGTCCACTGGACACATGTAATCTGGTCTAATTGGCTTCACAATGAATATATGTTGTCCTCACCCCTCTCCCATGGGTTTGAGGGTCCAAATGTACCTGCAAATATAGTGTATATGCACAGCTGTTGCTGTAGAAGAAATGGGCAGCTATGGACCTTTCTTATACCCTTCCTGCACATGCCTAGATATTTTCCCTATTGTCTTTCCCTCTTTGTGCCCCGTTTTTCACCACTTTCCTATCAACCCCTTTTTCTTTTCTTTTAAAGGAATTAGTGCGGGGGTAAGCAGCAGTAAGCACTGTTAAGCAGTGGAGAGCGGTTTGCGCGGGTTTGCACGGGTTTGCACGGGGGTAATCTATGCCTACACAGGCTGAGAAATCTGAAGCTAACTGACTGTAAGAAAACATAAACGGAGGTTGGAAGTGCATACTGTCATGCAAACTCACGCAAACCCACTTACAACTGCTTAAAAGTGTTTTAATCACTCTGTAGCCAATGCCCCTTGTTCTGCCCAGCAACAAAATAAACTGCCTCTCAAAGGCTCAAACCCAGGACCCTGCACTCCATACACAAAGTGATTTAGCACTAAACCATGGCAAATATACAAAAACTGAAGTTTTCACAAACATATCATGCAGCACAATCAGTCAACAGTACAGGAAATGTATTAATATCATACCACACAACCTGTTAATGCAAGAAGTCTGGACAAAGTATGCCACACTGTGGGTACAAATAGGGATATATGTCAACTAATGCTCTAATACACTTAAAATGTTGATAGTTACACAGTTATATGTATTAGAAAACATGTAGAAGGAGATGAAGTCTGAAACACAAAAGTGTTGGCACTAGTTACTGACTTCAATGCTGCGATCATCCATGACAATTGCCAAGTGAATGAGGAACAGAACAAAATATGAGCTGAACATGCATGGACATATGGACAGATATATATCTGTAAATGTAGACAGATAGACAGCTATACGTAGATATATATATTAATGTATGACTCACAAATTATCATATAATATCAATTGTATATAGATACATACATATGTTCATATGTATTTATATATATATATATATATATATATATATATATATATACACACACATATATATATAGATAGAGCCATATGATATATATATATATATATATATATATATATATATATATATATATATACATATACACACACAAAAGGTATCAGTAGCCATACATATGTAGAAGCAGTATGGAAGTACTGGGTGCAAAGTATATCCCTCAGCCACAAGCCCTTTAACTGCCTCCTGTGAAATGTGTAGTGTGGCAACCATTCACACAAATGAGAATACTTACATTAAACATATACCCACCCACAATTCAAAGGACATGACACGACACACAGGTATGCATACACAGATAACCTTTATTTGTGTACTATACAATAATGTATGCCAGTGCTTACAGCACATAAGGTTTGAAATATGTAATTAGTGATGAATGCAAGGCCCCCACAGAACAGTAGATGCAAGCAATGTGTATATACACCATACTATGCTGTCCAGGCCAAGGCCTTCAATTAGTACAACAGTAGAAACAGGATTTGCCTTTAGGATACATAACAATCAGCAATTACAGATGTAGTTCAGCAGCCTCCAATTATACCCTGTAGTCAAGCCCTAGGGGGGAAAAGTAGCACTTGTGTTAATATCACAGTATCTTGTACATAACATTGCTTAACCTAACATCTCCTATCACACTGAATGACCCACATCTTAACAGTTATATCCCTGAAAAGGTGTCATAGCCTAGGTTAATGACTTTGAACCCCCCCCCCCACATTAAAGGCTGTACAAGGGCAAGGAACACTGTGTACCACACACTTACCTCTGGAATGTACAAGGGCCCATATGTGTTCTCCAGCTGTTGCCTCTATATATATATATATATATATATATATATATATATATATATATATATATATATATATATAGACTTGGCCCAGCAGTCGGTGTGGGAGTCCATGACATGACTGGGATGATAGCAGTAATGCTAGTGGTAAATGATACCTCTGAGATCATCCATGTGCAGCTAACATTGGGCAAATCTGCTATGCAAATTGTGACCTGCTACAGATCACCCTCCATGTCCCAGGACCACCACTCCGCCTTTCTGGAGACACTGGAAAACATGAAGGTCTTACCGAACACCCTGATATTGGGCGATTTCAATTACCCTACCATTAACTGGGAAAACTACTTGAGTACAAACTCCCAGGCTCAGTGCTTCCTGGAATATATCAACTCAAATGCCCTTTATCAGCTGGTAAACTCCCCTACCAGAGGCCCACAACATATTGGACCTGGTCATCACCAACATGGGTGACAGGTGTTCCGTACCAGAGGTCAACCGGTCACTGGTTAGATTAGACCATAAACTAATCACCCTAGATGTCCACACCCCACCACCACCCACAACCAAGGAAACCACAGTGAAAAACATTTCTAAAGCAAACTTCACCTTACTTAAGGCAGAGGTGGTAAGTTTCACAGCCCCCACGCTAAAGGATAACACTGCCCAAGATGCAGAATCCTTTACAATTGCACTCTATGAGTACCTACAAGGATGCATGGATCGTGCCATCCCTAGCAAAACCATGACTCACTCCCCTAAGAGAAGGAAACCAGTCTGTTGGACCCCTGCCATAAACAGGTTATACAACAAAAGGAGGAAACTAGTTGAGAAAAAAGCAAATCCCAAGAAGGAAAGACATCCCTAATCAGTATCAGTAAGAAACTAAGGTCCCTCATAAAATCATCCAAGGCTAACTTCGAAAGAAAAATAGCCAAGGATTCGAAAGATAATCACAAAGCCTTCTTTAGCTATGTCAAGAATCTAAATGGCAACTCACAGATATGCTCTGAGCTAGTGCAAAAGAGCACAAAGTGTACTGAACCTACTGATATTGCCAACATCCTGGCAGATAGATTCAGTGCAAACTTCACCTCCCTCTCACCTTCAAAAGGGCCCACAACAATACCGGAAAAGTGTAGTGTCCCGGAAATCACAGAAGCACAGCTGAAAACAGCCCTTTCAAAAGCCAAAAACACAGCATCAATGGGGCCAGATGGTGTCCCAGGCTGCGTCTTGCATGAACTACAGAACGAACTAACCCCCCACCTAAACACGCTGTTCAACCTCAGCCTCTTAACAGGCTACGTGCCCATAGAATGGTGCACAGCAATGGTTATTCCTCTCCACTAAGGAGGGGCCACAACTGACCCTGGTAACTATCGCCCCATCACCCTGATTAGCCTGGTCTGCAAGGCTATGGAGCGCATCATCATGGAACTCATTAACAAAGACATTGGGAACCTCCAGACACTTGACCCGACCCAGTTCGGCTTTGTTAAGGGCAGATCATGCCTACTAAACCTGGTTGACTTCTTCAAGACAGTCACCAAGGCCATAGACGAGGGAAAGGTGGTTCACACAGCCTACCTTGATCTCACCAAGGCTTTCAACACCATTCCTCACTCGGGTATTATAGAAACCTGAACATAAATCTCTACGTCACAAGATGTGTTGCCAACTGGCTTACAGACAGAACACACACGGTAAGAATAGCCGGCTCCAGGTCTGACTCTAAACCAGTCACAAGTGGTGTCCCGCAAGGCTCTGTTCTGGGACCCCTACTGTCCGGCATTTATTTCTCAGAAGTACAAGCAAACACATGAGAACTATGGCTAACCAAGTTCGCCGATGACTACAAACTGGGAGCCATAATTGACTCTCCGGCTGACACGGGCACCCTTCAAAAAGGTCTTACTGAGACAGACACCTGGTGTCAAAGTCATGGCCTCAAGCTAAATGCCAAAAAATGCATAGTCATCCCATTTGGGAAAAACAAAACACCCACGAATTACCACATAGTTGGCAGCCCCTTAATACAGAAGAGGTAATAAGAGATCTGGGGACCCAGGTAGATAGTAATCTCTCCTTTGACAATCATATTGCCAAAGTAGTTAGGAAATCCTTCTATGTGGCCTATCTAATTACTAAGGGGTTCACATCTAGAAATAAAGAGGTTATAGTGCCCCTCTACTCGTCACTCATCAGACCCATCAAAGAGTACAATGCCCCATTTGGGATGTACCTCACAAGACACTTCCAACAGCTGGAAAGACCACAAAAGCACCTCACCAAGAGGATTACTGGCCTCAAACATATGTCCTATGCAGCCCGACTGAAAAAACTCCGGCTGTACTCAGTGACATATCGCTTACTCAGAGGTGATCTCTGCCTGACTTACAAAGCCATGTCCAACTCAGAATTGATGGACATGCTCCACCTAAAGAAATCCAAGTCACTGCAAGCCACGCACTCTAGTGAGCTAAACCTCACCACAACAATAAATAGAACATGCTGGAGGGATAGATTCCTGTCACAGAGACTCCCCATGCTTTGGAACAAAATTCCTAACTACATTAGGCAGAGCCCCGCACTAACACTCTTCAAGATAAGCCTTGACAAGTGGATAGGTAACAGAAAATACACCCCTGGGATCACTTCATTGGCTCTGCTTGACAGAGGCTCAGTTAATTAATCAATGGAGCGGCGAAAGCCAACACACTCTGGCTAGGCTTATAAATGCCCTCGGGCAGATAGCCTAGTACCTACCTATGAACCTAAATAATGATAGGCCATTACCTAACAACCCTTCCTGTATCACAGCAGGACAAAGACTGGCATATATGTGGAGGACAGAGGCAGGAACATATGGCCATATTTGCATTATTGCTGTTACAGGATTCGTTGCAGCATACCGTTATGCAGGAATATGACATTGAAATACAAATGGATGCAGCCATGTACTGACAGCACTCAACAGACAGAATTCCACAGATATATCTGGGACAATACCTGTGTGGTGCACAGACAAAATCTAACAGCCAACTCCCCTGGTATCATATGGATAGGCCCACAGTTGAGAGCTATGCAGACAGACAACATTCCATGAAAAAGTACCATGTACACAGAAACCGTCTAACAACAGCAAGATACATTGCACACAACAACACTACTCACGCTGTCTGTAGGTCTGGAACCATACCCAAATGTGGATTTGGCCTGTGTCTGCACGTTCTTCTGTAAGAGGTATTGCTACCTGATGTCTGTAACACTGATGTCCACACACAGGAAGGATGTCATCCATACTGGAAAGGTGAAGGGACAATGCCCACAGAAGGCAGCAATTTAAAGTACAGGGTTGAAATGACAGTGGTTGTCTGAAGTACTACACAACAGGCTGCATGCAATTAGCAACTGGTGGACACCGACTGGTGCAATACCAACAAAAGCATGCTGCAATCTATTCAAACCAGCTCAATCACTCTACTGGAGAGACTGAGAGAGAGAGAGATAGAGAGAGAGAGAGAGAGAGAAACTTCAAGAAAGGTCACAAAGCTCAGGGTTGTGTTACAGCGGAAAAAACATAACAGGTATGTAAAACAGATATGCATTTACTTGCATGTAGTATATGGCATAGAATAATAGGATGTATAATGTAAAAGGATGTATATGTGCCATCAGTATTTGTTCCTGTAATGATGTTCTGCTCAAAAACTGCACTGAACTATAGTGTCAGTCCCTGTGGGCAGTGGGACATACTTGTCAAATGTGCAGATCAGCAGTGAATGGCAAAGATGTGATCCATGATATCTGTGTTCTGTAAATTACTGTGGCCAATGGCTGGTGGGGGTATTAATACTGCCATGACAGACACATGGGTGAGAGACCACATCACTTGCAGGACAGTCATGTTAAAGTGTAGCATAGCATGCCCAACTGCCATAGCAGTATAATATGCTTATCTAAAGTTTGTCACCATATATATCCCCCTAATGTTAGTCTGTTTACATGTGACATCTGTCTGCGTTGCAGCAAGGCAGAATAGTTCAGCTGTGAAGTAAAGAGACTACATGAATGTAGTCCAGATGTTTGTATGCACCCCACATACAGATACATATATGTGTGATACATATTCACAGCTGTGTATGTCTACAGAACCTCAGACAGTTATACATTTATATAGGTATATAAACAACACATAATGATATCTACACATATATGCACATATGTATATATACATACATACATATATATATATATATATATATATATATATGTATACAGACAGATATATATATATATATATATATATATATATATATATATATATATATATATATATAAATATATATATGTGTGTGTGTGTGTGTGTGTGTGTATTTCTACATATATATATATATATATATATATATATATATATATATATATGTATATTTATAAATATATATATATATATTTATGTCAATACATGTCCCCTGCCATGACATGTGTGAGAGAACATCACACATCAATACACAACATACCTACACACCAGTACATGGCTGCAAGATGGAGTGTGGTGTGTAACCCATGTTGGGAACACATCGCAACTGTTTGAGAAGGTGGTATATATTTGTTAGTGAAGGGTATTAGGCAAATATTGGCTTGTAGGTCTGGTTGGGTGACAAACAAGACAGCATACAGGGCTGGTATATGACACGTGGTGGTTAAACACTGTGGATGGGTAGTTACATTTGGAATGTGGAGGCTATTGAGCCCCCACATGTGAACAAAGGGAACATGGTGCCCACCTATGAACAGTCACAACAGCATCTACACAGACATAAAGGTACCTGGGCTGTGGGCTGAGCAGGAGGAACATGCATGTCGAACCTTGTGTATGTGTACTGCATGCCTCCAGGTGATGTAGCACAAACCCCATGTCTCTGTGGAGCTCCCTCTGCACAAGATCCTGAACCTAACTGGGTGACAGACATATGTCTGTGTGTGCTCCATGGGGTGGACACCCTCCCCTGAGGTGATTCCACATGAAGGTAGTGCTGGAACAGTAAATAATGAGGTTCCATGGTGGGTCACGGATGCGATGTGGACTGGTATCATGTGCACATTAGGTGGGAGTGGTGTTCCTTATGGCAAATAACCTCTACACATACTGGTGTGTAACTGTCATGGAACATATGTGGCTTGTAATAGTCCATACAATCCCAGAACATGTCCAACAGCATGCATAGATATCCCCAATATCACAGAATGGCAGTTGTGTAGCAATCACATAGCAGGCATACCACATGCATATGTGGAAACATAGTGGCAGTGACAATGACATGCAGGTGAAATACTCTGTAACAGCCCCGCAACTCTAGTGTCCCCATAGAGAGCATGTCTATAAACACATAGCAGAAAGTGTTGTACAATACAGTATATGACCCAATGGTACATACCGGAGACATACCACTAGCATTGTGTGAACATGAAGTTGGAGCTGATATGATGGCAGGAGACTGATATGTGCAGTGGATTATGGTAAACTTGTCATATGAGGTGCTCAGACATATTTCCATCATTATGTCTTTCAGGGAGTATGGCGCACCCAAGGAATCCCACCTACAGTGCCACTGAGGATGATATTATAATCATCAGCATCATCCAGAACTACCAGCTGTTGTTCTCATGGACAAGCCAGGACTAGCATGAGTGAGCAGCCATGTGGAATGATGTGGTCTGCAGGGTGAATGTGGTGGGGATGCACAGCCGTATATATGAGCAGGTCCGCCACCACTGTAGTGACCTGCTCCACCATGTACGTCGTCATACCGCTGCCATGTGGGGTGACCACCTTGCAACTGGAGGGGGCCATAATATCCATCCCCCCCCTCACCAGAGTGCAGGAGCTGCTCATGAACCTGGTAGCACCTGCCCACCCACAAGAGCTACAGACATATACTGTCATGGAGGTGGGTGCTACACACACACCAGGCATGGAACATGCAGGTAAGGTTCCATGGCATATCAATAGACTACTGTAGTGTATGCATCTGTACAGGTAGATCATGCATATGTGAGATATGGAGTATGTTGCTGTGTAGTACTGGTAAGCAGTAATGCATAATCTGTAGTACTGTGGACTTCAGCTGTTGCTGTACTGTAATATTGCAGCCACCCTGTAGCAATGCCACAGCTGTGGCCACTGACATCAACTCTATCTCATCTCAATGTAGGTACCTCTGGAATACCAGCAAGGCAGCGGCCGGATGCCGGTGAGTATGGTTTAGGTTATACTTGGCAATTCACTGTGCATGTCATAGCTAAGGTGTAGGCCATATACACATCTAACACACCTACCCATAATGCATGCTGTATATGGGCAATGACAGAGCACACACCTCACTAATGGGATTACCAGCCTCAAACACATGCAATATACAGACCATCTCAGACAACTGTGGCTGCACTCCAGTGCACATTGCCCAGGCACAGCTGACATCTGCCTAACATACACAGCTATGTCATGCACAGAGCAATTAAACATGCTACACATAAAGACATCCCACTCCCTCTGCAAACACATGCTCCAGGGTCCTACACCTCATCAACACATTACACAGAACATGCTGGAGGGATAGGGCCCTGTCCTGGGGAATTCCCACACTCTGGAATGGACTACCCATACATGTCAGGCAATGCTACTCATTGGCCCTCTTTATAAAAACACTTGACAACTGGATGGGAAATGGGGAATTCACCCTGGGTAGTATGTCTGTGCCACAGCCTGTCAGGGGCACAGGGGAATAACATTAGTGGGTGGTGCATGGCTGAGAACCCCTGTGGCTAGGCTTATGTAGCCCCCAGGACCAATAGATCAGTCCTCACCTACGAACTTATGTGTACCACAGGCAACATCAGTCAGGGCTCAATAATGGTCAATAATGGTCTCTACACTCACCATAGGTACAATACATTGTGTCTGTGGTCGGTCTAATGGTAGTCTATCACTCATACATGCATCACTGATGATGACATCTGTGAATACACATCAAGCATTCACTAAACACGTGTCCACATGTAATCCAGAAACACACAGAGGCTGTGAGCAGCAGCAGAAACACAACTGACACACAGATACACATCCTGCAATGGTGTGTACACCTGTGAGGTATGGTGCACAGTACATGCCAGGGTGCTGAACGGATGCACAGCAATGCTGTGGACATGGGTGCAGTGAGTTCCAGGGGGAGGGCCATCACCTACTAACAGAAGCCATGCATTACAGCCATGTATAATGTTGGTAATAGGGATCGACTACAGTTGCACTGCATGCTGTTGAGCACCACATATCCTGCATGCTGACGTGTGTAATTACAGGATTGTATGTGACACCTGCTTTTGTGTGTGTTATGGGGGTGCAGGAGCTGTCTGTAGGTGCTGTCTGGTGGAGTGTATGGGCTGCCATGTATGTCGACTGCATGTGTGTATGTCTGTGTGTGTGGCCATGTCTGCACACACATGTGTGTGTGTGTGTGTGTGTGTGTGTGTGTGTGTGTGTGTGTGTGTGTGTGTGTGTGTGTGTGTGTGTGTGTGTGTGTGTGTGTGTGTGTGTGTGTGTGTGTGTGTGTGTGTGTGTGTATGTACTGTTTAGCGGGGATATACAGGTCATACAGTCTGTTCCCTGTTTTCCCCTCACAGGTGGCGAGGTGGGGCTGGGTTGCCCTGCAGGGAATCTGATGTCACTGATACAGACAGCAACTGTGAGGATTGGTGTTTTGAGGCACAGGAAGGATCAGGGGCAGTTGCTGGGCCACCAATTGACATCCCACGTGTATCCACCCCATCCACGCACAAAGTCACACTGCCTCTACATATCTTATCACCGTTGGCCTTAGCTGAGGGACAGTCTATGGTTGGCATTGGCCAGGACAGTGTAGTATCTATGGTACGTGTGTCAGGACACTGCAGCCATAGTCAGATGTCTGGTGGGGTATCACATAGGCAGATGTTCAGGGGTGCTCATCGGAGCACTGCTGGTCATCATGCCCCTGGCAGACGTGCCACATCTATATCAACCATACGTATGTTCCAGGCTGTCATGGAGGCACAGGCATGAATGGAAAGATACAACAGGCAGAGTCTAAGGGCACAGAGGGCTCATCGCACCTCTGTAACTGACAGCATCCGTGACCTAGCAGGTGCCATCCATAATTACACCAAGGTCATGGATAGATGGTGGGGTGAGACATTGGATCTCATCCACAATGTCATGTCCATGCATCAGGACAGGGCGAGACGGTTGCAACAGTCACATGGATGTATGCCAGCAATACGAGCAGCTGGAGGTTGCCGTGGACGTCCCACAAGTCACAGCTGCTCCTGTAGTGGCAGTACCAGCCCCGGCACTGTGGGGGGGTGCTGTCCATAGACCGTCATAGCAGACCATGTGCACATGGCCCTGGCCTGTCCTAGGTGGGACCTGGATCCAGTGGACATCTGTTAACCTCGGGTGACAGTACTCGATCTGGCTTTGTACCTGATACTGCCTGTAGCACCCCTGCCAGGCAGAGGTCCCATGTCTGTGGCCAGAGACGGTGACCTGCAAACCCTGCCAGGTACGGTCTGCAGCTGTTTCACAAATCCCTGTATAGGGCAGCCACATGGTGGAACTGTGTGCATGCAGACACACACACATAAACAGCAAACTTAGAGCAACCACATACCTGCACACACAACATCACCAGTGGCCCATAACAGTGCTCAGCCCACCCACACACACACACACACACACACACACACACACACACACACACACACACACACATGTTGTAATTTCCATGGCTCAGCCTAGGACGCTGGCAAACCAATAACACACCCTGTGCATATGATGATACCTGTGCCACTCCCTGACATCTGTAACATCAATGCAGGGACAGGCTAACATGGTGCTGATGCACAGGTTGACTGTACAACAGTGTAGCAATGGACTGATGTGTAGCATGTTGTCAGCAGTAAAGTGAAAAGCTAATATCTTGGAAGGTGTAGCTGTGCAGCCATGATGCATCATAGCTGTAATTAACAATATTGTATTGTTGTTAACATTATCTATTCTGATTGTGTTGTCTTTGTCCATGTGCCACATGGCTGATGGGTGTAGTGGTGTCAGCAGGCCTTCTACAGTGGACACAAGTAAGTGTAATGGGTGGTACACATGCCATGGCTGGGTACAACACACAGAGCCTTTGGTTTGGATGCAGTACAGGTACAAGACTGTACACATGGAGCTACCTCCCCATGCAGGTAACACATCTGTTGCACATGTAATCCCACCAAGACAGGATAGGCACAGCCACACATTGCTATATTTGCAGTCTGCAATGTGGATGACATTGAACATGCTAACAGCAGGGTGTATGTTCCTCTCCCCACTCTACTGTGATCCTCACCTCAGTAACATGCGTGTGCCAAAGCCAGTGGCATAGCCCTACCCTTAGGAGGGTGTGAGGTGCTCAACTACTGTGAATGGTGTAACAATAACTAACAACCTGATTACATACACTGTACAGTATTACAGACAGCTATGTGGGGGGATAGATGCAACAGTAACTGCAATAATGGCAGATGTGTCCACAACAGCCACACCCAGTGAGTTATGCTGCACACTTCTACAGTCTGGAGGAGGGCATTAACACATCTATGACCTGTGAAGGAATGTATGTCCACAGGATGGCACCTGTGGAATGTTTGCATTTGCCAAGCAGTCCTGGTGGAAAGATATTCTGTGAACGGAGGTAGATCCCTTAACAACTACACACATCCCTACATGCGGGATGGTGTACAAAAGCCTGCTATGATCTATATAGGCATTGTGCACCTCCTAACCCTCATCTACACCTGTCATGATTGGATCAAAAAGGTATAGCAGGTTCAGGTTGTATTTTCTGCCTTTGACAAGTCCAACATTGTCAGGGTCCAGTGTGTTAAGATTACCAGTGACATTGGCCATGGGTTCATAATTGATATGTTCATTGTCCCTGCAGACCAAGGTCATCAGGCTACTGGGTGGTAATTCCCAGCTGACATGGTGGATTTGTGGTCGTCCTTACCAACATTGGTGAATTCATTGTCAGGTGTAGATCTATTGGATTGTATGAGGTTCCCAGCTACTTACTGCACCTGCCCAGGGGGTTCCCCCAAGCATGACACTTCACTTGACTATACTGCATGATATGTTAGTAATGCCAGCCTGACATCCTACAGGTGGGATGGAGTACTGTTAACATGTACTGCCATTGTCATGTGGGGTCCTTGTTATGGGATCTGCTAAGGATGGTAGTGTATTGCAGGCCAGACATGTTTGGCTGGAGGGGGGATAGCTATCCATGCCAGATGTATGTTGTTTGGGTCTCTCAAACACATCAATGGTGCATGTGGACATATATGTTGTGGTTACATTCCCAGTTTCATCTACAGATGTATGTCTACATATACCTATATATATATATATATATATATATATATATATATATATATATATATATATATATATTTATTCACCTTTGAAAGGGAGACAATCATTTCTTCGAACATCCCTTTCTGCAAACCGAAAGGACAAATCCATAATTTCTTACTGTACCACAGTTCAAAACACAGCAGTTCTAAAGGCAGCTTCGCTGACTCTTGAACTGCAAGTTGGAATGCATATTGTAAAGCAGGGGAGCATGCCCTCCTGCAACCCCCATCTGGGGAGCTGGGCCCCACACAACCCCCTTACTGTGATATACTAACTCCGAGTTCACACTACAGTGGGGATAGGTAAATATTCCCCATCCCCACTATAGTGCCATCCGCATCTAAATTGCCAAATCTGCAATGAGTGAATGCATAGCGACATTCGCTCAATGCACATTCGATGCATTTATTGCAAGATTGTG
>NC_056732.1:1690007852-1690030352 GCF_019279795.1 Protopterus annectens | reverse complement strand
AATATAAATGGATGTAGCCATGTACTGATAGCACACAACACACACACTGCCAGTGTAATATCTGACACAGGATCTGTGTGGTGGATGCACAACACATGATAGGCTTACCTCTGTCCAGCAAGAGGATAGGCCCACAGTAGTGAACTATGCAGACCAGACTACATTCCAAGGTACACTAGTATGCACACACACACACACACACACACACACACACACACACACACACACACACACACACACCCTGTAACACCAGTCCTATGCAAAGCATAACACAACTCTACTCACAGTCTGTAATTCCTGATCCTCCTACAAATATGTGGCCACTCTGAGTGTGCAGGTTCTCCTACAAGAGGTATTGCTACCTGCTGTCTGTATCACTGATGCCTACACACAGGAAGGATGTCCATCACACAGGAAATGTAAAGGGACCATGCTCACATGCTGTAGGGATTCATAGTGGGTGGTTGCCATGACAGTGGTAATTGAATGTGGTACACATGTGTATATATATATATATATATATATATATATATATATATATATATATATATATATAGCTATCTGGATTAGTATATGTACATATATCTCCACCATATCTCCATCACATTGCCACAGTAGTCAGGAAATCCTTCTACGTGGCACACCTCATTAGAAAAGGTTTCTCATCCAGGAAAAAAGAGGTCATTATTCCCCTCTACTCATCACTCATTATACTTATTATAGAGTACAATGCCCCATTTGGTATGTACCTCACAAGACATCTACAACAACTGGAAAGGCCACAGAAATACCTCACAAAGAGGATTACCGGCCTCAAACAGATGCCCTACGCAGACCGTCTCAAAAAACTCCAGCTTTACTCTGCCGCATATCGCCTACTCAGAGGCGATCTCTGCCTAACATACAAAGCTATGTCACACCCAGAGCTGTTGGACATGCTCCACGTAAAGAAATCCCAATCCCTCAGAGCTACATGCTCTAGGAACCTAAACCTTGTCACCACAATAAACAGAACATGATGGAGGGATAGATTCCTGTCCCAGAGACTTCCCATACTCTGGAACAAACTACCTATCTATATCAAACAAAGCTCCTCATTAGCACTCCTCAAGAAAAACCTTGATGATTGGATGGGAGATAGGAAATTCACCCCGGGGATCACTTCTGTGGCTCTGCTTGACAGGGGCACAGGAAAATAATTTTCTTGGGTGGCAAAAGCCAGGGTACCATTTGGCTAGGCTTATTTAGGCCCTAGGGCCAATAGCCTAGTACCTATCTATTAACCTATAAACCTATATGTCCTGAACATGGAGTGTAGCTGTACCCCAGCCCCTACAATCCCAAAGTCGTAGTGCAAGGGGATGTCAGATATGTATAGCAGGTATATTACTAGACTGTTGCTACTGTCATTGGGATTGTCTTCACAGACATGGTGTGTGTGGATGCGGACATCTGCTTATAACATGTGTGTGATTGGCTACTGACAGACATCCTAAGGAAATCATTGTAAAGTATTGCCGCTAGCATGTAATGCCCCTGTGGAGTGCAGCAGAGATATTGGCCACTATATGTGGAACTTCAGACACACCCTGTACAGTCCAGAGGTATACACATAATCCCTTAGTGCACAACATGTGTACCAGGCCTGACAATATGGATGTAGACAGCCATGTAGATGGGTATAACACATAACAACTGGTATACATTTGGCACCATAGGTGTTGGATTCACACACTCCTGTTTGGCCTGACACATAATGACTGCTGGTAATGGGTGCCATGGACACATACTACCCACTAGATATTGACATACATCCATACAGCATCCCACTGCTCTGTCTGACATACATGACTTTTAAGGGAGGCCTGGCAGCAGTACACCTGGCAAGTATCTGCATATGACATCCCACTGCTTAAGTACACTAAGCTGCTAGGCATGTAACAATGCACTGTGCAGGCTACAGGCAGACTGGCTCAACACTGGCCTACATCTCGTATGGGGGACTGCACATATACCTGCATATATGGCAGGCTCAACAGCCATGTCACAGCACAGGGTAAGATACACCTGTGTGACAGTGCATAAACACAACCAATGAGAATACAGCCACAGCCACATATGGTAAGCTAGCATAATATTACAGTATATGGACTATCTGTTCTACATCATCCTTATATGTGCCATTCACAGAATGACCCTACAAATACTGGGCTGCTGCACAATTTGGTCTGATTATTGTCTGTGGTATGGGACATGTGTGTGTATGGCTCTACAAACATGTACGGCAAAATGGTACCATACAGTGGGGCAGCATGTAACATCTGATAGAAGGAGATCTAGAACAATGACATCTACCACAGTCTGTACACAGGCTAAAGTACATATTAACAATACACACACTGCCGACATTCACCATCACTACACATACCTCAGTACTGTACAAATATCCACAGAATGTCTAGCTTATGTCATGTCATGAAATATAGCCCCTACTGTACGTGACGTGTGTAGCAATCTGATATATCACTGGCTTATTATCAGATATGATGACAGTATTTATGGTGTACAGAACATATGCGCCACATCATGCACGCCATATGTACAAAGGTTGACAGAGGTGTGTTTGACAGCACATACACAGGGCCAGTATAGACATGTTGCTGTAATAACCTCATATATTTTCTATTGTAACAGGGTTTTTTGCAACATATGTCCTATGAGGGGTATGAAGTCAGTAACTGTCACAGCCTTCACCATCTACAGACTGCAATCCTTAGACTACCTTCTGCATGATAGATGCACGGTGGCTAACACATGAAACCATAGGCACAACACTGCCCAGTCTGCAGATGACCCTGCAGATGGGGATTCCTCATATACATGAAAGTGACATGGCAGATATTGCGAAATGTACGACAGGCATATCCAGACAAACACTATTAAACCAACATTACTCCAAATGCAGTATAGCAGCAATTACAGTCTGTAGTCAGGTCAGGCACACCCCCCCCCCTCCTGTTTGTTGCCCTCTTTCCACAGTGTATGTTGTTAGAAGTAAATCCCCAATCCATCTGATATGCTGTTTGCCAAACAACAGATCTAGTTTCCACCACCATGATGTTCCTAGGTATTGGAGTGTGTTTCCATGCAATTGGCTATGGGATTATTACCACAACTGTTCCACATGCAATCAGCTAAGGGAGGACTGCAATTCATGCAGAGGCCATCAGCTGATCAAGAGCATCACATGAAATACACATGCTGCTGCCTAAGCAAAGCAGGTGTGGGTCTCCACATCCACCAGAGAGGGAGTGGGGGAAGCAGACAGAGGCAAATACATGTCAGGGAGGGGTGGGAGAGTAAAACTGAAGAATGTTTGTGTTACACACCTACCAGCACAGGGTATCAAATCCCCAACAACTATCTAGTGCAATGCAGTTATTGGATGCACCACATGGGTTACCTGATGTGGAGCACTCAGAACATATATGTGAAGGTGAGAGACATCTGCAACAGTGATACGGTAGATATACGGTAGGTGTCGTACACGTGCCTGTCTGCTTAAACAGGTGCCAGCATCAACACAGGCACACTCACACAGGGACACACACACATTGACACACTTGGCAGGGCCAGGAGTGCAACTCATCACTAGTGGGATTGCCAGAACACATCAATGTGCAGGTATCACATACACCACACGGGTCATACAGAGGCCGTATGGGCAAATAGTATGAGGAGGTGTCAGACATCAGACAGCATGCTTCAGTATGCCCTGGGGGGGGGTTGTAGTGAGTGTGGATATGGACACACACACACACACACACACACACACACACACACACACACACACACACACACACACACACACACACACACACACAAACACACAGGGTGCCAGTTCTGACATGCATGGGTGTATGTCCTCACAGTTGTGTGGTGGTCAACTGTGCCAGCAGGCTGTACAAGGGTAGGCAATGGGTATACCTTGGCATCAGGCCACATGACAATGGTCTGCACTGTGGCTCAGGCCTGTAGTTACTGCATTTGCCCACAGAGGTGGGTATTGTATCCCCCATCCAGTCACCAGGGTGACTATTGTGTGTGGCCAATGCTGTACATCACATGCCATGTATGTGCTCCTTAGTCCATGACATGGATGGTGTCTGGGATGTGCACACCTCCCACATGCATGTACAGTGACATGTGGAACTGTACCTGGGGTGTCTGGCCCATGTTGTGAACACAGATTATCATCAGATGTGCCAGTCTTGCCCACCTGTGGCAGGAACTGGTAATGGGCAGCAGGTTTACCCTGCACCTACATTGATAGCACGCTAACAGCATTCCCTGATGTCAGTGTCATCTGTCCATACAGGGCATGTTGTCAGGCATGGTATGTCTGTTGTGAGTCACATGCGAAGGCACCACAGGTGGTGCAGGTGTCCATTGGGGAATGTGGTGGAGGTGCACTGTCTGCATGTACGTGCATATTGGACAGATGGGCAGGGTGACATGCCCTCTGTAGCCCACTGCTATCACTGCATAGTTACTGTCAGTGGCCAATATGCAGTGTACTACCCACATATTGGCTGTTGCCTAGGCATGTGTGTGTGTGTATGACACATGAGTTGAGTATGTGCTCTGGGTAATAGTGGGATTGCTAACTTGGATTGGCTGGCCTTGATGTCACATGTATGAGTATGGCTTTGCACCCCAGCCTCCCAGCTAATTTACATCTGTTATCCCTGTATGGTTGACATTGTGATATTTAGTAAGGCCACCATAAAAGAAATAAGCAAATCCCCCTCCACATTGCCCACACTCACCTCTACACAGGATACGAGTTACACACACACACACACACACACACACACACACACACACACACACCTGTCATGTCAGGGAATAAAACCCCTACCTAACTAGTTTATTACACAAAAGCACTATGCAGTTATAGTACGCACCACAAACATTACTGGAGTACTTCTTCCCCAAAGGTATATTTCACAGTGAATGACATCAGCAGGATTACCAAAGTAGGGCATTTCAACTGTACTGCGAGTGGCTAACCTAAAATGCATTACTCCCTACACAGACAGTGAGACACACACAAATCATCCAGAACTGCCATGGGTGGAGATGGAACCCTACCACAGTTCTAAATCACAATACAGCAGTATGCAGTTACAAGATGTGCTACAGAGATTACTGTGCTATGACTTTCCCAGAGGTGTATTTCTAGGTGAGTGACATCAGCAGCCTTGCCAAAGTTGAGTATATGAATTCTAAGGAGTGTGTGTAACCTAAAAAGCATTGTTCATTACTCAGTCAGGGACATAAAGACACACAGATTCACACACACAGTTGTCATGTCTGGGGTTAGAACACCTACCTAACTACTTTATCACACTACAGCAGTACGCAATTACAGGATGCACTACAGAGATTACTGGGCTATTATTTTCCCAGAGTTGTATTTCTAGGTGAGTGACATCAGCAACCTTGCCAAAGTTGATTATATGTATTGCATGGAGTGTGAGTAGCCTAAAAAGCATTGCTCTCTACTCAGTTAGACACACACACACACACATATTCACACACAAACACACAGTTGCCAGGTCTGGGGTTAGAAAATCTACCTTATTACTTTACCACACTACAACAGTATACAATTACAGGATGGGCTACAGAGATTACTTGGCTATTACTTTCCAAGAGGTGTATTGCTAGGTGAGTGACATCAGCAGCCTTGCCAAAGTGGAGTATATGAATTGTACGGAGTGTGAGTAGCCTAAAAAGCATTGCTCTTTACTCAGTCAGACACACATACAAACACACACAGTTGTCAGGTCTGGAGTTAAAACACCTACCTACTTTATCAAACTACAGCAGTATACAGTTACAGGATGTGCTATGGAGATTACTGGGCTATGACTTTCCCAGAGGTGCATTGTTAGGTGAGTGACATCAGCAGCCTTGCCGAAGTTGAGTGTATGAATTGTACGGAGTGTGAGTAGCCTAAAAAGCATTGCTCTCTACTCAGTCAGACAGACATACACACAGATTAACACACACAGTTGCCAAGTCTGGGGTTAGAATACCTACCTGACTACTTTATCACACTACAGTAGTACGCAGTTACAGGACATGCTATGGAGATTACTGGGCTTTTATTTTCCCAGAGGTGTATTTCTAGGTGAGTGACATCAGCAGCCTTTCCAAAATTGAGAATATGAATTGTACGGAGTGTGAGTAGCCTAAAAAGCATTTCTCTTTACACAGTCAGAGAGACATGCACACAAGCATACACTCACACAGTTGCCAAGTCTGGGGTTACAACTACTATCTAACTAGTTTATCACTACAGCAGTACGCAGTTATGGGATGCACCATGGAGATTACTGAGCTACAGCTCTCTCAAAGGTGTATTTCACATTGGATGACCTCAGCAGGCTTGTCATGATACTGCTATGGGGATGGCAGTGTATGCATGGGCCATAACCCATTCCTTTAGGGGTTGACATGCAACATGCGGGCACACATGGGGTCATATGCCACAGGTACATGTATACAGCTACTAGGTGACTACTTCCTTGTACAGTCATGTTGCACAGTTGGAACGTGCATCACATAGTCTGTCATGCTGACAGATACTGGCGGATAGTATCTGCAGTGAGTGACACCTGCACCTCATGTGTTTGGGGCCCTTTGGCTGTGTGCTGGATGGGACAGGCCCAGATGGCTCCTTGTCATGGTCACCCTCTTCCACACATCTATGTCCATCTACCTTTGGCTTATTATAGTGTGTTTTTCTTACATATATGTCTGTATTCCTATCCACTGTGTGTGCAAGGCAGAAGTGGTGTATACTGACATGTGTCTGCACTGAGAACTGCAACTGCCAGATATGTCTGGTCCACTAGTGTTTGTAGACATGGCCTTCATGTGTTTAAGTGTGTGAGCATGCCCAGTATGACCTTTCAGTATGTTGTTTACTGACATTGCCTTCATTCCTCTAAGTGTGTGAGCATGTCCAGTATGGCCATCTATTTTGCATGTGTGGATCAAGTCCAGGTAGTTTGTACTGCGATGCTGACCTTTGTGTTGTACACCGACAGGTAGCATGCTGTGTCTGCAGGGTATACATTGGTCATTTGGCGTAGACTGTTGCTACATTTCTGCATAGTGGGGGACACCTGACTATTTCTACATTTCAACACAGGATTGGGGGGGCGCACACCTGACTGTTATTATAAGCATACGTAGAATGGTGGGGCACACCTGACACTTTTACACATTTGCTAGGACTGTACTGGTATATCGGGTACACCATTTCAGTCTTTAGTCTTAACTATTGTGCTGGCTAGAGGCATACCAGTGTACTACAGATCTTAGCTTTAACTACCTACATATTAGTTTCTGACTTCCTAGCCTTCACAACTTACATCCAACTGCCTGGCCTTCTGTAGTCTGTCTGTGTAGGCCTGGGGGAGGGGTTACCCATAGGGCTCATTCAGAGGCCATAGTATAGCATTTGTTTGTGTTTGTCTACATCTATCCTTCTGGCTGTGACTGTTGTTGGGTATGTACCCCCCCCAACTGTCAGGTGTGAGTCACTTACCTTGTGGGTGTCCTAGTATTGAGGGTGGTGCTGCAGGGCTGCCTATGTCGGATGCACATAGTACACTCCCTATACATGGTTGAGCACAGGTAGTGTCATGTTTGGCATCCCTTTTACTGTATGTGTGAGTCGGAGAGATGTGTCATTCTCTGGGTCCCTACTGTGTCAGTGCATGTGCTATGCGTTGCCTCTCTGCCAAGGCCAGGGCATACTGGGCATGCCTCCTTCTGTCTACTGGGGCAGGCTCAGGTTGTTCCTCCTCCAAGTCACTCTGTGCCTGTGCAGGCCTTAGCAATGGTGGGGGGATGTGTGGCCCTGCCCCTTGCTGTTCCTGCTGCAGCTGTTTCCGCAGGATCATATTGTGTAGCATGGTACATACAAGGACAATTTGGGTACATGTAGTTGGTGAGTACTGCAAGGCTCCACCAGATGTGTCCAGGCACTGGAACTGTGACTTGAGCATCCCAAACACATGCTCTATTATGGTTCGTGTTTGTGTGTGTGCCTCATGATGGAGTTCTTGTTCGGGTGTGTGTGCATTTCTGATGGGTGTCATCAGCCATGGCTCCAGTGCGTATCCAGCATCCCCCACTAGGTGACCATGTGGGATGTCCCCATTGGCAAATGTCTGGTACAGCTGCATCAGATGCCAGATGTGGGAATCATGGTAGCTTCCAGGGCAGCCAGCACACACATTCATTATTATGCCCTGGGCATTGCACACGACCTGGCAGTTGATGGAGGTGAAGCCCTTGTGGTTGATGTAGACCCTACCCCACTCACCTGGTGGTGCTTTAATGCATATGTGCATGCAGTCTATTGCACCCACTACCTCAGGGTATTCTGCTATTTGGTGGAAAAGATGCATATTGCTGGCCAACGCCTCAAGGGTGATGGGGAAATATACGTGCTCACAGACATGTGCTGACATGGCATCCAGGAACTGGTGGAGTACCCTGGATGCTGATGCCTGTGAAATCCCCCATCATATCCCCAGTTGGCCTTTGGAAGGTACCTGTAGCTAGTATTCTTAGGCCTACACATACTTTGGTATCCACTGGGATGGGTTCCCCTCTGTCAGTTCTGTGTGTGAGGCATGGCCGACACAGCTCAACAATTTTCTGTAGGAGGTCCTTGTCCACCCTATAGCACTCCACTATTTCCAGCTCATGTAGCCCTTGGTAGGTTCCCCTGGGTCTGTACACTCTTCTCAGTCTCCTCACTGTGGGTTGCTCAGCAGCTTTCACATCCTCACCATCCTCAGCCTCTTGCACATGCTGGTTTATGATAGCAAAAGCAGCCCCTAACATCTTTTCTCTTGCTTTCATTTTGTAAAATGTTCCCGTCTGTATACACTAGTGGTGCAGAGGTTTTGAGAAAAACATGTGGGAAAGGTGTTTGCATAGTTTATAGTGGTGTGCTGGGCTGCTGCCTGAGTAATTGGCTGTTTCTGATACATTTCACCTGCCAGCTAAGCCAGTTCTCCTTAATTACCTTCCTACTACTGTTTTCCTTTCCCATTGCCTCGCTGTTTAAGCCTGTGTGTGCACCGTGCAAACGGAGTGCTCAAATGTGCACAGAGCTGCTATTTCCTGGTTTAACTTCCTTTTTCTTCCTGTAAGACCCAGTGCGCAGTGCGCAGACTTGCTTACACTTTGTAAATAGTGCTAGGCAGTTTGGACACACCTCTAGCTTAGCTTTGCTAAGCTAGGAGCAGTCCCGAGCCACAGGGCTCCAATCCACTTACAGTATGCCTGACACACAAACCCCCATGATGTCACCTATATCCTAGTCTTGCACCCAGTTATTTATACTCTTACACTCTTGGGACCTGCCTCACACCCTGGGGAAATCTGGGATTCACTATCCTTCCCCTCATTTGCATAGGATTGCCTGCTAATGCATAGTTACATGCCCCACACTGAGCCTCCCCCTTAGCAACCATTACTCACTGGCCAGGTTGTCTTATGCCTGCCATTAACTTGCATGGCAGAATACTGCTTTTAGTTAGAATGCTCATTTTAAGTTTATTTTTTTATTTCCCCCCCCCAATCCCGTTTGCACGACACTGCCCTATTCATAAACAGCCGAGATCAGAGAAAAAAAAATAAAAGTTGATTTTTTTTTATTTTTGAAACAGTTTGCAATGCCAGTGGCCTTATACTTGGCCATTGGCATGCTTCCTCAATGATATACAGCCTTTATTTGGAGCTGTCATAGCTCCGTTTTGTAGTTTGCAGACATGTACTCGGTTAATAACCGAGTACATTTCTGCAGACTGCACTCGTCCTGCACTGACATCTGACAGCTTCCTGGATCACACATTATCCTCATTTGCATGGTTTTCACCTGCAAATAAAGGTAATTTGCATACAGGAGCTTGTTCCATGCTGGATTAGCCTAAGAGCTCATGTGCACGTCCCGGGAGCTCATTCCTGGATCGCACTTTGGCCATATTGCCGAAAATAGCTCTTAGACTAATCCTGCATGCTACAAAGGGCTTCATAAATCTGGGGGCTATTGTATTGTTACCAGAGTAGGAAAATATTAATGCTTTTAAGTAGCTTATGTTTAGCTATGAGTCTAAAATGTTTTCCAGATAATAAAAAACATAGAACTATCAACAATCTTAAGTAAAAGCTATTAAGATTTAAACTAGAGAGCACAATAGCTATCCAAACACTAGTAAGTAACTCTCTCTGTAAATTAATAAGAGCAGGTATTGCAAGTCCTGGCAATAACAAATGAAGAAATTACTAATATCTGACTTCTGTATATATGCTAGGGACAACTTTAAACATGTACATGTATAAATGGCATAGGCAACACTGTAATATGCAACAGTTGAACAGCAAATGCTATAGATACACAGACAAGGTAGGTTGGAATACCTGAGACCCCTATATACTGCTATGCAAACATAATGTAACAAGTTGCAAAATTGCTGTCAGCAATAAAAATGTCTCAATACATGTGCAAGGGTGATCACAACAACATGGAAAGAGTTCACATATCTAGGTACATATTATAAGGGTGGTTGTGTGTTAGTCATATAGAACTATACCTATGTATACCTAGACAGAAAAATGCATAGGAACTACAAATGTATACCAAAGTTCATGATTACTGACCTGTGCATATGTATCTTAGAATAAGCTATGTTCAAAAAGGTTAGTTATTAAAGCTAGATAACAAAACAGGTATCTAGAAACTGGTAAGTAACTCTCTCTGTAAATTTATGAGAGCTGGTACTTTTTTACAGATTATAATTAAATAAGAACCTTGGTCTTTTAAAAGCATACATATCTTACTTTTATCAAACTGGGAATATAAATAAGTCAATTAAACTGAGGAAAGCACAATAATTATCATAAACAGAAAAGGAGAGAAACAGACAAATAAAAATAAATTATTTCTGCATGCTAAATATTTTCATTAACTGGACACATAGATGCCTTTCTGCAAACCTATCTGTGAACTTCAGTTAAAATCTTGCTTAAATATCTGCATTGTTACAAGCAATTAAAACACTGACTATGCATTTTAACAAAGTCAAAATATAATTTACCATTAAAAATGTTTCTGTAACAATGTGCAGCATTTAGCACTTACTTAAAGCAAATTCTTTCATTTCTTAACAGTCCTTTTGCTCTCAGCAATTCTGTGGCATTAACTTCCTTATTCTCCTCAGATAACATCATCTGAGCATGCTGAGAGGTCAAAGGTCATGTTGCATGTCTATTCATGCTGTTATAGTGATGTAATCAGTTTGCAAACAAGCAGGAAGTGTTCTAGGCTTGAGAAAGAGTTCTTTTGAAGCTTTTTGATTTTTCGGCGGCAAAATACAGCACAAAGGTAGTTTAAACAAGTATATTGTGCTCAAGAATGCTGTATGGCTCTCATGTATAGCAAAAAAAAAAAAAAAACAAGCAGAGAGAGAGTTAAGTAAATCATACAGTAAAATGCTTAAAATACTTCTTTTTGAACAGTAAATCTGTACATTGTAAAGTCCTCTTTCCCCTTCCACTTGCCTCAGCTTTAATATATATATTTTTAAATATAATATTAGCACTGTAGAAAAGTCAAAAACATACCAGTTGTTCACAGTAGAGGCACTTCAAAAACTTTAATAAAATAGTAAAAATAAAATAAAGTAGTAAAAATAAAAAAAAATAAAAATAAAGATAAATAAAAATAAATACTATTTTATTAAAGTTTTGGAACCACCTCTTCCATGAACAACTGGTATGTTTTTGACTTTTCTACACTGCTGTGTTTTACATACCAGTTGATCTTTTCCCCTACATCGTTTTGCTGTTTGGACATAATATTAGCACTATTTACATATTAAATAAAAACTTTCTGCTATCTATCTCATATTAATTTATAGAGCCAAAAGTCTGTGTAGAATGTTTGTATGGTCACAGCAGATGTATACATTGTGTAGAAATCTTATTATAACTTTATATGATGGGTGGAGTGTGTTAATTGTAATAAGTTTAAATGGAAGTAATGTGAATCATTTGCATGGGTTACCATCTGTCCCACTTTGCGAGGGACAGTCCCTCTTTGGGCGGTTGTGTCCTGACCAAAAATATTAAAAATGGCAAATGTCCTGAGATTGTAGGACATAATTATGTCCCATATGTAATGTAATAGTTGCATAAAATAGTTATTTCTGTATCTAAAATACCTACATGTTACAAGCAACAGGATAAGCAACTAAACTGCTACAAGAATAAGCTTATATTTAGGCAGAAAAGGAAAGTCCTATCCTTTGTACTGACTGTGGGTTTGTGTCAGCCTGTAAAATCTGATGTGTGTCCCGAAAATGTCCCACTATGGCCATTTGAAAAGGTGGCAACCCTTTACTGTGTGAAGGTGTTGTTTGAAGGCTGTTGTCATTTGCTGACTGTGTCTGTGAGATTAATAGAACACTGTGAATGGATAGGAAAGAGAGGAGAAAAAAAAGAATCAATAAGTGCCGGGTATTAATATTATGTTACCAGTGATGTAATGCATAGCCTGTATAATAAATGTTTGCTGTAAGGTGTTTATATTACTGCAGCTTATTTTTAAGTAAGTATTTAAACAAGTTTGTTTATATTGAAGTACTTAGCAACTGTATATATTATTATGCAAAATAAAAGGAAAATAATGAAAAATAAAAGAAAGTAAGAAAAATAAAAGAAAGTAAGAAAAAAGACAGCAGGACTGAGAAATAGAAAAGGTAATATAGAAGAAAGCAGGCTTAAGTATATATATATTTACTAAATAAGTAGAAAGTTTCTACCTTATGATTCCATTTGTATCCTGTGTTTTCAGATGTATTGTTTGTTAATAAGTTATGAGAGTGATGTTTTTTATACTATTTCCCCTTAAACGTCTTGCAAGATTTGTCAGCTGTAGTTATTTTACCATTAACAGCTTGCCTTTTTAGACTGGGCAAAGGAAGGTCCATTTATTCTACTTTCTCAAGTAAGTTGCTTTTCCTCATGAAGGCTGATGTTTCTTCAAGAGAACTGAATATTTTTGACCATCCGAGAGGGTAATTTTGATTCTGGCTGGAAACATTATCTGGGCTTTAGTGTTGGCTTTTTTAAGTCTTTAACAAGTGGGACACACGCTTTTCTCTTTGTGATCGCAATGGAAGTGCAATCATTGTCAAATCTTATATTTTTCCCATTAACTTGGACTGGATTTCCTGACCATGCAGATCTTAGTATTAAGTGTTTGTCTTGTGTAGATAGGAATTTTACAATGATGGATCTCACAGCTGTTGAATTTTTTGATGCAGATGTATATGTCGGGGACCTATGGGCTCTCTCAATTCCAAAAGATAAAGCTTTAAGGAGGTTTAGTATTTTTGGAAGCCAATCCTTTATGAAGAGCATCATATTATTTCCTTCCATTTTCTCTGAACTCCATAGATCCTAATGTTGTTTCTTCTGGATCTACACTCTAGGTCTTCCACCTTTTCTAGTAACAGGTTATTTTGTTTTAGTAAAAAGTTTATCTGGTTGTCATTTTCCATTTGCCTGCCATCTATTTCACTTACTGATTCTTCTATAGCTGCTATTTGGTCAGAGTGAGTAGTAATAATTTCATTTAAGTCATCAATTTGTTTTTTTGCTTTCTTTCTTCATATTTTCCATAACCTTCTCTAAATTATCCATCTTTATTAAAAGGTCTTGAATGTCGGTGATTATTGTTTGAAGTTCCTTTTTTATAGTGCTGTCTTGTAGAGATGTCTTCGAGCGACTCATAGCTGTTTCAGTCTGTAACTGGTGACAGAACTTCTGACAGGTAATATGCTGGTAAATAATTGAAAAAAAATAAAGATTTCTTCTGATAAGTTGTTCACAATACCAAGATAAGTAGTTGTGGAAATATTCTTCAGTGTTTGTTGAGTTAAAATAGAAAAATCCTGTCAGAAAAAAATTATTTCAGGCGGAGCATCAAGAAAGTGCAGCTAACTCCTTGGCATCTTGGCCATGCCTCATCTATACATCTTTTTCTAAGTTCAATGGAATGCTAAAAACACTGGTTAAATAAGTAATCTTAGCTAACAGTACTGAGTTTAAGTATACTTTGTTTTTAAAGGAAAGCCTAAAATACTTCCAAAACACAAACATTTGTTTTATTTCCTCTATTTTCTCTTTCCATGCAGAATTTATAATTTTTTGTTTCCCAAAGTTTATTCCAAGGATCTTAATTCTTTCCTTATTAAATTCCACTCCCCTAGTCTTTCCTTCAGAACGTAATCCTTGACTTTTGTCTTTATTTAATACTAATCCAAAGGCCTTAAAAACATCTTGTATTTGTTTTATTACGATATTCGTGCTAACTTATTTTTTTGTTGTAATAATGTCATCTGCATAATTCAATAATATAGGCATTTTTATCCCCTCCTTAGAAATATAACTATTAGCATCCATCTCCTTATTCATGTATGTAGATATTACATTCATTATTAATATGAATAATGTGCCACACAATGGGCATCCTTGCCTAATACCCTTCTCTAACTTTATATCTTCATTCAACCATCCATTAATCATAATATTCACTATATCATGCTTGTATGCTGATATGCATGCACTTTTAATCCTCAGGCGTATATTATGTACATCAAATATATCCCATAATACTGAGTGATGTATCAAATCAAATACTTTACTTACGTCTCCTGCCATTACTTTTGCTTTAGCATGTCTAACTGTTATATCATCTACTAATTCCCCAATAATTAATAAGTATTGAACTTTTTTTACCCTTCATACCAAACACATAATCATTTACATTACCCACATTTCCTTCTATCATTTTGTGTAACATTTTCATAAAGATCTTATAATCCTTATTATTTAGTACAATTGGTCTCCAATTTTGAATTTCTTCCTTCTCTCCTCTTTTCCATATAAACCTAATAAAACCTCCGCATAACTCTTTATACATAAAACCTTTCTTTAACCATTCATTTAATACCTTCATAAACCTGTTTTTTGCTCTAAAGTCATATTTTTGTACATTTTCTAATCTATTCCATCCAGTCCTGCAGCTGAATCCAAGTTAATTTCTTTTATTATTTATTCTAGTTTTTCTATTTCCATCTCTTTTTCTGCATCCTTATTCTCCATACCAGAAAGTATACGTACCTTCCATTCCTTCCATGTCTTACTTCTCTTCTGTTTAAATACTGCCTTAATATATTCTTTCACTATATTCATGATTTCTTCTTGTGTTATATGTATCGTACCTGATGAATCTTTCATTCCCCTTATTACACTATTATTCACTTTAATTATTTTACTTAAATATAGAGCAATTTTTTCTTTTTTCCTTTCAAAGTGTATTTGTTTATGCAATAACAGCTCTTTTTTCTTGTTCATTTCATATATTTTCTATTCCTTAATAAAGAAATTTTCATCATTCTCCTCTGTACAATCATATCACTATTTACATTCTTGTAAATAATTTTCCGTCTATATTTTCTCTTTTTCCCATTTTTATATTTCAGTTTAAAATGTAACTACCATTTTGACCAATCTTTGCAAAATTCTTTCATATCTACATAATCTTTCCATAATCTCATGACTTCCTTTCTCCCTATATAATCCCATTTCACTTCATTTATTCTTTTTTTGTCTTTCCCTATTTTTCTATAATCATCATTCCCCTTTACCATAATCCATATTGCCCTGTGATCTGAAAACCCTGTCAGTAAAATTCCTTGTGCAACTGCTACTAAACTTTCTGATAATAAAAACATATATATATTCCTGTTCTTTTCTCCCTGTTCTATACACCCAAGTCTCTAAATTCCATATTTTTAACTGTCCATATTTTATAATGTCCTTTACTACTTTAACATCATAAGCCTTTTTATTTGGTTGTCTTAGATTAGAATTAAAGTCCCCTACTACAATTATTTGCATATTAACTGATACATCTTGCATTAACTTTCTAAACATCTCTTCTCTCTCCCTTTTTACTATATATTCATATAATACAATAATTCTTATAACATCCAAAAACATACAACACCAGTAACTAGGACTAATGGTATGGATGCTATATAATATATTATAAACAAAATAAGAAAACCAAACACATACCGAAACACGGCCAAGATATTAAACTTGAAAAATGACTTTATTAAACATTGAACAGCTTTATAAAATGGTATAGCTCATCAGATGAGGAGCTGAAAGCACAGCTGCAAGTAGTCAAAACTTTTTGAGATGATATAAGAATGCCATTTCATCTTGATAAATGTGAAAAAGCAACCTTTAAAGCAGAAAAGCTGCAGCACCAAGAAAACATCAGTTTGGGACAATAATGTGATCTAAAAGAACTTGAACAAAAGGGAGTGTATAAATATTTGGGAATTGATGAAGGATCAACAATAAAACATGAAAAAATGTGAATAAAACTTAGTAAGGAATATTTTAGAAGACTTAAATTAATCCTGAAAACAACATTGACATCTAGGAACAAAATTCAAGCTATAAACCAGTTTGCTCTTCCTGTCCTAACTTATACTTTTGGAGTGATTGACCGGCCCCAAAAGATGTTGGATAGATTAGACAAGAAAACAAGAAGGATACTTCATGCTCATCAGATGATTTATAAATATCAGTGCATGCCAAGATTATATATTCCCTGTTCCAAAGGAGGTACGGGCCTCCTTGAAATTGATTACATGTATAGATCTGCAATCATGGAACTGCATACATATCTGCTGATCTCACAAGACCCAAACATAGTGAAAGTTTTCAAACATGAGGAGAATAAATTTAAAATGACTTCCCTTCTTAGTCTAGCAGAAGCAAATCGGCATCAAGTGGGAATGGAAATCAAAAAAGAAGTAGATAAAATATCAGACAGCAGTTGAATGTGCAAAAAACTAAAGAAAGAATATAAGATGAGGGATCAGATGAGAAAGCAAGAAATGTGGAAAATGTATAAATATAGTTGCAAGTATAGAAAACTCCTGAAAGAACCTCATGTTGATCAGGACTGAATGCAGGAATGATTAAAGAGAGGCAGATTCAAACCAAAAGATGAAAGGTTAATATTGGAGGCCCAAGATAGTGGACTATGTACATGTTGGTTTATAAAGTCCATTGAACATGTGGGAGAAACAGACAAATGTAGGTTTTTTAAAACAGAATTGGAAACAGTTGCACACCTTGTTGCTAGTTGTGATATACTAATGGAAGAAGGACTGTATACTGAAAGGAATAATAATGTTTCAAGACTGTTGCACTGGGGATTGTGCAAACATTATAATACTGAAGTAGCTGAAAACACTGTAAACATAAGCCAGAAAGCATCATAGAAAATGATGAAGTTTACATCATATGGGATCACCCATTACCAACAGTTCAAAAGAAAGATGCGAGAAAACCAGATATAGTGGTCCATAAAAAGAAGACAAAAATAACATTGATCATTGAAATTGCCACACCCAGTGACTACAGTGTCTTGTGTACAGAGAGACACAAAGTCATAAAACATCAGAATTTGCAGGCAGAAAACAGAGCAATGTGGAAGAAAGATACCCAGACAGTTCCAATAGTAGTAGGAGCAATGGATCTTACAAAAAATAATCTACAATTGTATTTAGATATGTTACCAATACATGTAACTATACAAATTTCTGAAGGAGTCATTACTAGGTACACTGTGGGTGCTGTGAAGAGCACTTCTGGCTGACATCAAAGATTGAAGCAATACTAATTTCATGAACTTTAATCGTACTTTGATTTAGGAATGTGGTCCATTCACATCATGGTATTGGAAACCCAAAAGATTTGGAGAAATTAAAAGAGTGAAGCAGTATGAATTTCTTCCACATGTTATATACTGTCTTTTAGAAAACTAAACATTAATCTAGCTTATTAAAGCCATCCATATCTCAGTGTATAATGATATATCCTGGTTCTCCTGTATATAGATATCTCCATATGTCAAGTTAGACCTTGTTCTCTACAGTAATGCCAAATCATACTCTGACCTCTCACGTCAGTCATAGCATAGTCTGAATCTATTTCATCTATTTAATCTAGAGTCAAAGATTACTTTAAAACCACTTGTCAATATTATTGACAAATGTTTCTTTTTCTTTTGTCCCCCTCGAGACATCATTTTCACCAGCCGAGCTCTCATTGCCCACTTCCACGTTAGGTCAACCAACTTGTCTCCTACTCAACCCCCAGACTTACTAAAGTATCACTGGAGCCAATATGAATCCAAAAGACAAACTAGGAATACCAAACCATGACAAGGAAATGACTTGCTGCTTGATTCAAAACACAAGGTTTAGCGCTTTCATTCCTCTGGAAGGAACTTCATCAGAACAATGTTAAAACACAAAACAACTATTTAAATATACTACTACAACCAATGAGAATCAAATTAAAAATCAAATGACTTAAAGAAATCACATGACTATATAAAAGGGGAATCACATAACTGTACAAAAGACTTCCCCTAAATAACATAATTCTTAAGTTTTAAAACTGGTGCAAGTGAGCACCCATCATTTAAACTGGGTGCAGACATGGCATCCAAATGGATTTGTTACTTTAATTCTTGTTGAGTCAGATGTTCATCAATGATTTTCCCTTGTGCATCCTTTTTGACCTGTTGAATAACCATAAACCTAAAAGTATGTGTAGGATTAACACTAATGTGTCTGAACAAAGCATTGGTGGTTCTCTCTTTTCTAATCTCCAAATTGTGTTCATAAACACAGTCCCTTAATCTATGAGAGGTTTTGCCTATATAAAATGAGGGGCAGTGTTGACAATGAGCTAGGTAAACCACTTGTGAACTAGTGCAGTAGTAATGTCCAACAACTTTATAGACTTTACTCCTTATACAAAAAGTGTCAGCCTCAATAATGTGCCTACACTGAGGACAATGTCCACATTTAAAAGTACCCTTCCTTTTCAAGTTACTTCCTACTGTTCTATTTTCAAGTAGTTGTTTAAAAGATCTATCTTTTCTGTAGGTAATGGTGAGTCTCGGACCAAATTTTGCTAACAGAGAAGAATCAGAAATAAGAACTGGCCAATTTTGAGTTAACACTGTAGCTACCTATATAGGGCTGTCCAAATTATAAGTAGTAATAAATGAATGTCTCATATGTGGAGTGACATTATTATTAACTCTGGGGAAGGGGCTGGGTCCTTGCTCCTCAGTCTTGACCAAAATAGATCTGTACACTCCCAGATTTCTTTTGGCAATTACGTCTGATTGTAAATCCAATAACAAACCTAATGGATAACCCCTGTTTAAAAACATTTGAATAAGTTTGTCAGTTTCAATTTTAAAAGTATCAAATTCTGAAATCATTCTAGCAAGTCTGGAGCCAGTCATGGATCCTAACGGCACCCTGCAGGCTTAGCCATCTCCACTTCTGTCCTGTTATTTTTTATCTTGTAGATGCCATATCCACTCCCTGACTCCTCCCACACTTGTTGATTTGTCGGAGGGCAACTGCACTCTTTGTCATGCCTCCCATAAGAAAGCATCAGCAACAAACACCCATCCACCCGAGATGGGCAAGTTCATCACTCGCTGCTAGTCAAACAATTGCCTGAGCCACTAATCAAACTGGGGATGATTAAGCCACAGTTAGGGCCTCATCCCTCTACACCACTGGAATAGCTAAATGTTACTGAGAGATCATGTCCATTA
This sequence comes from Protopterus annectens, assembly GCF_019279795.1. NCBI lineage: Eukaryota > Metazoa > Chordata > Ceratodontiformes > Protopteridae > Protopterus > Protopterus annectens. The sequence continues at coordinate 1,690,010,518 of NC_056732.1, read as the reverse complement.
AATGTTATGTAAAGAGTTGAAGAAGTTAAAAAAAAAATTGGGTCATTCTGGTTGGGGCTGTAAATGGACCCCCAAGATAACATAACCTACAGGGGTGCCACACTTTTTGAGTAGCCATTTTCCCTGTTTGTCCTTTTGAGCAGCATGAAGTTACCAGCCCAGGTGGGCTTTAGTAAGAATCATGGCCCTCATCTGAACAAGACAGGTAAATTAAATGCTAAAGGTTCTGTGAGCTGGATTAAGCACATCTCTGCTGCCTACAGGTGATCTTGGCTTTGTGCACGAAAATTATATCAATATTTAGGTGGTAGAAGTACTTAAGCAGTTGTTTTTTGGGAGATGAATTAATGCCCATTGGATTTAGAGATACTGAATGTATACAGTACAGAAAGGAGTTTCACACACAGTAACAGGTTAACAGTAAATAAGAAGTGGACAATATCACCAGCTGGACCCACTGAGTGGAACCCAGCTCAGAGGCATGCAAAGAACAGCAGAATTAACAATGATAGGACTGGTTAGTGAACCACTATAGTAATAACTTAACTGCATGACTCACTCTAGGACCAGTAGTTTTGTTAATACAAACAAAAGCTTGATAGCACAGATCAGAGGGTCTACTATGGGCTGAAAAAAATCATCAGCATAAGTGAAACAAACCTTATACCAAGGGTAGTTAGAAAGAAAAATAAAATCTGTCCTTTGGTGGATCTGCTGCTTGACCTCTGACTTCCTTATTTAGGAACAGTTCATATATTTTGTTGGTTGTGTTGGAGTCCTTAGTTGGGTTATCCTGCAGTTCGGCTACTGTAGCATGGCTAGTATGACCCTCGAGAGCCACTGCTGTTTCAGCTTTTTCATCATTGTTCAAGGGTGAAGCAGGCTTGACTGTATTGAGAGAAAATAAATTGCTGGTTAGAGGCTTCCTGAAATTAATGGTAGGATTATTAAAACTGCAAGGATATCACTTACGATACTAGAAGAGTTATTGGAAAAAAGAAACTCATTAATATGACTTCCAGTAACTGATATTGAAATAGTTATTAAAATAATGAGAGCCATTAACATGAACTGCCACAGACATGCCTGGCCACGTGTTAACTCTGGATATATCAGTGGAATGGTTGCTAACAGATAAAGTAAAACATCAACCCCTCCCCACCATACCTCTCAACTGTCCAGAGTTTCTCAGAATGTCCAGATTTTTGTCTCATATTTTTGGTCTGCTCTTCATACAATTTGTGGTTTTCTGGATTTTTCTGGCAAATCAGTGATGATTTAATTCAGTAAATAATAACAGGCATTTGAGTTTTAGACTTCATATCGTTCAGAAAAATGTGTGATAACACAATTTATTCTGGCAACTTTCTAAGTTTATGAGAGCAATATTTAAAATTTGTCCCTATTTTTTTAGGATTTGTCCCTCCATTATTTTTGGCTTTGTCAGATTTTCTGTGTTAAGAGGTATGTTCCCCAGTAAGTTATCTATTCTGTCACTTAAGAAGATACTTGAAGGTAAGTTGAAGTCAGGATCAGGTGATGCAAAGACATGATCATCGTCATCATCTTCATCATCATTCCATGTTGCTACCAGAGTGGGCAAGTGCTTCAAGAAGGGCTCATTCTTATGTGTGCACCTCAGCAAATGATTTCCTTTCCTTCACAGTAATGGCTTATCATTAAATAGTGAAGTATGGCAGCTGACACTTACCTCTCAACTGTACATATATTCACAGAATGCCCAGATTTTTGCCTCATATTTTTGGTCCATTTTTCATAAAATTGTGTAAATTATTGGCAAATCATTAAAGACAGAAATTAGAAAATAATGACAAGCATTTGAGTTCAAACTTCATATCTTTCAGAAAATTCATGCTAATGCAAAACCTGTTATTCTATCAACTTTTTAAGTTTGAAAGAGCAATATTTCAAAATTGTCCCCATTTTTGGGCCTTTGCCCCACTTTTATTTACGGCTTTGTCCAGATTTCTTGCTCTAAAAGGTTGCGAGGTATGCTGGAAAAACAAGGAATCCAATTCATTGCCACATCAAAGGACAGGCATTAAAAGGGATACCTGTTAAACTGGATACGCTGACAAATGATTGTCTTACCCTTAGTCAAACATCACCATAGTCGTCCATAAGGCCTGAAAGATAGCATATCTGATACTCAGAAGAATACTTTAACACTTGGAGAGGCCATTAGTTTGATATATACCTATGTAACCCATTCATTCATAGAGCATAAAGTTCTTTTCTGTAGTTTCCAACCACTTTGTCCATTGAGAAATGACTCAATGATTCTCTCTCAAGAAGATCTTCAGCCTCCATAACCTCAGCTACTCAAGAAGCTTCATGCAACCTGACTTGACTTGGTATCTTTCTACCACCTCAGGGTTGATCTGTATCTTTGTCTCTGGGTTCTTTTACCTGCAGAAATACTTTTAACTTTAAAACTACCCTTAGCAATAGTTTTATATTCTATTGAGCGCTAGGCTGCATCTCATGAATAAACACATGATTATATAATAGTACAAGTCTCAATGTTCATTTCAGAAACATCTTGATAATTACATGCGGTTGGTGCAGAGAGTTAAGGCTGTAAGCTGTATTTCCTGTAGTATGGGGTTTAAATCCCTCACCCTTCATATGCCTATTATTTTCCT
>NC_056732.1:1689980352-1690002852 GCF_019279795.1 Protopterus annectens | reverse complement strand
TCCTAATGACTTTACAGTTTCTACTGTTCTCAAAAAAAAAAAAAAAAAAAAATTTATATATTGTATATACACTAATATGTATGCAATGATCTGTATGGAGTGTAGTTCTAGATATAATCAATGTCTCTTGCAATACGTAAATAGTATTTTATGTGTTCTATTTTTCTTGATCTAGACTAATAACTATCCATGGTAACTTAATATCTGTTAAAGGAACTCATAGTTAATCTTCAATTTTGTATAACCTTTGTTTTAATTCTGTGGAGCTTTTCTCCCCGGGCCTCCACTGAAAATGGAAATTATCCAGCTGGACTAGCCCGGTCAACAAATGTAAAATAAATAAATAAATAAACAATAAAGCTCCTAACCAACACACATACACATACATACTTACCTAAACTTTCACCCATCCATTCACACACTGCACCACCAGAAGCGCTAATTCAACATCTCTGAGCTTCGGGATTTAGAATTTCACGCTTCTGTGTTTTCGTGATTTTGTGATTCGGGTATATTATTTCAAAATACTGAAATTCGGGATTTCAGTATTTCGAAATTATAAAGTAGACCCATATATATATATATATATATATATATATATATATATATATATATATATATATATATATATATGTGTGTGTGTGTGTGTGTGTGTGTGTTCATTGCTAGAGATATATATATATATATATATATATATATATATATATATATATATATATATATATATATATCCATATATAGATATATATATAGATATAGATATAGAGAGAGGTAGACATAGATGTAGATATGTAGATATAAAACTAGATATACATAGATAAAGATATGGATATAAACAACACTAACTTTAAAACAGAAATGTTAACACTGTTCTGCACATTCACATAAATTACTCACTGGAACATGCAAACCTCGCAAACAATGTTTTGTGGGGGGGGGGGGTCAAGCCCATCTGCACCCTCACCACACCCCTTGCTAATTATATATTCTAACTGAGAGATCGCACAATCCCTGTGGAAGGTGCATATCTTTCAGCCTTCAGAATTGTACGATCATGCACATCTGTCAATCATTTGTTTTTTCATTCAAAGTGCATAAAAAAAATCTGTTTTTTCAAAGTGTGTCAAAAAAAAATGTCAATTTAACATCATCAAATGGGCTAAAGCCATAGATCCTATATAAATATATATATATATATATATATATATATATATATATATATATATATATATATATAGTGGAGACTCACATCAAGAGGTTCTCTGGTTTGATTCTTAGCTGGGGTGCCTTCTGTGCAGAGTCTGCATGTTCTCCCTACATTTGCGTGGGTTTTCTCTGGGTACCCCGGTTTCTTTCCACATGTCAAAGACATGCGTTGGGAGCATTTCTCACTAGGCCTCTGCTGAAAATAGGCTCTGTCCTAGTTGGACTTTCCTGGTCAACAAATGTTAGGTGCAGTGGTTAGCATTGCTGCCTCACAGCAAGAGGTTCTCCGGTTCGATCCTCGGCTGGGGTGCCTTCTGTGTGGAGTCTGCATGTCCTCCCTGTGGTCGCGTGGGTTTCCTCCAGGTGCTCCGGTTTCCTCCCACATCCCAAAGACATGCTGCAGGTGGATTGGACACTCTAAATTGGCCCTAGGTGTGCGTGTGAGTGTGCCTTCTGTGGAAGGTTGGGCACCAGGCTGGCAACTTGACACCGTAAAACTCCACTGCCATTCAATGTGCGGACAAAGTGATCCGCTGTTGCGACCCCTAACCGGGAAAAAGCTGAAAGAAGAAGAAGATATATATATATATATATATATAGATAGATAGATAGATATAGATATATATATATACATACACATATACACATACACATCCACAGACACATGTATGCAATATGTTTGTTTCATCAACAGTCATGTTATTGAAAAGAGAAAAAACTGATAATGCTGATCGAAAATCAGCTGATTAAACATTGACAACTTTTCCTGAATGAGATCACAGAATAGCAGGGATTGGGAAATTTGCCCTTTTCACACTTTAGTGTGATCTCAAAGTTGCTGTATATAATTAGCAGGGGATGTGGGATGGTGTAGCCCTCTTGCAACAAACATTTTTTTTCTTTAGTTTATATTTTGAGCATTTATATTCAATATATATATATATATATATATATATATATATATATATATATACAGATCAAATACACACTTACACATACTCAGTCATGCTGATATATGAAACTGATTATTTTTACTGACATTACTGGGTAAGATTCATAGATTCATGGACAGGCAACATACTGAGTCTAGGTGTGTGTGTGTGTGTGTGTGTGTGTGTGTGTGTGTGTGTGTGTGTGTGTGTGTCTGCATGTGCTCAAAAGAAAACAAGTATAGGTCATATCAAAATGTGCAGAAAGTGGATTCAGAATGAACAGGATCAGCCTATGATGTGCAGTTCTGCAAATGGTCAGTTGTATGTCAGACAATAGTATTACAAATGCTGATCAAAGGCACTCCTATAGGCACTGATGTCCACACCTATTACAACAATGCATTAAAGTAGCAGCTGTCAATAACTGGGACAGAGTTGCACATGTATTACTCTTCATAGCTTGTGGTCAGGCATGTATATACACAGATCGATACATATACCTGGCCACAGTGCAGAGGGAAACATAGAGAAAGTTAAAAACAGAATTCCCCTAAAGTGCCACTATTTTTGCCAGAATGCAGCTGCTTTGTACTTGCTCCAATGCACATGCATGTTCTTTGCTTATAGTAGAGGCCAGAAGGACCTTGGAATATAGGTCACCTCATGTCGGCCTTACAACTCCATCTTGCAAAAGTACCTAAACTGCAGCTTAAAAGTGAACTGTATAGTAGTAGCAGCCTGTGTGCTCTTAACCTTGGTTACATAGGTTAGAATGCACTGAAATGCAGTACACAGACAGCCTGTTCTATGGTCTAACTCTGCAAGCACTATTCTGCCTCCCATGCCCTATCCCTGCCTTACAAGCCCTATTCCTTACACACAAGCACATGCTCTCATACAGATATGCATGCAAATTCATGCACATACACACACACACACACACACACACACACACACACACACGCACACACGCACACACACACACACACACACACACACACACACACACACACACGCGCACACATGCACACGCACACATGCACGCACACACATACATGTGTGTGTGTGTGTGTGTGTGTGTGTGTGCATGTGCGAATGTGTGTGTGTGTGTGTGTGTGTGTGTGTGTGTGTGTGTGTGTGTGTGATGTGATGTAAAGATTTGTTTGCTCTGATATACAAGAAACTCATTCTATTTATTTCCACACCCTTAGGCTTAGATTTCAACATCTCCATATTTAAAGTATCATTGTCCTCAGCCTCCCCCAATATCCATGCCCTCTGTATTACATAGCAGGGTACACTGACTGCAATGCACATTGAGATCTTGGTTGGTAGCCTGTATTATGATAGCTTTTTCTGCACTGTGAGATTGTACCACAGACTGAGCATTCTCAGTATATTGTACAATTCTCCATGCTGACCAGAACTAATATACTGTAATAAGTGCGTTACAAGTCCTGAGTGCATTATGCACCAAATAGGGTATGGCATGTGTATCATAAGCAATGAAGTACCATGGCTGTGAATCGCCATATCTGTGTCACATGTACAGATAAGAACATTTAGCTGGAATACTACCATCTAATTCAGTTTCTAGCACAACCCTTTGTTCAGCAGAAAACCTGAGCAGTGCTTGCATTCCCTTTAATGAATATTCCTTTCTAGTTATAAGAGATTATCTAGGGTACTCTTACTGAACTATTGTAAATGTATTAACTGCTTTTCACTGTCTCTGCATTTGAATCGCATCAACTTTTCTGTAAGTATTTGTTCTGTTTATCTGCCCTGAAAAATAATCAAAAATGTTCCATTAAATTAATTAAGCTAGGCAGTTAACAAATAAACAACATTACATACACTGTCCCATACAAATCAGAGACCTGAGCACATATCTTCCTAACCAAAGATTTTGAAACTTGGGGGCCTATCTTTGTACATGTGCATCATTTATTAATTAGAGGGTAGGTAACAAGATATTAGATATTAATTTTAAGTCACAATTTGAATGATTGCAAGAATTTTACGTGCTACATTAATGCTTACTTTAAGCAACCTGTTACGAAAACAATGAGAACAAACCGTTACGAAAACAATGAGAACAAACCGTTACGAAAACAATGAGAACAAACCGTTACGAAAAAAATGAGAACAAAGCAGTGCAATCCCAGGAACCACAATGAATTATTCTTAATCCACCATCACCAAGGGAAGCTAGTTTCATTATCAAAATCAAAAGTAGCAAAAGTGGAGGATGTGATGTCATTAAGTAGCTTCCAATGAATTTCATTCAGCTGATTCTTTTCCATCTGTAATCCCTGTTTGGAGATAAACTTCCTCTGTCTTGCTTCCAGAATTTCAGTGCCAGTGTGGAATTTTGATGTTCTTATGAGAAAAAGCACCTTTGCTTGAGCCCAGTACAGTACATTCATTGTACAAATGCTTGTTGTGTCTTTCGGCTTTTCCCGGTTAGGGGTCGCCACAGCGGAACTCCAGTCCGCTAATGATTGGGAGTAGATTTTTACGTGCTGGCTTGCCGGGCCTAACACACAACCTTCGACGAAGGAACGCCCATTCACACATGTCGCCACACAGAAGATGCTCTAACTGAGAATCGAACGGGCAAGATGCCAAAATTACTTGTTTAGTGTACACTGTCATAACATAAGTCACAAGGTACAGAGCATGCTGTTGCTATCTAAAAGCAATGTCTTTTGGCTTATCCCGATTAGGGGTCACCACAGCAGAGGTCCACAGATTGAATGGCAGCCATGTTTTACAGTGTTGAGTTGCCAGCCCAGCACCCAACTGTCAAACAAGGCACACTCACACACCTACCTGCATGTCTTTAAACCTCAGTTGACCACAGGGACGATATGCAGACTCCACAGAGAAGGCACACCAGCTGAGAATCAAACCAGAGAACCTTTTGCTGGGAAGTGACAACACTAACCATTGCACCATCATGGCCAAGCATGCTGTTATTATGTAATAGGCAAAATTCTGCAAAGCGCTTTAGTATTCAGCTGTGGAGACTGGCTTCAGTATCTGTTTATGCACTTAGCATATGAGACATCTATTATTTCAGAAAATATTCTTTGTTAGAAAGGCAAATTGTATAATTAAATTTTGCATCTGTAAATGTACAAAAGTAAATTGCCTCATCATCTCTCCTCACTAAAACACACAAAATGACATTATACTGAGTGTAATAAGGCTTTGATTTTATCTTCAGTGGAGAATTACTTCCTGTCATATCTCTCAACTGTCCAGAGTTTTGCAGAATGTCCACATTTTTGTCTCGTAATTTTGGTCTGTTCCTCATAAATGTTTTGGTTTTTTGGCAAATCACTAGGATGATCTTAGGAATGAAATTCATAAATAATGTCATACATTTCAGTTTCAGATTTCATATGCTTTAGAAAATGCATTTTAATACATACCCTGCTATTCTAGCAGCTTTCTAAGTTTATAAGAGCAATATTTAAAATTTCTCTCTATATTTGGGCATTTGTACCCCCATTATGTTAGGCTTTGTCCAGATTTCTTGGGCTAAGAGGTTGAGAGCTATACTTCCTGTACAATGCCACACAACACAATAAAATGTGAAGTTTACAAATGAAAGCTCTTTGGAGACAGCTACACAAGAAAAGAAAATCTTTTATGTATTAATGGTAAGTGAAAAGCAGTAATGAAACAAAATTAGCTGAAACTGTAGGCAGATGATACACCTCATTCATAAAAACAAGACCACAGATCAGAGACAAGACTTTTACATTTTTTGACATTCATTCTTTCGTCTCTGCTCATGAAATTGAAAGTTGTCAGGAGGGAGAGGCAAAAACAGGACCATAGGCATGTTTTTTGGAACAGTACACCTGGTGCGGTAGTGTTGTCGCCTCACAGTAAGATGTTGTCCTGTTCATTTCTCAGCTAGAGCGTCTTCTGTGTGGAGACATGCATGAATGGGCGTACCTTCATTGAAGGTTGTGCGTTAGGGCCGGCAACTCGGCACGTAAAAATCTACTGCCAATCATTAGCAGACCGGAGTTCCGCTGTGGCAACCCCTAACCAGGAAAAGCAGAAAGACACAACACTTGCCTCCTCTAAATAGCCTCCCCAGGTGTTGCACATTTCTGAACATTATATATTTTCTCCACTAAAAAAAAAAAAAAAACCCTGAAATAACAGACTTAGGAAAAAAACTGTCAACTAACAATAATGAAAAAAAAATCTAACAAATTAAATATGCATGATAAATCTTCCCTTTTCAAATTACATTCTAGCATGTATCATTGCACAGAATAAATAATTTAAAAAGTATATACCATGGAGTAAATGGTGTATGTCTAGCTACACCCGAGAGCAAGTGCTGGGGACTGGGGACATCAGACATCATCCTCTGGGAGTTTAAAAATGTTCCTATGCCTCTGGCAGCCTTCCATCATTTGACCAGCAGGTACGTCCCACTATTTGGCTATCCTGAGCTGTCTGTGAATACATGTTTACAAATACTTGCAAAGCTTGTCATGCCCCAGAATTCCTGTTTGGTCTAGTGCAGTATCAGGCCATATGCCAGACAACACTCCAGGATTTAACTGTCTGCCTACTACTGTGATGAACAGTCTGACCTCAGCTGCTTATTCCTATCCTCCATCTGACTCCAGTGGTGCTCTGAATGTTAATCAAGCTTGGGTTATCAGGGAAAAGTCAGGGTTTCATCCCGCTATGTCACAATCCTGATTCAAAGAAACTTTTGCACACACAGTAACAGAAAGTAACTAAAGACAATGTCTCAGTAATACTACTCAGGTATACAGCAGGCAAGCAATCAGCCATTGCACCCACAAATCTGGAGTGTTAATGGTCCTCAAGACACCAAGAGACAACAGGCAATAAAGCAGGCATCATCAGCAGTTTGTCTAGTGAGCATGTCTGTGGCAGTAAAAATGCACTTTACCTTGGGCAGTGCCTGTATTATTGGTGTATGTGGACCATAGCTTCCTTCACAGTCTGGGGAACATTACTAACACGTACTGAAGCATAAATGTGACTACAGTGGCATGCAGGATGTCCTCCATGCTGTAACACATGTTGTATTTACATAAGCGTGTTCTGTATACCAAGCACAACATGCATTACTTCCCCTGCTTGCATGCACTTCCTTATTGAAGCTGTGGGCATAGTGCTGCATGCTTTTCTACGCCCACAGGAAATTTGCAACTTCCAAATATCTCTGCAGCTGAATGTCAAATCAGCCATGTGTCCCCAACCAAATGTACCACAGGCAAAAAGTCTTGCCACCTAGAACCCTAAACCCTCTCTATTCCTATCACAGACTGCTTTGATCTAATGAGTAACATCTTCTCAAAATATATAAAGTCTATAAATCCTTTGGCAAAGGTCTCTGCTCATACGCTGTAGCTAAAAAATGGAATTCTATCCCTCTGCTAATTAGATCTACCTCTAAACTCTCCAACTTCAAACAACTACTAAAAGATTACCTAAATAAAACGTGGCTCTGCTCCTGCACTGCCCCAGGCTGAACTAGGCCCTCCCTCCTTCCACAATCAGCGTACTTTGACTATGTTTAAAGAGAAGGAATTAATAAAATCTCAACCAGAAAGGAAGAAACACTGGCAAAAGTACAACAATACAAAACGAAGCCAGTGAGGGATGAAAGAAACGCCAATGAATATCCGCAGGCAATAGTAGAAATGCACAAAGCACCACAAATAAAACTCACTCAATTAATAAAATCTATTTCTTAGACAAAGATCAAATATACTTTTTGCCTAGCCTATATTATCTAGCCTTCTCTGCTCCAAAGAGTGTATTCAGTGTGTTTAATGTCATCTCTATGAACTGCATCTTTTGAATACTTTAAATATTGACAGTGCTCTTTTTCAGCTTGCTATTGCCATCTAAATATTTGCTCTTTGTATATATAAGGTCACATTGTATGAGCTGAAGCTGATTTTTTTACTCAGTTAAAACCTCATTCTTCTTTATTAGGCTCTGTAATAACTTTATTTAACTATAACCATATTATGTCAATAAGAAACTTTTCTCCTTGGGCCTTTGCTGAAAATGGGATATCATCCCAGACAGACATTCCCAGTAAACAAATGTCAAATAAATAAATAAAAATTCCATTGCATAATAGCAATACATAATACCTGGCTGTGGGTAATGCAGGTTTACCCATATATGTCTTTGTTTAGTTATTCAGGCTTCACCCTCATGACCAATGTACACCAGTCATGAGTAAACCCTGCATTATCCACATCTAAATCTTATACATTGCTTAATAATGACAAATTGAAACAAAATTATGCATAGTTATGCAGTTAATAAACAGAAAACTTATTCTAGATAGAGAGAACTGGAGCTCATACTTCAACTGGGCTATATAAAGTGCTTATTTATCCTGACAACTGCATATGAATGTTTCATGATGCTGGTGGTTCTGGTTCTGTCTGTGTAGAATTTGGATAGTGTTTCCCTATTTGCTATTTTTTCAGTAGTTCTGGTTTCCTCCCACCTCTGAAAGTTCAGCTGCTTAGGTTGATTAGCAATTCTAAATAAGCCATGCATGTAGCCCTTAACCATGCCATTGTAATTTAGACCATAGCATAACTGAGCCAGCAAGAGTCTGTCCACATACCTGCTATCAAGTAAACAAATTATTAAATGAAACATTTCTGATTAGAAGGTTGGCAATTATTCTAGTAGACTAATGAGGCCTTAAGGTTATTTTGTTGGAATTATGTATATATTTATACTAAGAACCTACACTTACACTGCATCCTGTGAATTGCAGTGTAGTGGATGCTGATTTTTAGGGCTGCTGTATTCTTGGACAGTTGGAATGGGACATTTCTGGATAAAATGTGAAATTTTCCAGTACTGATACTGCAGTGTAGCATAAGGGAGAGCTGTACTCCAGAGGTACTATCCTTCTGATAAGACATTGCACTAAGATCCCATATGCCTTACTTGGTGGTAGCACAGGTGGGTATAAAAGATCCTATGGCATTTAACAAAAAAGAGTAGGGCATTTCCCTAGAGCCTAGCCAAATTTCACCTAGTCAGTGTGAACACCACCTTGACTCTCCCTTGAAAACAGGCATTGGCCTAACTTGATCAGCAAAACATAAATTGAAAATTTACAAAAAGTATAGCTTTGGTTGTTTCTGCTATTGTATATCATATATACTTGCCCAAGTATTGTATAACAGTTTTCTGTAAATGTTTAGAGAAAGATTAGACAACACTGTTTTCTCCTAAACTATCAAGACCATACCACTCAACCTCCAAGCACTAAAAATTATAGTACTGGTGTATAAAAAGCATAGCAGAGGGTCAGAAAGGGGATCATTGTCATGTTTTCAAAATATAGGGTATTTATATACTAGATCCTCTAACGTTAATGGTGGTGAATCTTTGTATAGGCATAGTTTATGTATTTAATAATGTATGCAGTCATAAATAGGTCTGACTTTATGAGGAACAACAAAATCTAGGAAGACCAATGTTAAACTTGAGGCAACAATCATTAGAATATGTCTAAATCATAGCAGCTGAGAGATATGATCAGGGCCCTTGTCACTTTCATGTTTTCTGTTTTACAGAACTGTTTAAATCAGGACTGTCATGAAAATAAAGATGAACTGATGGCAATCTTACTTACAGAATTCAAAATTAAGGGATTGTGTCATAGCTGGGTAACATGGGAAAAATGTAAATCATTGCATCTGGTTGCCAGCCACTACTGACCCACCTTAGCATAATGTATTTTTAAGGTGAAGATTGGAAATGAATATAAAATTAGAATTCTATTTATTGTTAGAATACAGACACATTTCTAGGAGCAAGAAACGGCAGCTTTTTGATCTTGATTCCATTTCTGGTTAAAGTGCACATTTATTCACGTATTTATTTATTTATGTATGTATGTGTGAATTTACTTATTTATTAGAATTTGTTAACTGGAATAATCACGCTGAGATACATTGTCCCTTCTCAGAGGGGAGAAGAGTACCACAGACATTATACAAAGACAACGACAAACAATACAGGTCATGTCTTTACTGTTCCATATTATTAGTAACATTTCTGGATTTTTGTCTCAGTTGACCTCCCTTTCTTATTAGAAATATATGCATAGGCGAAAACAGTGTAATCTTTTTAAGCACTGAATTATAACACAGAATCCTGGTGCTTTATTAAAAATTGTTTTACAACAAGCTACTTGTTACAGCAAATGCTTTAAGAGATTACCAGGATTAAGTCTTAATGCACATTTTTGTCATAACTTATACTAAAGATTCAGCGTTACTAAAAGGTTACACAGTGAAAGTACCATTTCTTACCGAAACACTCTGTGGATCGACATCTGAGAAACTACATAAATGTTTGATCTTTAAGATGAGATGGCCTTGCTCTTCACACGGACAATCATTTATGATTGTAGCACATTGTGTTTTAGTTACTCCGCTGTAGAGTGATTGTTTGTTCAACATACAGGGTTGTACGATGGTGAGGCAGGTAGTATTTATGCCTTACAGTGCTCAGTTCTAACAAACTCGACATGTTCTGTCTACATAAGATTTTGCCTAGTACACAACTTTCCATTCACAGTGAAACAAAAGCCTTAAGTGAACTGTCAGTACTCCAAACATCCTATGTGTGTGCATGATGTGTGGGTGTGACCAAGTGCATAGGGTGTGTGTGTGTGTGTGTGTGTGTGTGTGTGTGTGTGTGTGTGTGTGTGTGTTTGTGTTAAGCATACAGTCAGTGAATGAAGGAAGGTTTTCAGAATCCTAAGGTAATGTTTCTTCATCAACACCATCTTTCGTATTGGCTAAGGTTTCCTGATAGTTTCATAATCTACAATTTAACTGTGATACTTCCTGTAAACTTACAGAAGTAACATTTGAAATATGTTTTTTTGCTTAAACCTTCATTGCTGCAATTAAACAACATACTAAGACATTATTCTGTTTTCTGACCTAATTGACAACAGAAGTGTCATTCTAGGAAAATGTGCCTCATTTTACAGAATTTGTGCTGTTTAAGAATTTCGGGTTTAAGATGGCAGGATAGCTTTAAATTGTTAATTGACTAACTAAGTGAATGCTGCCATAGCCTGCCATCTTACGGCAGCCAGTGCCCTTGCTCTTTACAATGTAATTAACACAGCGGTCAACTAATTACAATGTAGTGAGAATACCAGCTTATGCAGATATACAGAATCACCATCTTCCTCAAATCAGTGCCATGTCTTACATTAAATCTATGTTTATGCTAAATCTAAATTTACCTCTTCAGCCAAGGAAACATGTACTTGCAATTACTTCAGTCAAAAGCATCAGTGCTAGAATGGGGCTACTCAGAAAGAGTTACAGTTCATGATGAGGAAAACTGGCAAGAAACATTAGCAGTTTTCATTTTGGAGGACTCACTGAATATTTGTACCTACTATGAAAATAGCACATATTTGTTTTTCTGTTTTGATTTCCTCTGATTCAATGACTTCTGCTATTTTCCTGCATCTTTCATTTACTAATAATATACTTATTTTTAGTAAAACTTGTATGTTTTACTACACGTGTTAAAAAATCTGCAGCTTTTGATATTCAAAATAATTTCTTTGCTTTAATGTAAAACCGTATCATTTAAAACTCCGGTATCATGTCAGGTTTCATAGCTGCTCAGGTGTTAAAAAGTAACAGATAGTTCATGAACGTCTTTATAAGAACCAGTATTACAACTGAATTCCATTCATATTGTGTGCATTAGTTCGGTGCAGTTTTTCTTAGTTCTGAATCATTTGACACTTTATGTATAAAAACATGATTAATTTTCCTTGATGACTCATTGCCTGTAGACATCTCTTTCCTTCATCTTCACAGTCAGTCATGCAATAATATTCTCAGAAACTGCAATGCAAAGGTTATTTCACAGAGAACTATGAGCTCTAATTAGTGAAAAATCTGGAATGACAATCTTCTTCTTTGATAATTTTCTTCAGTAAGTTAAAGGATAATGACTACGATCGATGCATGATTCAGGTGTTTCTGAAGATTAAGGATATGTTAAAGAGCTGTTTCCTTTGGTCCAGGAGTCTAGGGTTTGATTCCTTCAGCCTGAATTGCCTAACTGTGTGACTCTGAGCAAGTCCCTTAACCAGACATCGCCCCATGACTTAATCTGAAAAAGGTCCATGGAGATGAATGTTCAACCCAGGTCAACAAATAAAATAAAATAAAAATAAATGCATTGTAAAAATGTTATTGGTGTCAGCAGCTGTTTGACATTATATGCAGAAAGCATGCAGACTAACTAAAACTCTACATCTGTCAGTCATGCAAACAGAATGCACTTACGTTTTGTTACAATACCTGTGCAGTCAAAATATAAAATTAATAGCTGTCTAATGCAGCTACTGTTTAAAAATGAGCATACAGTAATGAAAATGTCTTGCATTATATTTATTTGAAAAAAAAACAATTTATTTAACATATATGATCTATATTATCTTGTTGTTAATTCACTTAAGATATATATGCTGTGCTCATTATTTCAGTTTGGTGTGAATGCTGTGATTCTGATGAACCTCACCAAAAAATATGATGGTTGATGTTAAAGAAAGCAGCATGCCTCCTAACTTGATCTGCATTTTAGGCCAACTGTGCAAAATCCCTTCTCAATGTGCTGTGTTAGCTCAAATTTGTGGGAAATAATTTGACACAAGCATTTCCTTCAGAAGAATGCAAGAGTTTAATTACTACATGTCTATCTTGTGAGAACGCATTTCACTTTTTGGGCCTAGTCTTTAAATGGTTGCTAAGTAAGCAGCATCTTTTGAACTTTTAAATTTCAGTCTAATTTTGCTATCCCAGTGGCTAGAATACAATCTATTTTCATGACTGGCTCAGAAGAATGCAATGTTTTCTTCCTCTGGATGTCATTTTAGACCTTATCAGTGGGTATGCTTCTGTTCTAGCCAGTTTAATTAATAACTGTCAACTACAAGTTATTTGTGATGAGAAAAACAGAAGGGGGTACATGCTAACTACATGTCACACAGAGGAATTAAACATTTTATCAATCAGTCGAATGTTTTTGTTGCTGTCAATCAGAACCTTGTCTCCTTCCTACAGTCTAAAGTTTCTAATCATAGCTTCCAACTCAGAAATGGACAACTAGTGTGATGTTAATACAAAACAGAGGTCAGGGGTCTGGCTAAGTTAATGTAAAAGAAAAAATCTACATTAACAGATGTCACTCAAAAATTTTGTCAACTATATAATGACATTTAGATAGTGTTGAATATGTAAGCCATTGCATCAATAATGCATAGTCTGACTAGGCAGGTACAACATTGTAGCTAATGCTCATGACCCAGAATGTGTAGGTATAACATGAATATTATATCACAGAGCCATAGGTAGCTCAGCTAGCACCTTGGGCACCCCCATCAACCCAAACATGAGAATGCCACCCCCCAAAAATATTAACCATGCCTGCCCACATGAACTCTAGTATTGTACTCACACTTGACTGGCAACTATTTTAAGATGCCAATCATACCCATTAATGACTTTACCCTGACAACCTCCACCCTTTGCACCACCCTTACTACTCTACTCTACTACTATAGCATTTTATATGGCGAACAAACAGAACATGGCACTGAGTTACTGTGTCAAATTCTCATTCCAAGGCCACATACGCATTGCATTAATATGATATTGCAGTTCTGTTCTGATTGCAGCATATACTTCCTGTTGTACAGGACACTAGAAACATCAGATCTAGAATGTCATGCCCATTAGTGGTAGCCATAATGGGAAATGTAGATTTTGTTAGCAAACAAATGTATGAAGGAGAGTTCCCAAAGGGCAAACGTTATGAGGAAAGGCTTGTAAGTCCTTTATGCATCTAATGGAAGAGATACGATGGAGGCATGACACAGATGTATACAACTGCAGTGGCAAGTAGGTGCCACATAGATAGTGCCACATAGACAGAAGGAGATTTAAAGAAGGTCAAAAGCTGATAGGTGATAGCTGGATGGGGCAAATATTCAAGACTGAGTTAGGAAAATGTTTTACAATTGAGAGGGTGGTAGGTCATTGGAATGTCAAAAATAGTTCAACAGATCAGTTCAGGGGTACTTAGGAGAGATTTTAAAAAACAAGAAGAGATGGTACAGTAAAAAGAGGTGAAGCTGCAGAGAGAGTAAGTTGCTGCAGCAGCCAGATGCATTTGCTAAAACATGGCCTTTAAGTCAACATTTTGGTTGTTCTAGTGCTTACATATAACAAGTTGTCTTGGTCAAACGTTTGCATGTGTTGCAGTATCCTGCTACCTTTTAAAGCAGTTTGGGACAGCTAATGGAAGTCAAACATTCCTTTGCTGCTATTAAAAATCTGAATGTCATGCCTGTGAATCAAAGGCTGTAGTTCTGCAGTAAAACAGCTATGGAAGGAATCCTGAAACCCAGTCTGGTTCATTATATTAACCTAAAATGATTTGTGATTAAGTTTAATAATAAACTCATGTTATGCGACTGGCTAGGCTTGAGAATATCAAAATGCTTCATTTGCAGGTTAGTGTATTAACTCATCTGTTACTCATCCTTCTCTCTCTCTCTTTCTCTCTCTCTTATTAGTTAGAACAATGTGCTGACTTCTGATCAGTTACATAAAATCAATCATTTTTCTGCACTTTCTGCACTTTCTAACCTCTCCATCTGGTTAAATGTATTAGCACACTTTTCAGTGTTAATTATTTACCAATTTTATGCTTTACCATTAGACATACATTATCCCCAGTCACTCTACATTTATTTCAGAATGATGAGTGACCCACTTTTCCAGTTTTCTCATATGTCAGCATTTTACATCTCATGTTTTCCCAGGACAACATTTCCCGAATGATTAGGTCACTCTCCTCAAAGGCATCCAGTCCTGCTTTAGGAGAAGCCACTGTTTAATTGAAATGCTATTTTGGTATTGCTTTTCTGTAGATATAGTTAGTTAGTTAGTTAGTTAGTTAGTTAGTTAGTTAGTTAGTTAGTTAGTTAGTTAGTTAGTTAGTTAGTTAGTTAATTAGGGTAGGACACTGATCCCCATAGCCTTAGCCCTAGTGTAAAATTACACAAAGAGCAAGTACAAAGTTATGTTATGAGACAATTTACAAAACATGTCATAAGAGTAAAACCTTTTTCCTTAAAATTTAAACAGTGCACAAGCAGTGACTGTTAAAGAGAAATTAGAGAAAAATTACATCACTGTAATACAAAAAAAAATGAGAAAAGTCTCTGTAAGTTTAAATTATTTAGTGAAATAAGAGAAGAGTATAAAGGATAGAGCATATAATGTCCAAGTGACATTTATTTATTTATTAACTGTATTTTGATAACTGGATAAGTGGAATGGTAGGCAGACACTTTTCAGCCATAGCCTAGGCCCATAGGGCAACTACCGAAACTACAGAAACAAGAGAAGGAAGTAACAGAGCAAGTGTTTACTATAAAGATTGCAAGCATAAGTGAACCATTTACAATAAAGCAAGGACCAAGTTTCCAATGCAGGTCGATGTCTTACTTATTTACAATATGTACTGTACAGTTTGGTAAACATTTATTTTAATAAGCACTTAACACTGATTGTAAACAACACACGTTGGATGGCATTTATTTAACATATGTACAATTCCTTTGGAGATTAATCACATTTAAAATGGCAGGCACAGTCTAAAAGTTAATGCAACATTGAAAATTGTTGTAAGGCAAGGTGTGGTTCTTAGCTCTTTTCTTTATAGCAAGAGCAGGCAGATTCCTTCAGGTTTCTTTTAGTTTACTTTTAAATATGTCTGTGTTTTTTTTCTGTATAGCTTCTGCAGGGATTCCTGCATTTCTTTTGGTGAAACAAGCTTCCAATGCAATATTCACAGAAGAACAATCTTATTTATTTACTACTCCAGATTTTGGTTATTTCAAATTTGTTTGTGTGTGAGAGCAGTATTTTGTTTTTGTATAGGTTCATAGGTTCATAGGTTTATACTAGGCTATCTGCCCTAAGGCATTTATAAGCCTAGCCCAAATTATTGTGGCTTACGCCACCCCTTATATGAAAAAATACTGTGCCCATTAGTTTGTTGTGCCTCTGTCCAGCAGTGACCCAGAGATAATTCCCGGGGTAAACCTACGATCTCCCATCCACAGGTCTAGATTTCTCTTGAACAGAGTCAGCGAGGTGCTCTGCCTCACATGGACCGGGATTTTATTCCACAGCATAGGGAGTCTCTGAGTGATAAATCTATCCCTCCAGCACATCCTATTTATATCCGTGCTAAGGTTTAAGTCGCTTGCTCTAGTGGTTTTGGTGGATTTGGATTTTTGAGGTGGAGCATGTCCATTAATTCCGGGTTGGACATGGCCTTGTATGTCAGGCACATGTCACCTCTGAGCAGACGGTATGCGACTGAATAGAGCTGGAGTTTCTTCAATCTGGCAGCATATGACAGATTTTGGAGTCCCTTTATCCTTTTGGTGAGGAACTTTTGGGGTCTCTCCAATTGCTGCAGATGTCGGGTGAGATACATCCCGAATGGGGCATTGTACTCGATCATTGGTCTGATAAGTGAAGAGTACAGGGGAACAATGACCTCACTAGATCTGGATGTGAATCCCTTCATGATCAGGTGGGCAATGTAGAAGGTCTTTCTAACCACTTTAGCAATGTGAGTGTCAAAAGAAAGGCCACTGTCAACCTGGGTCCCCAGGTCCCTGATAACCTCTTCTGTGCTTAGTGGATTGCCACCTATATGGTAGCTTGGGGTTACCTTGTTTTTCCCGAAGGGTATGACTATACATTTTTTGGCGTTTAACTTCAGGCCATGGCTCTGGCACCAGCTATCTGTTTCCGTGAGTCCCTTCTGAAGGATATCCGTGTCCGATGCACTTTCCACTATGGCGCCCAGTTTGCAGTCATCTGCAAACTTTGTCAGCCAAAGGCCTCCCATGTTGGCCTGTACTTCTGAGAAGTAGATGCCAAACAATAGGGGGCCAAGGACCGAGCCCTGTGGGACACCACTTGTGACCGGCTTGGAGTCTGACACAGCGCCAGCAACTCTAACCCTGTGGGTTCTGTCCTTAAGCCAGTTTGCAACCCATCTTGTGACATATGGGTTTACATTTAAGCTGGTAAGTTTTTCTACAATACCCGAGTGGGGTATTGTGTCGAAAGCCTTTGCAAGGTCAAGGTAGGCTGTATGGACTGCCTTTCCCTCATCAATGGCCTTGGTGACTATTTCAAGAAGTCGACCAAGTTCAAAAGGCATGATCTTCCCTTGACAAAGCCAAACTGGGTCGGGTCCAATGTCTGCAAGTCCCCTATATCTTTGTTTATGAGCTCCATTATGATCCTCTCCATAGCTTTGCAGACTAGACTTGTTAAGCTTATGGGGCGGTAATTACCAGGGTCCGTAGAGGCACCACCTTTGTGGAGTGGGACCACAGTTGCCGTCGCCACTCCTTGGGCACGTATCCTGTGGTAAGGCTGAGATTAAACAGCTGCCTTATGTGCGGGTTTAATTCCTCATTTAGCTCGTGTAGCACACAGCCGGGGACACCATCCGTCCCATTGATGCTGTGTTTTAGCTTTAGAGAGAGCAGCTTTCACCTGCGCATTTGAGATGTCCGGGAGGCTACACTCGGCTGGGATAGTTATCTCTCCTTTAGGGGAGAGGGGTGAAGTTTGCACTGAACCTGTCTGCCAGTATGTTGGCAATGTCTGTGGGTTCAGTGATTTTGTATCATTTTGGACTAATTCTGAGCATATCTGTGAGTTTCCACCCAGGTTCCTAACATAGCTGAAAAAGGCCTTATGATTGTCCTTTGAATCCATGGCAATTTTTCTCTCAAAATTGGCCTTAGTTGATTTTATGAGTGCTCGTATTTTTTACTAATAATGATCAGGGTGACTTCCCTTTTATGGATTTTGTTCTATCATGTAATAGCTTTCTCCTCTTATTGTAAAGTTTGTTAATGGCTGGGGTCCACCAGACTGGACGTTTGCCCTTTGTGGAAAGAGTCTTGGTTTTATTTGGGATTGCCTGATCCATGCAGTCCTGGAGGTGTTCATAGAAGGCATTTGTAAGGGCTTCCGCAGCTTGGGTTGTGGTTTCCTCTGACTCAGGGGCCTTGAAGGATACCACACCAGTCTTGAGTAGTGTGAAGTTTGCTTTAGAGAAGTTCTTCACTATGGTCTTTTTGTTTGGGGTGGGGCGGGATGTGGATTTCCAGTGAGATTAGTTTATGATCAGATCTCACCAATGAGGGATATACTTCGGTGTGGAGCATTTTGTCCCCATGTTTGTGACAATGAGATCTAGTATATTTTCTCCTCTCGTGGGAACAGTGACTAGCTGTTCCATGGCATTTGAATTTATGAACTCCAGGAACCGTTGGGCTAGAAAGTTAGGGCTTGAGTAATGTTCCCAGTCTATATTCGGGTAGTTGAAGTCACCCAATATGATGGTGTTTGGAGATACATTTATACCCTCCAGTGTCTTCAGGAAGGCTGTGTGGGGTTCCTGAGTTTGAGAGGGTGGCCTGTAGCATGCTACAATTTGTAGAGCAGTTTTGCCTATTGTTAGTTGCACCTGGATGGTTTCCAAGCTTCATGCGTTGCCACCAACCTGGAGGTGTGAGTATCCTTTATGAATATGGATACACCCTCCTTTGTGGAGTGGTCCGGGTTTTGGGGCCGGAACGCATAATATGAGGTAAAACCTAATAGTGCCGGGTGCTCTCAGGAGCCTTGAACCAGGTTTCAGTTACAGCACAGACATCGATGTTCTCCATACTGAGAAGGGCCTCGAGTGCGTGCATTTTGAGATTTAGACTTCTGGCATTGAGCAGCATTACCCTCAATTTCTTCCCATTTTTGTTTTCTAGGGTGGTAGGTTTAGAATTTGAGCCTTGCCTAAAAAGGCACTATGGGGTGGCAAGAGCCTTAGCCAATATCCGGAATCCCAGGGTGACAGGTGCAAGCCGTCCCTTATGAAACAGCGTGGCTTGTCAAGCATGTCATCCCAGGCAGACAGACACTGGATCCCCTTTGATTGACACCAGACATTAAGCCAATTGTTAAAGCTGATCATCTTGTCTCTATATTGTGGCATCATTCTTGGTGAAGGAAGGATACTGCTCAGGGTTAGGGTCATACCTGCCTGGGCTACATAATCAGAGAGCTCCTCTATGTCTCTTTTCATGCAGTCCAGGGAGGTACGTCTCAGGTCGTTCACACCAGCATGGACAATGACTGTGTCATATTTGTACTTGCTGTGGAGTGACCCGAGTGCTTGTGTTATGTGGCAGATTCTAGCGCCCGATAGGCAGCTTACTGTGACCCTCTCCTTGTTCAGCCTGGTGAGTGGGACGTCAGTGTGTCTGACTATGGAGTCACCTATGACAAGTATGTTTGGTGTTGTATTTGGCCTTAAGGGCTGTGACTGCTTTGCACACTGCTTTTGTGGTTTATGTGTTGCTTGTGGGGTGTCTTGAGGTAGCAGTTGTTTGGGTGTCTGCTTTGGAGGCCTCTGCTGTTTAGGTAAATTTTACTCAGAGCCTCCGAGTATGTCTTTGTGTGTTTATGTGTTTGATTCAGTGGAGTGGTAGCATTATGTGAGGCTGGTTTTGTGGTGTGTGTAGTTGCCTTCTCCTCCTGTCTGGTCTTGCCAGTCCTGAGTTGAGAGAGCTCAGCCTCCAGTTTGGCTAAATAGCTGCATCTCTCGCAAGTATTTGTGTTATGTGGGAGGAGGAGAGGGTTGTCTGTGTACATGAGGCAGTTATAACATTGCCTCAAGATTCCCAGATTCACCAGCTGGACCGGAGAGGAGATTGACAACTGACCTTTGGACATGCTAGAATAATATTGGGAAATCCTTAATTGAAAACAAGGGCCAGTGGGGAGTGAGGGTGTAGTGCTTTTAATTTTAGTGCTGACTTATATAATTGCTTTAGTGAGCAAGTGCCAGGTAACTTGAGTGCAATGTGATACAAGTAACTAAATGCAAAACGACAAACAGTAACTTTCTTTCAAGTGAAACAAGGAAATAAGTACAGTAAGCAATGCAGATATCACTAGTGATCCACAGAAGCGCTGAGAAGTTGCGTATTAGGTGAATTAGCTTCCAGGGAAATAACAAGCAAACAAACAACAAGTATATAAACAAAGCTAGATTCAGTAGGCCTGGATCTAGTCTATGCTAGAGCAAACAAGGTGAACCAATTTCAGTAAGATACAGTTCAAATATTCAGGCACTATAAACCTTTAACCAGAAAATTCCCAGCTCAGAAGGGCAGAGTCCAGCCTCTTCTCCCACAAGAGTGCAGACCACGAACCTTCTTAATGTAAAATAACTGGCCTGAAGCCCAAGTGCCTAAACCAGAACTAATACACTTGGACACTGGGCTCTCAATCAGCAGTTCCCAACTTAGAAGGATGAAAGCTACCTGTCCTGCCACCACAGTGCTTGCCACAAACCTTCCTAATGTAAAACAACTGGTCTGAAGCCCAAGTGCTTAATCCAAAAGACTTGAATGATAGCTACACTTTAATCAAGTTACAACCAAGCAGTAATAAATACCATTGAATACTTTAGAGAATGTCTGGATTAGTGCTCAAGTTACACAAACAAAGCTAGATCCAGCAGGCCCGAATCCAGTCTATGCCACAGCAAACAAGGCGCACCAACTTCAGTAAGAAACAGTTCAGATATGCATGCACTATAAGCCTTTAACCAGAAATTCCCAGCTCAGAAGGGCAGAGTCCAGCCTCTCCTCCCACAAGAGTGCAGACCACGAACCCTCTTAATGTAAAATAACTGGCTTGAAAGCCCAAGTGCTTAAACCAGAATTAATACACTTTTAGAATAACAGACACTGAGCCCTCAATCAGCAGTTCTCAACCTAGAAGGATGTAAGCTACCTGTTCTGCCACAACAGTGCAGACCACAAACCTCTCAGTGCAAAACAACTAACTGGTCCGAAGCCCAAGTGTTTAAACCAAAAGGCTTAGAATGAGTTACACCAAGCAGTAATAAATACAATTGAGTATTTTAAGATGATGCAAAAGTAAAAAGAAGTAGGTAAAAACACAAGTACAGTAAAAGCAGATGAAATTTTTTTTTTTTTTTTTTTTTTTTTTTTTTCTGAACAAGTGCTGAGATCAAAGAAACAGATTTGAGTGCTGAAACTAGAAAACTGGCTAGTTACAAGAAAAAAAAAAAACAAGCTAGAAGGCTTCCCTCAAACACAGAAGGGCTTGGGGGCTCAGAAGCCTACAAATAGTCTGTACCACTTAACAAGAAAGGCAGGAAATAAGCTTAATTTTTTTTTTTTTCTATTTCCCAGATGCTCTCTTTGTACACAGTAGGAGTGCCTGAAATCAGAATATGATCTCACTGCACTCAGTTGAGTGAGCAAATGAGATGGGCCCAGAGGCAGGCTGAGGGGCGGGCAGTTTCAATGCCACTAAGATTAACACCAAAACAAAAACAGGGCGGGTGGGTGGGAATAACTGAAGAGCAGATAGGGAGGTCAATGGTACTTTTTTTATATTTAGGGGGTTGAAACTCTCTTCAGTGGTTTTAAGAAGACTTTGTATGACAAAGTCTGAGAACCAGTGGTTTGTTATGCCAGATGACACCATGCTGTTTCACAATATTCTGAGTATACACTGATTGTTCTGTGGTATAAACAAAATATTAACTATCATAGAATATCTAAACTTCAGTAAGATAAAATTTGTTTTATAAATATAATTAGTGCATATCCTAACGCAGTAGGAAGGATGATGATAAGTAAAATAAAACTGCTAGAGTACTTGTATATATTGTGAATATGTACTATAACTATTGCCACTTTTTAGTGTGGCATTGCCATTTTGAAAGTGTATGTATCCCATAATACATTGCATTTCTGAGCCTAATGCCAGTGTATTCATGAAGGTTGAAGTGCTGACATCATTTCTATTGAGTTGCCATTTTGTGCAGAATAAAGATTAATTTTTTGACTCAAATCCTGGCGAATGCTAACATTTCTGACATTGCCATTCGCTATCAGTGGGTAACCATTAGTGAGCATGCCGATAACTGTAGACATGAGTCCTCTCAGCCTTTAAGAGTTTAACTAGTAACCATTTATTTTGTCTCCTCTTATCTCTCTTTCTGTTTTTGTGTTTCACCTCACTGTCCTTCCTATCACTATTGTCTACTGTCTGTTTCCTTCTTCCTCTTCTTTGCTGTGACAGAGCCTTCGGACAGTCTACCTTTCTGCTCACTC